>NW_028318376.1:0-307220 GCF_062004578.1 Staurois parvus | reverse complement strand
GCCTCTCATCCCATCCTGATATTCACAGACCACAAGAACCTGGAATATCTGAGGACGGCCAAACGTCTACGCCCACGACAAGCAAGATGGGCATTGTTTTTCTCGAGGTTCCAGTTCCACATCACATACAGGCCCGGCTCGAAAAACACGAAGCCTGACGCGTTGTCGCGCATGTACGAGGACACCAAGGAGATCCCAGTACCCGACACTATTCTTCCTGCAGGAAATTTCTTGGCCCTCCAGACGAACCTTCGCTCCGAGATCCTGAGAGCGTCCACAGCGATGTCTACCTCCGATGGGGCCCCCCTCCAGAACAAGGAGGGACTCCTATGGAGGGAGGACCGGATTGTGGTGCCGGAGGATGCCCGAACCTTAGTCTTGGGACATTGCCATGACCATCCACTGGCAGGACATTTTGGGCCGGTCAAGACCCTGGAACTTCTCCGACGTTCCTTCTGGTGGCCGGACATGGCCAAGGATTGTAAGAACTACGTGGGCTCCTGTGCCATCTGCCAGCGGAACAAGCCTTCAAGAAATAAGGCGTGGGGCCTGCTACGTCCATTGCCCATCCCTGAACGGCCCTGGCAGAAAATCTCTATGGACTTCATAGTCGAGCTTCCACCCTCACTGGACCAAACAGCAATTCTCGTGGTCGTGGACCGCTTATCCAAGATGGCCCATTTCATCCCTTTACGGAAGACTCCATCAGCAGCCGAGACGGCGCAAGTCTTTATTCGAGAGATCGTTAGACTGCATGGGGTTCCCGAAGACATCGCCTCGGACCGAGGGGTGTAGTTTACCTCGCGGTTTTGGAGGGCGTTGTGCAAAGCCCTGGATATCAAGCTGTCCCTTTCCTCGGCATTTCACCCTCAGACCAATGGTCAGACCGAAAGGACCAATCAGACCCTGGAACAATACCTGCGATGCTACACATCATTCTCTCAGGACGACTGGGTGCCACTGCTCCCTTTGGCAGAATTTGCGTACAACAACGCTTGCCATTCAGCAACTGGGCAGTCCCCGTTCTTCGCCAACTATGGGTTTCATCCTGTCTTCCTCCCGGACTTAGTCCCGGAATGCCCGATTCCAGCGACACAGGATGCACTGACCTTCTTCACCTCCAACAATAAGAAACTACAGGAAGCCATCCGTCAGGCCCAAGAAGACTATAAGAGGGCGTTTAATAGGAAGCGAAGAGGGGACCTGGTGTTGCAGCCCGGAGAGAAGGTTTGGCTGGCTACGTCAAACTTGAAGATGCTCTGCCCGTCAAAAAAGTTGGGACCTAAATTTATAGGCCCTTTTTGCATCAAACGGATGGTCAATGAAGTGGCCTATGAACTTGTTCTCCCTGAGACACTCAAGATCCACCCTGTCTTCCACGTGTCCCTGTTGAAACCAGTAGCCCCTGATGCCTTCCCGGAACGGGAATCCAGGCCCCCGGAGGCCGTAACGGTTGAAGAGGAAGAAGAATTCGAGGTGGAGGCAATCTTGAAGTGCCGACGAAGGGGGGGCCAGACCCAATTTCTCATCAAGTGGAAGGGCTACGGCCCTGAGGACAATTCGTGGGAACCAGCCCATAATGTCCATGCACCTAGACTTGTCCGGAGGTTTCTTTGTGATCACCCGTCGTGGAGAGATCGGGTGGGCATCCGGAGGTTGCCCGTAGGGGGGGGCAATGTCAGGGATCTCCTCGATCCCTGCCGCGATGGTCCCGGCGCAGGCGCACTGCTCCGCCCTGTACACGGGCACTAGGTCCGGGCCGGCCGCGGCGTTCGAGTTCGCGCATGCGCAGTAGAAGCCGCGGCCGCCCGCTGGGCACCAATGGCAGCGCAGGGCGGGATATTTAAAGGTCCCTGAGCTGTCATTTCTTTGCCTTCTGGTCTTACCTGCTCCCTGTGATCCTGTACCTGTGCCTAGTAAGTTTATTGACCTGGATTGTTTATTGACCTGCTGATTTCTCCTGCCCAGACCCTTGCTTGCCTGACCTCTCTCCCTGGATGCCCCCCATTAGATCTGACCTCCTGTTGCTGACCTGGCGTGTGACCCGACGATTCTCTGCCTGCTCCCTTGTACCTTACCGTCCTCTACTTTACCGACTCGGCCTGTCTGACTACGCACTTGCTCAGCCATCCATCCATCCATCCCATCGGGGTCACCCGACCTCCTCACATCTGGCTCTCCCTGGTTGGAGCCCCTGGCGAACACCCCTACCACTGACAGGTGTGCTCAGTAGAGGCGACCTGGTCTCGGGGTACTACAAGTCCATCCCCACCATCAGGGGCCCTGGTGAACAAGTACCCTGGGGCTTAGACTCCGCGCTCTGGGCACGCCTGACCAGTGGAGTGCTAGTGGTGCCGCTCGGCGGTCCCTCACAGCGGCCCTGTACAGTGCTCTCTGTTCCTCTGTGTCTGGTGGGCACAGTGGGCACATATCCCAGCGAGCTCGCACAGGCAATAGATGTGTGTGGATGTTTAGAAACGTTCCCCCGCATCGACAATGCTCCCGTCCGGCCGTTTATCAGCATGGGCTGGACAGGAAGAGGTTAAAATCAAATCCAAGGCTTAATAAGCAGTGGTAATTTAGTCAGCAAAAAAATTTCATCATAGTTTTCGTCAGCTGCATGTTGTCAGTGATGAAAAACTAAACAAAAAATAAATTCAGTTTTAATTCAGATGACTAAGATACGACTGAAACTAAAATGGCATTTTAGTCAAAAGACTGACTAAAATGTAATCAGTGCTAATAAGCAACACAACTTTCTAAACAACATAAAAGGTATGCCCAATAGCCTATCCTAAAAGCAAAATAAAAAATTAATCATTCTATTCATTGGACCAGATTCATTAATTGAGAATATGAAAATAATAATATTAAAACAAGAAAATGTCTCCACCAGAAACCTAATGCTGGTACTTAATAAAATCACTTGCATAAATATATCCTATTAATAAAATCACTTACATAAATATATCCTGTGACACTGATATTTGGCGTCTACCGAACCTTGTTCTTCCACATACAAGTGTGTATAGTGCGTATGGATAAAAGACAGACTGATAGATCCAGGTAGAGATTTGGCATATTGATTACAAGTACTTACCCCAGTCTTTGTTGCTGGTTGCTGTTAAGAAAAAAACATCCAATTACACTTCAGTTTTTATTACTGAGAAAACGCAACACTTCAATGTACTTTGTGTCTGCCAAGCAAACTAATAATGCCATAAAACCTGATACCCTGCTTAGCTTCTCTAAATTGTTTTACCATTTCTTACAGCAGCGCTGGAACCAATTTACATATAGTATGTAATAAGTTGCAAAAACAAGCAGTGTATTAATAAAATAAAAAAATTAGGAAAAAAAAAACTTTTAAAAGCAATAAGTCATATTGTAGGCCCCATTTATTGAAGCTTCACCAGAAGCACTTCAACGCTCGACACTAGGATTTTCATTCAGTGGTGCCTATTCACACCTGAGCGTAGTATCTCTTGAAGCTAAAAAAACCCCATCAGCTTCTTTTGGGGTAGAGGCATATTTTTGTCCCAATACACTTTAATGGGAGCACCTGAAAAAGGTGTGGAAAATGTGAGTACCATAATTTTTTATTTCTTAGTAACTAGATTTCACTCAACCTGAAACTCACACAGAAATACTTGTACAAAATCTCACAAAAAAAAGCCAGAAAAATTACCAGACACACAGCTCTCGATCATGTGATCAGTGTGAATAGGGCTTAAGAGTTTTGACACATGATATAGCAAAACAACTAACAATCAACTTTGCATGGGAACTTATGAGTATGTTTGGGACCACACTATTGAGATCTTCCGCACAAATTGTGTAGGTTCACCACCAGAAGTAAATAATAATCTATGATGTAGTGAAAAGCCTTTGACACTGGTCAGGTGAGTCACAAGAGCCATTATTTGAAGGAATTAATAATTCAGTCTGCTTTCTATAACAGAATGGATTTACAGTAGCCATTTTGTCAATGTGTGATGAACCTAGACCATATGAGTTAGAGAGAGCTGACTATGAGAGATAATGTTTTTGTGCTTTGTTTTTTTTTAATATTTTTGTACTGGTACATGTTCTCTATGGTAAAGCCCAGCTTTCTGTGCCTTTTGTTTGACAATATCTTGTTTATTAGCTCTACATATGGCCAAAATGTAAGTTCTATCAAGATTTGTGAAATTGTTCTTGAATCGAACCCAGGCAGATTTAAAAGGGAATAATGGAGTCTGCCATTGCTGAACTTTCCTTTTGACAATGGTAGTTCCTTGGCTGTCATGCTGATGTTTTATTCAATGTTTTCTGAGTAAATGACCCAGAACAGGTATAGCAATAGCAAAATCTGAGACTTTTCCAACACTTTTACGGCATGCTGGTTCCATGTCTGTGACCCAAACACGCCTAATTTAGATACACACAGCCAGTACCGGGACAAGGTAATCTAGTGCCCAGGGCAAAAGTGGGAAACTGCACCTCCTGCCCGCCTATCATCCCCATAATCCCAATACCTGTTGAAAAAGGAAGGGGCGGGGTCAACATACACCAAAATGTTTGTAATGTTCGTGGCATTCAATTGTATAGCACAAATATTTTTGGTACACTGTAGCAAACTGGTACATGCCAACTGCTGACTTCAGCCTGCTGCTGGCTAAATACAAGTTACAGGATTGCAGAACTAAGCGCTCGGCTGTGACCTACAGGAGAAGCAGGGCCCAAAAAAGCTTTGACCCTACTTCACCTTTAAGGGTCCTTTTGCATGGGCAATCCATTCAGGTTTGCCTGTCAGTTTTTCAGGAGAACCTGATTGGAAGGTCCATGCAGCCCTATGGACAGGCTAATGTCAATGGACTTGTGTCTGTTTACACCTGCCTAGCTCTGAATCCATCCAGGTCTGGGGGGAAAAAAATTAGAAAAGGACTGTATCCTCTTCCATTTATCTGGACCTAAACGTGAAAAATTGGAGGAAGCATGATTTAAACAGTTAACAGAAACTGGAGTCTGTTTTCATCCAACAGCCAATAGAGCTGTCATGGGTCCCCCTGTGTCTGCTGGCACAAACTGAACCAGACACAGATGTAAAAAACTGACATCCATTCTGTTCAGCTCTGATTCAGCAAGGGATTTGCTCATAGAACCCTTGCTGATTGAAGTGGGCTCTGTCCAGTTTGAGAGGATAATTGGAGCTTGTTCACACACGTGATGGGGGGGGGGGGGGGGAGTAAAAATGGGTGGCTGAGCCATGGTTTTACTGACCCCCTGACCTCCTGTCTGAACACTAAACCTACAGCTGCTACCAGCTGTACATGTTGCGGCCACAATGCTGTGCTTAAACAGAATGTTGCTGCCACAGAACGCAGTAATGCAATTCTGCCTGCAGTGTGGTAGTATGCCAAGTATCAGGTTAAATCAGGCAGTGAGGAGAGAACATATCACCTCCTCACCACTTCTCGAACGGATCTGAAAAGAGATCAATGCATGGATCACTTTTCAGAGGAGTGACAGTCACTACTACATTATAGCCGGCTATAGACAGATTGAAATTCATCTGGCTCAGCAGGAGCCAGGTGAATTTTGATCCATCTACTGGCAGGCTGATTGGACTGAAATCGATTTATTGATCAACTTTAGTACAACCAACCTGTCGTTGTTTTTAGTATAATCACTACCACAGTCAATAGCCAGCACCAGTGATCATTGTATTCTGATGGCGGCGAAACCTCCAACTGTCAGAATACAATAGGGAAGTGGAAAATATTCCCCCATCAGCACTGACTGTGTTGATGGGGAAATCAATCAACCCATGGTCAAAGGAAATAAAATTGCATAATGTATGGCCAGCCAATGAACCAGCCCTAAGAATAGCCAACCAAATAAATGCAGGGAAGTCAAAAGTTAATCTCCTCACCTGATAACAGAGAGTTCACTGCACACTCTGCTCAGCCTTATTTATTGCCAGGATGACAGTGTAACATGATCTCTAGTTCAGGCTATGCTGACAGGTCCGGACCTTCCGGCAACTGGAGACAGATGGACTGGGCCGAGGGGCAGGGTGGCAATTGACCCCCAGGCCGCTCTGATGCCACTGTGGGGGGTCCCCAAGAGGCCAGACTGTGGCTCCCTAGCTGCTGCAGGGCTCTGTGCTGAGAGAGTCTCTCTCTCACAGCCCAGAGCCGGCACTGGCAGTCCACCCCCCTGCATAGACTGGAGAGGAGAAAGAGCTGGTCTTGCTTCTCCTCTTCCTGCACTCTCCTCCTGTGTCTGCTGGGCTTCAAACTTCTTGCCCATACATCTCTGAGGCACAACACTGCCGGGGAGTGTGGGCAGGAAGTTTGAAGCCCAGCAACCAGAAGCAGAAAGGTGCAGCCTGCCGATCCATCCATTGTGAGTGAAGTCCCTCCCTCCCTTCTCCTTACCTCCCAGTGAGTACTTCAATGTAAACTAGCTTCCTTCCTTCCTCTCTCTGTTTGCGTATATTTATTTGCAAGGCTAGCCACAGGCAGATCAGCAGGAACCAGCCAAATTTCACTCTATAGGCAGGCTTGTTGAACTGAAGTCGATTGACGCTTTGGGGTGCATGTTTTAATGCAATAGGCTGCGCACAAGTGCCTAAAGATTTCAAGGTGAAGAGGAGTAACCAGCCTGACCTGCCTAGAGATCAGAGAGTACCTGGAGTGGCGCTTCAGCCTGGGATGGGTGTTGTGACAAGGCAAAGAAAAGGGAGATCGGGAGCGGGGCCGAGTCTCTGCAGCATGGGCCTCTGGGTTGTGTATGTCCTCTGGGCCAAAAGTTGCCAGTCAGCCAAGGCACTGGTACCTGAATTTAGTAGTGCTCAGGCACCCTGTGAGAGCAGGAAATACAGTGTCATCCAGGCAGTAACTCAGGCTGAGCCAGAGTGTGCAGTGAACATTCTGTTATGTGGGGGGATTTAAAACTTAATTCCCTTTTTTTCTACAATAGAAAAGAAAGAATGGAGCTGCTGCAGCTCCAAGTGCCCCCTTGCCTTGACACAGAGACACTGCGCCCCAGGCAGGTGCCCCTTCTGCCCACCCCTCCTCCCGGCCCTGCACACAACCAACTTGAATTTTAAAAGGAGGTCAGTAATGGCAGCTCCCAAACCTCTCTCATGACAAGGTTGCTTGTAATATCATAAAACAAAATGCTGCAGTTAATCTTTAAAATAAAGAAAAGCTAAGATGAAACAACTGGACTTTAAGAAATCTTAAGTACTCCAATTAGAATAGTACTTACATTCTTTTTTCCAGTAGGGTCACCAATTGCTGCAACTGTGGCAAAGTACTGAATAACACGTTTCGTGTTCACAGTCTTGCCAGCACCAGATTCTCCACTATAAACAACAATTTGAAAGAATTCATCAGTTTGCAAGCTAAACATTATACCAAATATTGTTAATAATATTATCTAATGATTGGAATGCTATTGCCCTGGATAGAAAACTAAACATGTAAAAAATGTATGTGAAAATGTAGCACTATATAGACAGAGAGGGTCGAATTACTATAGGAAAAGAGTCTCTTGACCTAGCTAAGTGAATGTTTACTTTTCAAAGTGAATGTTAGCAAATTAGGTGAATCTCTGGTCACATTAAACACCCAGTCATAGGTGAGGGAAATTAAGATAACATTATTTTTTTTCTACATCATGTTTCAGATATTTAAAGTGTTACTAAACCCAGGATCCACTATATCTGATCTTCCACAGTATACAGAACATGGAAATGCAATTCTATTAGTAAAAATAAACTACTAAATATCTTTTCTTATCAGCAGTATAAAGCAGTTTTGTGACTTGTATCAGTGTCCGGACGAGGACTGGTTAATCTTGTAGAAGGAGTTTTTATTCCCCTCTGACTGTTCTATGAGGCTGCGTGACCCTTGACCCTCTGTCTGGACAGTGCTGATTGGCCCTGTGCTGCTCACATGCACCCCCCCCCACAAAAAAAAACTCTCCAGTAATACACCTCAAACTGAGCATGTGCAGAATGCCTCCTAGGGTTTTGTACTATCAGCAGATGGATTGGGGACTGTGGAAGAAGAGGAGGATCAGAGAAGACAGGATAAAACAAACTTTTTACACAATGCAGAGGATTAACCCTTTAGGTTCCACAGTGAGTATAACAAGCATGCTTTACTGCATATACAAACTGAGTTTACTGTTGTGTGTTTAGTAACACTATAGTAAACAGTTTCACTTTTTTTGTATATACACAGTAACATTTACTGAACACACCAGAGGAAACAGAAGATGATAGAAAAGGATAAGGGCACTTATTGTCTTTTTTTTTTACATAAGTTTATTACATATAGACAGTGTATTTAAACACAAAGTTTTGTAATCCTTTTGCCCCTACACCACTTATAGCAGAACTAAAGGCTAAAAATAAAAAAGTGTAAGCAGGCAAGTTTTTTATTGCAGAAGAGACATGCAATGTCTTCTGCAGTAAAATACACTTACCTGCCTGTTCGCAATCCTCTGTAGAATATATACTGAGCCGTGCATATGCAGCTCAGATTACATTCTGGAACAGTGACTGTTAGCCAGGAAGACTACATTCCTGAACATGCATGGGAGTGGCGTCATCCTCCACTGGCCAATCAAGCTGGATGGGAACCAGCGCCCAGAAAAATTCAGGGAAAAGATGTTGGTGTTGGCATCAGACTGTTAGAGCATAGGTAAGTATTCTTGTCTTTAGTTCCACTTTAAATCCAACCCAAATCCATTCCATCCCGAATCCCTGGAGGGATGTAAACAATATTCAGGCCTCATAGCTAGATCTACGTAAGATAAGCAATTTTGGGGGCTAGACCTACTTAAGGAGGTGGAAAATTCCTTACTATTAATATACACATTACTTTAGAAAATATCTGTTTTATCCTGTTATGTTTTATCAGTCTATTTTTTCTCCATGAGGATTACTTTAACATTATTGGATAGTGTAATAAAAGCCAAATATTGAGCTACATGAAATAAAATGAGTGGTACATAAATACCAGTTATAACAGATATGTGTCAGGTGTATTATTAAATAATTAAAATTCATTTTTAATCTTACTTACGTGATCAACATTGACTGATTTTCACGATCTAACAAAGAAAAAAAAAAGAAGAAATTTTGATTCTTTGATAAGCAAATGATTGTAAAGTCATGAGCTACACACCTCAGGGTAAACAAATTAACTCAGAAACCCTCATAGGGAAAACATGTAATAATGGATGTTTACTGTATGTGTTGCCCATAGCATTCAGTCATATGCTAGCATTTTTTTTCTAACCTGTAATATTCTGCACTGAGAAAAAAGAAGCTGGAATCAGATTGGTTTAGTGAGAAATATCAACCTTTCCCTTTCCTAATTCCAAGGACGTATGATATTCATACTTATACAATTAACATAAGAGACACAAATTATATGAATGTGTTTATCCTGGATGAGATATAATGAAACAAGTGTCATAAAATATAAAGTGATTACATTTTACAACACAAATTAGATCAATGTGTAACACGATAGAAAAAAAGTGGGAACTGCTAAGACCTTGGTACAATGACATGAATTCATACTTACTGCGCAACATGTCATGGTAAGCATTGTCAGCGATGGAGAAGATATGAGGAGGGGCTTCAGAACGTCTCTTTCCCTTGTAAGCAGCAACCACCTCTGTCTTGTAGACTGGAAGCCATTTGTACGGGTTCACAGTCACACAAAAAAGGCCTGAATAAGTCTGTAATGTAAGAAACACTTAGTATTGTATAAACTAGATCCTAATAACAGTAATAGCAATTGTGAAGTATGCAGTTGAAATGTTGCAAACACCCCACAAAAAAACAAAAAAAATGATCAGACAAAAAGTAACTAAAAGAAATCTGGATAGCAAAGTAGAGGAAAGGATACTTACATAGATCATCCAGTTAGCATAACGTTTGCGCAGATTAGATAGCACTGATGCCTCGTTGAGGTGAGTTAACATAGCCATATCTTCAATCATGTCAAACTTCGGGGGATTCATCTGCTGTACATCTTCCTCCTTTACCACCACAGTCTATGTAAAAATGAGGGAACACATAAATTAGAAAATACACCGATTTACACCCTCAGTGTGTTATGCTTTCTCTCATATTCCACAACATGGTATGCTGCTCTCTTCACTTGTGATTATCATTATAAAGTCACTTTAGGCCAGAGTGGGTCAAGTCTATATTTATTTGGAATCCTTCAAGAATTTGCAAAGGCATTAAAGTAAAACTGAAAAAATATATATATATTTTATTATTTTGCCTCTTGAAAAAAGCTAATAGGAAAGGAGTTTAAAGGGCCACTGTCATAAAAAATGCTGCCCAACAAATGTAATCAAGATTGGGTCAAGCTATAACAAGAATGCTTTCGGCACTCCCCTTTATTCCCATGGTTTAAATCTTAACCCCTTCATGCCTAAGGGTAAAACAAATCTAAATGCCTAAGCACAATTTTGCAACGTTGACATGTGTTATTAAAACCGTACATATCACAACTACTTTGTACATCCAGGTGATTTATACCGCGTTTTTTTTCAGGACAAATTGGGCTTTCATTTGGTGGTAACTGGTAATGGATATCTCCTGATTTTTTTCTATTATCAAAGGAAAACTGGCCCAAAATAGTAAAAAAAAAAATCTTTTTTTTTTAGCTATGTGTTTCTTGTTACTACCATAACCTACCACCAAAGAACAACCCAAAATAAATTCACCAGCTCTTGACAATCGCAGCAATACCATATATGTGTATGTTATTTGTTGTTTGTACCTGTAGTACAGCCCAGAAACGATAGTGCGTATTTTGTTTTTGTCTATTTCTTTTTTACCTAAAACACACTGATACTGACATTGACACTAACTGACACTGATACCAATTAAAAAAAAAATCCTGACCTTTTGACCTTGCCCTTTGACCCTGACCTTGCCCCAAACAATAACCCTGGCACTGAACTAGATCAAACCTTGATCTAGGTATTTTTCTTTATTTTTTCTTTTATTTTTTAATATTTATTTATTTATCTTTTTTTTTTAACATATTTTTTCTCTCTATGCCAGGAGTTAGAGAGATACAATGTATCTCTCTTCTCCATTCATAGAGAGAGAAAAAAACGAGGAGGCCGGGCTGCACAGTGACTGATCACTGTGATAGCCAATCAGAGGCTATCACAGCGATCATGTGACCTGTAATCGGGAGTCCCAGGTCCCGATTGTTAGAAGGAGACCCGGGGCTCTCAGTGACACCGCGGTCTTTGTGCTGGGAGCATGCAGTGCGGCGCGCTCCCAGCACAAAGACAGGTACGTAAATATTCAGCCCCACAGAAAAAAAAAACAGTTCCGTGAGACCGCATATTTGTGTGACGTCGGCATCAAGGGGTTAAGGAAAATGCTGCTACAACTGCATGTAAATGTGGAAACAATATAAATAAATATAATTGATCTAAAAAAAAGACAAAAAAAAAAACTAAACCTGAACTCACAAAAAAATTTAATTTATATACGGTGTATCCTAATAGCCAAAAATGATATAAATCCACTTATGTGCACCAGATGCCTTTGCAAGCCCAAATATTATTTTGTAAAAGTAACAGTGACTACATCACTGAGCTGCACATAGCCTGTGCAGAGAAAAGAACTGTGAGGGACCACAGGCTACCTGCAGAAAATTACAGAAGGGTGATCATCCTGCACAGGGAGAGAGTGCATCAGTGACCGTCCTTTATTACAGGAAGCTCCTGCATGGAGGCAAAGTTCCAAACTAGATTACACAGATCTGGGAAAAATACACACAGCACACCAAGATTTAAGTTAGAATATTTCTTATATTTAGCATTTGCTTATCCCAAAGTTCAGCTTTAAAATACCGAAAACTATCATATTAACCACATACAGTTTTCAGAATACATTACAATAGTGGCCCATTAAACTGTCAATCAGTTATGAAAGCTTAACAAACAAACGTACCCTATTTTGGCATTATTCAGTAAACTGTTAGCACTGCATAGGTTATATCTTATTATAACTGTGAGAGGTTTGACTTTACCTTTCCATCTGCAAGCTCAACAGTGACTTTTCCTCCACTAGTCTCTTTAATTTCAACCTGTAAATACGCTTCCTTTTCATCAGGTATCCAACATTTTTTCTTTCCTGTTCAATAAAATAAAAGCTTTATTCTGGAGCTATGCTTTTTTTTCCTATATATTTATATTTTTTAGCAGGAAATTAGCTCAGTACTAACATTTTGAGACTCTGGATCTCTGGTAGGGACTTTAGACCAGTGGTCTCCAAACTGCGGCCCGGGGGCCAGATGTGACCCCTTTGCTTGCCTTTATCTGGCCCCTGAGGCATTATTTTTGCCACTGTCACTAACCAAGTGACACTATTCCTTCCACTGACAACAATGGGACACTATTCCTGCCATTGAATTCAGCAATGGGGAACTATTCCTGCCATTGAATCGAACAATGGGGCACCATTCCTGTCATTTAATTCAACTATTTCTCTCCCTAATACCAAAGATGGGGCATTCTTTACTCGCATTGGGCACAGTCTGGACCCCTAAAGTCTGAAGAACAGTAAACTGGCCCTTTGTTTAGAAAGTTTGGAGACCCCTGCTTTAGATAGTAATGCAGGATAAATACTAATGCAAATGTTATGTGTTGTTTGTAAAATGCCACAGGACTTGCCAGTTGTATGTAAAAATATAAAACCCTTTCTAAATGTTATATAATCTAAAGTCCCAAAGGAGACATTGGTATCACAGCATGATGATATCCCTAAAAAATATAAAGCTTTTCTGGATCTGGTCAAATACTGGAGCCGAGTATTGAAAACTATGGAATGGAAAATTGGAACAGACACGGAGCTGCTGGTACAGCAATCAGATTTGACCCTTGAAATTAAACAGATAATGATACTGTTGCCAGGATCGATTCCACTTTTACTACACATGAGTATTTTTTCACTTCATTTTTTATTAGCATTTTTCTTTTACCTATACCAGCCCTCATCTTTTATGCCACCTATTTTCTGACTGCATTTGCCTAATGAAAGTACAAAATTCCCCATTACTTGTGGCTTACTAAACCCTCACCAGGGGCGGACTGACAACTCATGGGGCCCCCGGGGAATAGGGGATCATGGGGCCCCTGTGTCCTTGCCCAAACTCAAAAAAGCCTATGAAAAAGGTACCAGGGGCATCTCATGGGGCCCCCTACTGACCCCGGGCCCTCGGGCAGTGCCCAAGTTTCCAAATGGTCAGTCCGCCCCTGACCCTCACTTGTCCTGTTTAATGTGTCCAGGCCATTTCTTAATCAATACAGATCAGGGATCATAACAATCATATACTGCTAAAAATACATAATAGATTAGCAATAGCGCATATCTGTCTGCAAATTTTAGTGGAAACTTTAAGGCAGGTAATCATGCTTAAGGTAGTTGTAGGCATATTTATGCACTTGCAACAACATAGTTGAGTACTGTCAGGACAAGCTTTCAGGGTGTATATCCCCTTCTTCTAAATGTAAAAATTTAATTGTTAGTGCAAATAAAAAAGTTCTACAGACAGTATTCAACTGTGTTGTGGCAGATAATTAAAAACCTATACAGAAACGCATAAAATCCATAGAAAATATTACTGCCCATTGCAAAAAACTGAATAATAGCAACTGCCATAACTGGCAGTACAGTGGCTTATTAGCCTAAAAATTTGAGTAATAGGGTAAGGATTGATGGGAATGTACAATAAACATGTAAAGCACTGCGTAAAATGACAGCACTATATAAGTCCCTATAATACATAAATAAATAAATAAATACAATAATAGCATCTGCCATAATTGGCAGTACAGTGGCTTAGCAGTTAGCATTTCTGCCTTGCAGCACTAGGGTCCTTGGTTTAAATCTCAACCAGGACACTACCTGCATGGGGTTTGCATGTTCTCCGTGTGCTAGCGTGGGATTCCCCTTGGTACTTTGGTTTCCTCCCACACTCCAAAGGTAGGACAATTGGCTTCTGTCTGCCTTGTGTAAATAGCTAGCACCATATAAATACATGTAATAAATAATGAACGGCAACTCTAAAAAGAACTGTCCATAAAATCAATGTATTACAATAAAAAAATGCAGTAAAGGAAATTTGGTTCCAAACAAAACATCTAATAGTATAATCAAACAGTCACTTGCCCTCAAATGCTACAGTCTGTTGTATCATTAATTCTTTTTCACTCTTCCTTAGGTAGGTAGCCGCCTCCCCGAAATCCGACATGTCCATCATTTTGACAGATGTAAGTGATACTCGAAATCGGCAACTGTGAAAAAGTAAAACTGTTAAGACAATATAGAAAATATGGAAGTGGAATTATTCGATTGAAAACAATTATCTACAACTGATATCCTCCCAGTCCTGATAAATTAATTTTAAATATGCACATATACATCCATGTGTCTTCATGTAAATCATCATGCTTATGAATTGAAAAGATCGTTGTGTGCATACCCTGTCAAGCAAATGATGTGGTAATGACTGCTGGATGACTTCTTGCTTTTATATGAGGTCTTCAAGGTCAACAGGGCCAAGTACTTTTCATTAGCTCCTAATTTAGCCCTTGAGGGTGCAGGGAGATGGGTGCAGACACTTAGCCTACAGTTCTAGGAGGAGGGGTTTATCTTGCTCCTGTTTTCACTTCACTTGATTGTTGGTGCATTGTTGATAAATGACCTAATGGAAAGGAGGAATTGTTTCCCTAATCACATGTCACAAAAACATAAGATAAAATATGTACTACACAGCTCGTGTTGGAAAGCAAAGGTTGTGAATCTACACTGAAGTGGGCTGTAAAATGTTTGAACTTTTTATGGAATAGTTCTGTAGAGTGTTATAATCTCTCATGGAAAAATGAAAAAACTTGGATGTAGGCCATTCACAACAAAGAAAACAGTGAAAGTTACTATTGATATGCTTGTAGTACAGTAAATCAACTTATTTGGATTATAGAATTGCTTTTGTATTATTATTATTATTACTACTATTATTATTCAGATGGTCTTTATGACCAAGAATGGTGCAGTCTGCTTCCCCTGAGTGCAAAATGCAAAGATTTAAAGCATATCTAAATTCCCCCCCCCCCATAAAAAAAAAGAATCCGTTATAGCTGGAGAAAGTCCATAGATGTGGTAGGTGCATTTTTTTCAGGTTGTTTTTCCTTTATCTTCACCTGGCTATCCTGCCAGGAACATATTAGGATGTCCAAGGAGATAATGCTTGCTCACCATACTGGACCTATGTAGGAGCACCATTGTCACCATTGCAATTTGAACTACAAACCGCTTTCCTCATTGCCACAAATTGTGGTAGATGTTTTGTAGTTACAAAAGATAACTGGGACGGCTGATAGCAGTGTCTGAGATTTTAGTTTAGGGCACAGGAAGTTACGAGGACAGTGGATTTCTGGCAGATTTAACATCCATTCTGTACTTCCAGACATTGCACTTAGGGGAAGAGCAGTGGCTTGCAGCACTAGGGTCCTTGGTTTGAATCTCAAAAAGGACCCCATCTGCATAGAGTTTGCATGTTCTCCCTGTGCTTTCTTGGGTTTCTTCCCACACTCCAAAGAGGTGCTGGTAGGTTAATTGGCTCCTGCCTAAATTTCACTAGAATTTATGTATGTGAGGTAGAGACCATAAATTGTAACTAAATTGAGATTAACATGAACAGTATGTAAAGCATGACATAAAATTGTTGGTGATATGTATAAAACCTGTAATAATAGTCTGAAAAAAGAAAACGAATGCAGCCACCACCAGGGGTGGACTGACAACTCATGGGGCCCCCGGGCAATAGGGGATGGATTATGGGGCCCCTGTGCCCTTGCCCAAACTCAAAAAAAAAGGCCTATGAAAAAGGTACCAGGGGCATCTAATGGGGCCCCCAACTGACCTCGGGCCCTCGGGCAATGCCCAAGTTTCCAAATGGTCAGTCTGCCCCTGGCCACCACATCATAGGACTGGTAAGTTGCAATATTTACATTTTTTATTCTTGGGTTTAGGTATACTTTAAAGTACAACACCAGCTTAGTGCTTTCCAAGCCCAGGAGGGACCCAAACTTTAGTTCCTCGTACCGCCCCATTTACCTATTAAATGTTGATGCTAAGCTTTTGGCTAAGATTCTCGCCACTCAGCTGAATATGGTAATTTTGGCCTTGGTTGATGAGGATCAGACTGGCTTCATCCCAGGCAAGGGAACCAATATCAGTATCTGCAGGTTGCACACTCACCTTGCTTTGGCCACTCCAGATAGTCCGGAGGTAGTAGCTTCCTTTGATGCTGAGAAGGCTTTTGATTCAGTTGCACAGACCTACTTCTGGGATGTTTTGGACAAGATTGGGTTTGGGCCCTGGTTTAACTCCTGGATATGCCTGCTTTATTCCCCCATTCTGCCAGGATGCACCAATAATAACCTGTCCTCCTCCTTCCCTCTCCACAGCCAGGGCTGTCCCCTGGGCTCTTTGCCCTGGCCATGGAACTTCTGGCGGCAATCCTGCGGGCTGCTTCAAAGGTTAGAGGTATTTGAGTGGGCTCTATCATTGAAAAAGTGGCACTATATGCAGATGATGCACTTTTGTTTTTGAACAATCCTTACTCCTGGTTGCAGTCCGCTTTGTGGCTGGATGATGAGTTTGGTGCTTTCTTGGGGATATGGATTAACTGGGATAAATCCGTTCTCTTCCCTCTTGAGCATTGGCCTGCCCCGCCTGTTATCAACACAACATTACAGTGGGCCATGGATTTTAAGTACCTGGGGATACTTATTAGCAACTCTATTTCATCCTATGTGGATCCTAATTGACTCACTTTGCTTCAATCCTTGTTCATAGATGCGCTACCTGGAGCACTCTCCCACTATCACCCGTAGGCAGAATCAACCTACTGAAAATGATTTATTTACCTAAGTTTTTATACTTTTTTAAAAACATGCCTGTCTGCATACCCAAATCCTTTTTTAATAAACTGAATGGTATTTTGGGTTCATTGGTTTGGGCTGGCAAGACCCTCTGGTTTGCCAAGTCAACGCTGAAACTACCCTTTTCACAGGGGGGACTTTCTCTGCCTGACTTCCTTCTATATTATTGGTCAGCACTGTTGGTTACGGTGAGGTGGTAGTTCTCGCAGTCAAGGGACAACACGGAAGTTCCGTTGGAGGCGGTCATCATTGGTTCGTATGCTACTCTTAGTAACTAAGTCTTTCAGGGCCCGCAGGGCCCTTCTCCACCTACTTGTCTGATGAGAACCATTATTGTGGTGTGGCAGCAGGTGAGGTTGCAATACCACCAACCTTCTAGATTTTCTCCTCATACTTCCCCTGTGGGCCAATTCTACCCTGCCCCACCTAGCTTTGTTGCTCGATCACCACCTGTGGGCTACTCAAGGAATAGTGGAACTATGTCTAATGGCAAGCTGCACAGTTTTGCGGACCTTCAAACTGAATTTCAGGTGCCTAATAAGATGTTCTTTCACTACCTGCAACTTAGACATGCGATACATAGGCGATTCCAAACTGATGTAACTCTTGAGTCTGATCCTCTGGAGCGTCTCCTGACCTCTAGGGCAGTGGGGAAGCCTCTGTCCTCAATCTACCTTCGCCTTTCGGTGGCTCATTTGCTGAGACTAAGTTGTTCACCAAGTGGCAAGCATACATACCTGATTTAACCGAGGAAGACTGGGATGTGTATACTACTCATTATGTCACTAATATAATGTCAGCCAAGGATAGGTTTATTTAAGTTAAATTTATTCACAGAACTTACTTTAATCCTGTTCACTTGGCTGGTATATACACCCCAGTCAGTCCTCTATATACCCGATGTCAGCAAGCTGAAGGGAACTTCTATCATATGATCTTGACCTCTAAATTTGGGCATTTTTGTCTTGAATGCGATTAATGTTACTTATGACCTGACCTTGTCCCTAGACCCTTATGTGTTGCTTTTAGGAGTGCTGGAGAGCTGAATTTAGTTGCTATGTCAAACTATTTGTATTCTGTGCCTCCTTCTATGCCAGGAGGGAAATCCTCCTTAAATGGTAAGCCCTATGCCTCCGACTATTTAAGCTTGGCATGCAAATAATGAAGTCCTCCTACGGTAAGCAGACAAAATGGAAGTATGCTATATGCTATATGGGCTTCTGACACATTGGACTTGCAGCTCTGTAATGTTACAAGTCTGCTAAACAAACCTAAAAAACAGATGTCAAAATATATTAACGAGGTTGTAAAGGCTGGATATTTTTTTACCTTTATGCTTACCCTGCATTAAGGCAAAAATGTCTTTGTATTGCCCCCTCACCCTCAACCCCCACTTATGCATACCCGAGTACTTTCTTGATTCAGCGCTGTGCGTATATGAGCGGCTCTCTTCTTTCTCTCTACTCACAGACGCAGCAGTCAATCAAATTCTTTGAGCAGAGAGCAGGGGGCAGGGCTTAACCGAGCTATCTTTGTCTATGAATGCAGGCAGCACAGCTCAGGAGCGAGCCCGCAGACAGGCTTCCCATAGGCTTCCTATGGGTGCACACCAAGATAGGAGCCAGGAGCACCCATGGTTGACCCGAGAAGAGAAGGTTTAGGGTCGCTCTGTGCAATACCTAATGCACAGAGCAGGTAAGCATAACATTTGTTTATTGATGCCACTATACTCTTCACAGGATTTGATTGCAAGATTTTTTTTTTCAGTTAAGACTCACATTTTTATCTGTAGACTTTATTTGCATATGTATTACCTGGATATATCTTCTATTTAATTTGTTTGCACAGTTTTCACTTGAAACTGTGATGACTAAACTCTCTCAATCAACATTTTCTTCAATCTACTAATGCTAGCATTAGTAAATAGATAATGTAAATACAGGGGTTGTCATCTGAGTGCAGTGTGGCAGAGGTGTGTGACTCACAGAATGTTGTAAATGCTTTAAATGATACATTTACATTTATCTATTTCCACTGAGAAATCAGCTGTTGTGTTGACCCCAGGTTTTTCTTGAATGTATGATCTCTCTACCTACCTAACAGCTGACCCAGAATTTTTGAAAGCTAGCACTTGGGATGCTTATTACAGCAGACACTAAAGCTGAACTCCAGGAATTCTGCCACTTTGTACTTTGTGCTGGATTACCATGAATTAGGTCCTGTTGGGTACATGCCTCCTCATTGATGTACCTCTTTAGTTTAAATTTGTATTTCTATTGAGCGCCTGAAACATAGTTATTGCTATAGTTTCGGTGCTCAGATGCTGGTCCTTCTGGTCTCAGCTACTGCAGCTGAAGAACCGCATACAACCTCTGTGCCCACCTCTCTCCTCCTCCTCCCCAATCACAGGGTGCTTTGTATTAGGTGAACTCATTTACAAAATACAAAGGCTTCTGTGAATGAACAGAAGAGGGGATGGGCAGGTAGAGATACTGCTGTATGAGAAAGCAAAGTCTCACCTGTAGGAGCCCCAGGAGAACAGTCATAACTGTACTCCTGGAGCTCCATAAAACTGTCAGCTAAAAAAAAGATAAATCCACGAAGAAGGCCCCTTTCACACGAGCGGTCCATTTTGTCAGTTTTTTGGACCCTCCATTCACCTCTGTAGGTAGTTGGATGTAAACAGAATTTTGTCCGTTCACACTTGGCTACCTCCGATCTGGCAAAAACAAACGGAACAGGGATTCGTTCCCCTTCATCTGGCTGGACTGGAGGGCAGTTGGGTGTAAACAGACAGCTGGTCCATATACAACCAACTGCACATAGAAGAGAGTGGACTGTGTCCATGTCCCCTCTGCATAAGTAGAGCAGACACAAACCTAACATCCGATAGCTCCGCTCAGCTCAGTAAAGGATTAGCAGACGGATTCAAGGCTGAGGAAAACCATATCCAGCCCTTCTGAAAGGGGTTTTACCCATAGGAATCCAGCACATTGTACAAAGTACATGTCTATCCAGTTTCAGTCTTGGGAAGGGTATTGATACACTTTAATCATAGAGGATGAATCTGCCTTGCACGGACACAGACAGCAATAAAAACATTACAGGAGTTCTAGCCCTTCAACACTTTATCTCACAAAAAAAAAGGCTACATACACATACATACACTTCAAAAGTTGTATAAGTGCACATTGGTATACGTGTGTTGCAGTAGCTTGGATTTCACTGCGAGTTGCATTACGCTGCCATTCATTTTCTCATGAATTAATATTTTGCGGTGCACCGAGTTTCCAAAAATGTATTCAGGTGCATTTTTGTGTTTGATAAGCTGACAACCCTGTCTACTGTATATGAACGGGCAGCCATAACACAACACATGATTAGGTATTAAAAATGCACTGCAACATTGTAAATGAACTCCAATATAAGCAAAAGTGCTCTTAAACCCATAGATAATGAGTTGGAAAATGTTTCTTTTCCTAACATATACTTTAATATCTAGCATTTTGGATTACATAAGTGTCAAGATAAGTGTTAAGAAATGTGCCCCTCCATCCACAAAGAACGGATGTGTGCCCCTCCATCCACAAAGAACTTTTTTAAAGAACTGATGACAACTTTATCTAGGTTGAAGTCACATTATTAAGATAGCTAGAATAACTTTGCAAGTACCTTTAAACTGCAGAGTTCCGTGGAACAGCCTGTTATTTGATACATGCTTGGCAAGACAAACAACATTACTGTAGTATGTCCCTATATGGTTTAAAGAGCAACTCCACGCAAACAAAATGAGTTTGATTAGCTGATAATGCTGTCCAGTACTGTACCATCACAAATGCAAAGTGATTTCAGCTTAAAGGAATACTGTAATAGGGAAAAATAGTTATCATTGCTGCCCTCCTTCTAAAATACCAGCTACCCTGTTGTCTCTGTTTGCAGTGCTTTGTTAATCACTGACCTGGAGCAAGCAAGCAGATTAGAAAGTTAACGTAACGTCAGAAACTCTGTATCTCATACTTGCTCTAGGTTAGAGATTCAGAAAGTCATGAACACATAGGATCAATATGACATCCAGGTACTAATATTTTCAAGAGGAGAGATCAGCAATGTTAACCTAAATATAATCTCTGTACAGGTTTAATTTAATTTTGAGTTGTGTTTTATCTTAAACTCCTTTGGAAAGACTGAGCCAAAACTTTTAGGGTGTCTGTAGATGGAACTGTGCAGTGATCTAAAGAAAGATTATGATGGGCAATGGGCAAGGTACAATGGCTTGCAGAACAGTTTGTTTGGTGGCAAGACCAATTTCCCCCAAGTGGTATACAATGGCCATTTCTGTTCTATCCATTGCAGGTATTTGTTGAGAATTAGCCTCTATGGAAACAGGATGAATACAAGCTTGAGGCCTTCAAGTTAAGTATTATTTGTTTTGGATGTTCAAGTTTACACCATTTATCAACTTTCATACTTAATGCAAGTTATTGGAACTCTGTGAGACCAACTCATGATACGCACCTTAATTTACACAGATTGCAGGATTATAAAGGTTTCCTACATTACCTTAAAGGAGAAGTACAGCCAAAGTGGATCACAGGAATGCAGTTCTTTCTTTACTCCTGTGACCCATTTTCAGCCAACAGTGGGCTAAAGTCTGTTGATGGCTGTCATCACTCAGCCGGTCCAGGCTGGGGAAGATATGGTCAGGATCCACCTGAGAGCCTGCACCAGCACCTGGCTCAACCTCTCAGTGATCCGCTGAGAGCCTAAAAGCCGCTCCTGCACCCTCTCTGCTCAGAGCGACAGGGAGAACTGAGTGATCAGCGGTGTTTCATTGCTCAGGTCTCAGCCTTAGAGCCAGCAGGGGACAGATACAGCATTGGATTGATGAAGAATATTTCTGGATGCAACATCACAGTTATATAATACTCTGGTTAAAAATCTAAACAATATATGGTGCACATTGGATCACAGGTTTAACCAAGAGGTTCACAACAAGAAAAAGTCTCCTGCGCATAAATGCAATAGCCAAGTTGATAGACGGATAATCACATGAAGCCTTGCTGCCCTCTAGGACTGGAGATGTTCTGCAAGCACTGGAAACAACAGTAATGAGAGAGGGTGCCCCAACCTAGTGCATTATCCAAGAGATCTTAATGTAAAAACCAGTAAAATGCAACTCACAAACATAGAAGTAAAACACACTCTTCAAGCCACACATCCGTGGCCAAATTTGGACAGTCTCCAAAGCACAGGGGGGCCACTCTGGGGTCCCTGAAGGGTGAGGAAGAAGGGTATTCCTTTCAAAATGTGTCAGCCCGGATAATGTACTAGGTTGGTGCACCTTCTCTCTTTTCTGTTGTTAACCAAGAGGTTTGCCTTATGTGTGGTTTACAAAGAACAAGTTGAATGTGACTGTTTATGTTGTCATCTCTTCATGCATGTCTGAGAGTGTCTTTGCATTACTCCTGTGCACTTTGAAGATCTGTTTGTTCTACTAGTGCTGTAACTGGTAAGGATTGGTCACTTAGGTCTGGGCTCAGCTCTCTACACTGAACACTCAAAAGACACATGACAGAAATTACCTGTGAAAGCAAGATACATCTTGACCTACCTGTAAATTCCATCTCTTGGAGTAAAGTACAGGACATAAGCAAGGTATTCATAAACCCTAGGTTATAGGCTGGTACCTTCAGGTGAGTGGATACTGGCAAAGCTTTTGGAGGACATACCCACTGGGCATCCCTCCCTATAGCCCTGCTCCACTCCATGAGTCCTCAGTTTTATAGCAAGCAATTTAGAGTACACTGGAATTAGAATGGAGGGTGGCCTGTTTTCTGAACCTACTCCAAGCTACGGAATTTACAGGTAGGCAAAATTCCTCTACATCATGAGACATCCTCAAGCAACAAATAAAATGGGTGGGCAACAACTTGGCAAATAGAATCATGCCACCAGGCATAACCAACAAAGGTCAACAACAAAGGTCATCCTATCCCCCTGCAGCGGATAGGCCAAATGGTAGAGAGACAAACTGGTAGTGATTGTCTTCTACTGAAAAGCATACAAAGCGCTGATGAAATGGATTGGATAAATGAGAATAGGCAAATAGGCATCTTGATGTCTACAGATGCCAAGTATTCTCCTCCTCTCAGAGAGGCTTGTGGATTCCATGCAAAATTTTGGAATTTGAAGGTACAGTATGTGCTTAGGGATTTCAACCACTTGCCTACAGGGCACATATACCCCCTTTGTGCCCGGGCCAATTTTCAGCTTTCAGCGCTGTTGCACTTTGAATGAAAGTTGCGCGGTCAGGCAATGTTGTACCCATATGACATTTTTATAATTATTTTTCACACAAATAGAGCTTTCTTTTGGTGGTATTTAATTGCCACTGGATGTTTTATTGTTTTCACTATAAGCAAAAAAAGAGCAAACAATTTGAAAAAAAAAATTTTTCTTTGCTTCTATTATAACATTTTGCAAACAGGTACATTTTCTCCTTCACTGATGTGCGTTGATGAGGCTGCACTGCTGGGCACTGTTGAGGTGGCACAGATAGGCTAGACTGATGAACTGGCACTGATGAGACGGTACTGATGATGCTGCACTGATATGCAGCAATGATGGTCACTGATAGGCGACACTGACAGGCGGTGCTGACTGACAGCCCTGACAGGCAGCACTGACTGATGGCACTGCTGGGAGGCACTGATGGGCAGCACTGCTGGGAACAACCGGTGAGCAGCACTGATGGGTGGCACTGCTGGGCACTGGTGGGAAGCACTGGTGAGTGGCATTGCTGGGCACTGGTGGGTGGCACTTCTGGGCGGCACTGCAGGGCACTGATCATCAGTGCCCTCATGATCAATGCCGATCTCCTCTGTGACAGTTGCCGGTTATCGGCAGTACTTTCCTCACACTGTCACAGCGTGAGGCTGCCAATAACCAGCAACTGTATTTACTCCGTGATCTGCTGTGTCATTGGACACAGCTGATCACCTGGTAAAAGGCTGCTGTGATTGGCCTTTTACCTCATCCCATGATCAGCTGTGTCCGTAGGACACAGTGATCACAGAGATTGCAGGGTGCGAGCATTCTGGTAGGACATCATATGACGCCCTCCCAGAACTGGGTAACCACGCTGTAGCCGTCATTCCAAGTGGTTAAGACTATAGTAGGACAAATACCTTTGTTGGGCTTTGGTACTGTGAACATTTGCATAGAATCCTTCAAACCCATCCTGTAGAGTAGTACTGGCACTATAACTTCCTGGGACAAGACATACAGGGGTTAGACAAAAAAAAAACTGAAACACTACATGATTTGCAGTTGTAAAATTAACAACATGTTTTGCATTGGGAAATGATGTAACATTCTTTTGCTTCCTCAGTGTGATGAGACACCTAGCTAACAGGTGGGAAGCCTCACATTCGTCAGTCACTGCAAGCGCTACTAGTAATATGGAGTCGTGTCAAAGCTTACTGAGCTTCAAAGAGGGAAAATTGTTGGTGCCTGCTTAGCTGATGCTTCTGTGACTGAAGTTGCCAATGTATTTGCTGTGTCGTGAGGTACATAATGAAAGGTTATGACGGCATATACAATTGCTGGGAAAATGTCGTCTGATAAGCATAAGCACGGTCGACATGGTCAGCTGACCAAGAGACAAAAGAACATTGCGCAGGATTGTAACCAGGCTAGCTGTCACAGGGATTGGGGGCCGGTCTATTTATAACATGTTACACCCTGAATATGGGTGTAGCATGTATCGTTATGAAAGGTTAACTTATCCTGTAAGAGTATCAAACTTCCTATCTGTAGACTCTTTAAATGAAGGGACACCTTCAACTGGTACAGTTCAAGTGGTACAGTTCTAAGGCATCTGCGCAATAGAGCAAAGCAGATTGTAATTCCTCATGTGAAGTATGGTCCTGAAATACATCATTGTTCATTACCCTTGTATAGTTGGCTGTGATCTGACATGCAAAAATAATAGCAATAGCCAGCTGCTGCTCTGAGCCTGCAAGTGTAAAGAAGGTCTTTAGGAGCATCTCAAACTTCTTGCAGAACCTTTGAACAAAGGAACATTTTCAATTGGTACAGCAAGATGTTTACGACTGAAAGGGCAGTGTCTACTACCTGAGCAAACTGCTTTTTTTTAACTCTTTTTCAACTGGATAGAGTTTGGCAATGATTTTCAAAAGTGTAAAAAGATCTATTCTGGATTGACCCAATCATCATAAAGTACCCATTCTATTTGTTCATGAAAAGGAATGTCTTTTTAGCGTTAGCAGGTCTCTTTATACCCAAAGGAGCATGGCGATATGGAGGAGATTTAAGCATATCAACATTGGCACGTTTATTGCATGAAGCCATAACCTCAGGTGCATAGGAGCTTAGGGGAGAATGATCTTCCACAGCTTCCTCATCCTCTTATTTCCGTTCTATGTCTACCTTATCCAAGGCAGGCATTATCGAATCCAACTCAAGCAGAGACAGTCAACTGGAGAAGCTTGGTGTTTTGAGCCCTGGACAACTATGGCTGTATTAAAGCCATTAGTTGTCCTAAAAATTGTCACATAGTTGCAGAAAAATCTGCCTTAGTCAGTTAGCCTGCTTGTTGAGCACCTCAGATAGACCTAGAATCAGATGCAGAGACCACTGTGCAAGGAAGGCTTGTCATTCTGAGACACTCTGTTGTGTGGGGCTCCGGCAGAGCAAAGGTTTGCCTGACCTGAGCTTTCACCTGATTTCCACTATTGCTACAGGTGAATATTCCCCTGTGGAGTAGGGACTGAAAATAGGGTAAATGTGGGTGAGGTGGAGTATGCAGAAACCTGGGTGCAGACCATCCTGTAGCAAAGTTCTAGTGGTAAAAGTGCGGGAATACCTTACCTTATAAAGGCTCTAGGCAGAAATGGCAGTAAAGCATGCGACCTGTGGTGTAATGTAGCATCTGGTCATATACCGGAGACTAAACTAAATTTTAATGCCAAGTTAGAAAAGTGTACACAATCCCGTTTTTAGTAACAGATACAGAGTCACCCTGTCTTACCTGTCCACATCACGGATCTCTGTCTACAGTCAAGGCTTCACCAATCAAATTGGGCATATCCCTGAAGGGGTCTTTAGGGTCTGGATTCCATAGGGGTGGACCATGGCTCTGGACATGTACAGCACTCTGTAGTTAACTACATGTGTTATACAAAGTGCTGAGTTAAGCACCCAAGCAGGGTCCAGTACCTGAAGCACTGTTACAGGCAATTCCCATGGCATTGGTTACGGCCCCCAAGGTTTTACTAAGGTTGTGGCGTTCCAGATAGTTTTTATTATTGTATACAAGACAGTGAAGTTGATTGAAGAATCCGGAGAGAGAAAAATCATCAACTAGTAAAGAGAAGAGTGATTTCTCCATAAGGGAAAAAGAGTTCCTTTTAATCATATCTAAGATGTCTATTTTGCTGTATGTCACTTCATTCTTGCTTTAAAAGAAGTGTATTTAATAACAAAGGGCACTTCTTCTTTTCTCTCTTCCCTAACTTACCCCACCCCACCTTTCCCTAGATTGATACATCCTTACCTCTGCTGTTTGTTTACATCCAGTGCTACAAGTCATCACTTTCCTGATGGCACCCGCACATTACAACTCCATAGATGTCTATGAGGCACCCATGTGCTGGCGTGGCCAGGATGGTGATGACGTTTACTGCTGAATGTAAATAAAAACCATAGCCACGGCCATCAAATCACGGTAGGTATCCAACTGTACAGGTGGGTTAGGTTAGGTCAGAAGAAGGGGGCAAGAAGGATAAATTCACTTTGTTTTTACCCACTTGAGCTCCAGAACTCCCTTCATGACCAGGGCATTTTTTGCTATTTAGCACCGTGCTATTTGAACTAGCAATTGCATGGTCATGCAACACTGTACCACAATTAAATTTATATCATTTTTTTACACAAACAAAACGTTTTTGCTACTTTCTATTATACTGTAAAGCATATCCAATTAAAAAAAAGAGTATTGGGAAGCCTGCCTTTACATGAACTTTAATGGCATACTTGTCTTAGTACGTAGGGTTCAATATTAAGTTGGCTCACCCTTTGCAGCTATAACAGCTTCAACTCTTCTGGGAAGGCTGTCCAGAAGGTTTAGGAGTGTGTCTATGGGAATGTTTGACCATTCTTCCAGAAGTGCATTTGTGAGGTCAGGCACTGATGTTGGACGAGAAGGCCTGGCTCACAGTGTCTGCTCTAATTCATCCCAAGGGTGTTCTATTGGGTTGAGGTCAAGACTCTGTGCAGGCCAGTCAAGTTCCCCCACCCCAAACTCACTCATCCATGTCTTTATGAACCTTGTTTTGTGCAGTGGTGCATAGTCATGTTGGAACAGGAAGGGGCCACCCCAAACTGTTCCCACAAATTTGGGAGCATGAAATTGTCCAAAATGCCTTGGTATGCTGACACTTTCAGAATTCCCTTCACTGGAACTAAAGGGCCAAGCCCAACCCCTGCAAAACAACCCCACCCCATAATCCCCCCTCCACCAAACTTTACACTTACACAATGTAGTCAGGAGAGTACCGTTCACCTGGCAACCGCCAAACCCAGACACGTCCATTGAATTGCCAGAGAAGCGTGATTCGTCACTCCAGAGACCACGTCTCCACTTCTTTAGAGTCCAGAAGCGGTGTGCTTTACACCACTGCATCTGAGACTTTGTATTGCACTTGGTGATGTAAGACTTGGATGCAGCTGCTCGGCCATGAAGCTCTCTACACACTGTTGTGCTAACCTGAAGGCCTTGTGAAATATGGAGGTCTTTAGCTACTGACTCTGCAGACAGTTAGCAACTTCTGCGCACTGTGTGCTTCAGCATGCACTGACCCCGCTCTGTCATTTTACATGACCTACTGCTTCGTGGCTGAGTTGCTGTTGTTCCCAGTTGCTTCCAATTTGTTATTATACCACTAACAGTTGACATTTTTAGTAGAGGAATTTTTAGTAGCAAGGAAATTTCACAGGTGGACTTATTGCACAGGTGGCAACCTTGAATTCTCTGAGCTCCTGAGAGCAACCCCTTCTTTCACAAATGTTTGTAGAAGCAGTCTGCATGCCTAGGTGCTTGATTTTATACACCTATGGCTATGGAGGTGATTGGAACACCCGAATCCAATGATTTGGAGCGGTGTCCCAATAATTTTGCCAATATAGTGTATGTTCTGCTAAATATCTTTGGTAATAACAAAAAATCCCAATAAGTGTATATTAACTGGTTTGTGCAAAAGTTATAGTGTCTACAAATGATGATAATTATATACTGGAATTTAAACAGCTTGTAATGGCGGTGATCAGCAACTTAAAATGGGACCGTGATATTGTGGCAGGCAATCTGGCATTAGCCGATGCTGGCTGGGAGGTACAATACTTTACACTGACATCAACAGTGACTAAAGATGTAAAATTTCCAAAAATTTTGAAGCCATGGGAAAAAAAAAATTCCTGTTTTTTTCCCCAGAAAATAATGCAAAATTTGGATAAATTTAAGAAAAAATTCAGTGTGGAGTAGTTCTACAAATTGAAAGTTGTTTTCTTACACTGGGAAGGTGAACTGCAGTATTATGTTTTAATAAAAGTATAGCTTATGCAGTAAATAAACTTGCTTTTTAAAATTGTATTTTTATTACAAACGGAATATCACTGACTGTACAGCCCTGATTTAATAAGGTGATTAGACGGCGTCTAGGCACATTTCCTTAGGCTAAAGTATTCTTTTCATTTGAATCCTTCTACTTTTAGATGGCAAAGACATTTACAAAAGAAAGGGTCTAATGGCCACAATAAAGGAATCCGTCTAAAAAACACAGATGTCCTAAAAGCACGTCTAAAAGAACGAAAAATCACTGTAGAAACATGTTCACATTGAAATTTGCTTTCCCAAATATCTGGACTTCACTTTAAAGAATATATTACTTTTCAAAAAAAATTTGTAAAAAGTAGTTTTTTTTAGGGAATTCATGACAGTCAAGTACTAGACGCCTTTCCAATGTCTATGCACGGATAGAAAGGCACATGTGCAGAACACAATTTAGCCATCTACTGTGAGCGCTTTTTTTTTTAGACGCTGTTTAATAGTAAACCTGTGTGGAGTCCTCTGGAAGACGGCAATCGCGACCTTCGACTGAGTTTCACAAACAGCACTATTTGTAGCTAGACATATTATTATTATTATTACTACGAGTTTATATAGCGCCAAAGGGCTCTTACGAGCTTACAATCTAGGAGGGAGGGGGTAAAAGGTACAGTAGGAAGTGGCTGAGGGGGATGAAGTGGTGGGAGGAATGAGGGAGGATGGCCGTTAGGTGAGGGTGGGGTAGGAATACATATCTTTATGTATTCTAATTTGATTTCCTTAGTTCTATTGATTCTATTTTTGTTTCTTATCCTTTATAATGATTTTCTGTAATGGTTTTACATATTTTGAAGATCTACATAATATATATTTTGACAGCTGAATCTAAAAATAAAGATCAGCAATTAAAAAATAAAGAAAAAATGGTGTGGAGTCCCCCCTCCCATCCATACCAAGCTCTTCCGGTCTGGTATGGATTTAGAGGGGAAGCCTTATGCCAAAATTTTTTTAAAAAAATGGAGTGGCCCTACCCCTCCAAAATCCATACCAGACCCTTATCTGAGCATGCAGCCCGGCAGGTCAGGAAAGGGGGGGGGGGGGTGAGCGAGTGCCTCCCCTCCTGAACCATACCAGGCCACATGCCCTCAACATGGGGGGATTCATTGGGGAAGGGGGGGGCTCCCTTACCCAAATTGATGGGGTCAGGGGCCTCTTCCCCACTACCCTGGGCTGTGGGGGTCTGCGGGAGGGGGGCTTATCAGAATCTGGAAGCCCCCTTTAGCAAGGGGGCCTCCAGATAACAGCCCCCCCATTCGAATGAGTATGGGGTACATGGTACCACTACACATTCAGAAAAAACAAAAAGTGTAGTGTGAAAAAAGACAGGAGTCAGTCTTTGACAAGTCCTTTATTAAAAGAAGAAAACTAAAAGAATGTCCCCTGCTGCCGACCAGAAAAAGACTTAAAAAAGTCTCCGCTCCTGATGCTGGCTCCCAGCTCCCAGCAGAAAGACAGGTATGCAAAATATGCAGCCCCACAGAAAAAATCCCAGTTCTGTGAGGCCGCATATTTGTGTTACGTCGGCGTCAAGGGGTTAATGTTAGTAACAGACTCCAATATTACCAAAAATAATCCACACAAGGATTAACAAATCCAGGTCTTATTTATTGACAAAGAAAGTAACAGACTTTATGACAGAGCATATAGAAATCCAAGAGCAAAGATTAGAAGTAATGTAAGTTCGTCCTCTAAGTTAAAGTGGATTTCCATTTGATTTGGTTAAAAACTCAGCAGGTACAAAAATTGTAGCTTCTGACTTGTAAAATACAGACACTCACCTGTCTCTCGATCCAGCGGTGTCCTCATCACGGCTGGTTTCACCAGCCATCTTCTCTCCCTGGCACCAGTATTTCAGTGTGGGCACCCAGCTGTGACAGCTTGCGGCTTCACAGCCAGGTGCCCACTGCGCATGTGTGACTAGCGCTGCGCTTTGTGAATGGTCCCGTAGTCTTCGGGGACCTGTCACGTGTCCCAGAAGACTACGGGGGGAGGACAACTTCTGATCGCCATAGGCAATTGCAGCAGAAGTGTGAGCGGGTACCTTCAAATTCAGAGACTCACTCCCCAAAGGTGCCAATACTTAACGGGGAGCGGGGGACATACATTAAAGTGGAACTTTCCATTTTGGGTGGAGCTCCACTTTAAGTATTTGGTTAGTCTATGGATAGAAAAGGGTAAGAGGGCCCATGGCTGCCAATGACATTTATACCACTCCAAAGCAACACCCATTCAATTCTTGTGAACCAGTCCATATTGTTCTCTGGCCAAGAAGTTAGAATTTGTAAATTAGAAGGGGCATCACTTCCAAACACCAGGAAGTACTGTGCTACCCTGAACCCTCCAGGAAGTAGGTCATTGGCTCCACCAGGGGGCCCCGCTATTTTGCCATGAATCTTCGTGCCCCAGAGCAGCATCACAGCCCACATGTGCCCCCCTTTTGATGCCAGGAAATCAGCCAATTTGCACATTCACACCACTCTGAGGTCTGGGCTCCTGCTCTTCTACCTCCATAAATCATAGGGGGGACCTGTGCGAGAACATTCTTTGGGAGATGACTTCCCATTGGCGACCCCGTGTAGCAAACACCCTGCTGTTTTAACTCATTTGCTTGTTCCCTCACAACAGTACTAGATGGCAACGTTGAGGGCTCTCCCTCACATGGACACAGATGTTAACCACTTGCCCTCATGAGGATTTCCCCTCCCCCCCCCTCCTGACCAGGCCATTTATTGCATTAAAGCGCTGCGTTATTTTTATCCAACTAATTCAGCTTTCTTTTGGAGTTATTAGCTCGCCTGTGGCTTTTTTAATTTTTTGTGCTGGATCAAACAAAAGTCTGTCATTTTTGTGAAAAAAGCAATATTTTTAACTTTTTCCTAGTAAACATGCCCATTTCTGTAGTGCAAATTGTATTCTGCTCCATGTCTTTGCTCCCAAAAATCCCAATACGTGTAAATTAATTAGTTGACGTGAAAGTTCTAGCGTCTACAAATAGCAGAACATATACTGTTTTTATTGTTTTATATTTTATTTTTACTAGTTATGACGGCGAACAGCCACTTATAGCGGGACTGCGGCGGGCATTCTGCCACTGGGGGGAACGAACTTGGTGTCCCTGACAACCCCAGTGACACCAATACAGAGATCAGTGCCACAAAAAAAGCACCGTCACTGTACTAATGGCACTGGGCTGGAAGGGGTTCACATGTGGGGCGATCAAAGGGTTAACTGTGTGCTGTTTTACTCTACAGGTGAAACTCGAAAAATTAGAATATCGTGCAAATATTCATTTATTTCAGTAATGCAACTTAAAAGGTGAAACTAATATATAAGATAGACTCATTACATGCAAAGCAAGATAGTTCAAGCCGTGATTTGTCATAATTCTGATGATTATGGTTTACAGCTCATGAAAACCCCAAATCCACAATCTCAGAAAATTAGATTACATGCAATCAATAAAACAAGGATTGTACATAGAACAATATTGGACCTCTGAAAAGTATAAGCATGCATATGTACTCAGTACTTGGTTTGGGCCCCTTTTGCAGCAATTACTGCCTCAATGCGGCGTGGCATGGAAGCTATCAGCCTGTGGCACTGCTGAGGTGTTATGGAAGACCAGGATGCTTCAATAGCGGCCTTCAGCTCTTCTGCATTGTTTGGTCTCATGTCTCATCTTTCTCTTGGCAATGCCCCATAGATTCTCTATGGGGTTCAGGTCAGGCGAGTTTGCTGGCCAATCAAGCACAGTGATCCCACGGTCATTGAACCAGGTTTTGGTGCTTTTGGCAGTGTGGGCAGGTGCCAAATCCTGCTGGAAAAGTCAGCATCCCCATAAAGCTCATCTGCAGAAGGAAGCATGAAGTGCTCCAAATTCTCCTGGTAGACGGCTGTGTTGACCCTGGACTTAATGAAGCACAGTGGATCAACACCAGCAGATGACATGGCTCCCCAAATCAACACAGACTGTGGAAACTTCACACTGGACTTCAAGCATCTTGCAGTGTGTGTCTCTCCATTCTTTCTCCATACTCTGGGTCCTTGGTTTCCAAATGACATGCAAAAGTTGTTCTCATCAGAAAAGAGGACTTTGGACCACTGAGCAACAGACCAGGTCTGTTTTTCTTTAGCCCAGGTAAGACGCTTCTGACGGTGTTTGTTGTTCAGGAGCGGCTTGACAAGAGGAATACGACATTTGATGCCCATGTCCAGGATCCGTCTGTGTGTGGTGGCTCTTGATGCACTGACTCCAGCCTCAGTCCACTCCTTGTGAAAGTCCCCAACACTTTTGAATGGCCTTTTCCTGACAATCCTCTCCAGGTTGCGGTCATCCCTGCTGCTTGTGCACCTTTTTCTTCCATACTTTTGTCTTCCACACAACTTTCTATTAATGTGCTTTGATACAGCACTTTGTAAACATCCAACTTCTTTTGCAATTAACTTTTGAGGCTTTCCCTCCTTATGGAGGGTGTCAATGATGGTTTTCTGCACTACTGTCAGGTCAGCAGTCTTTCCCATGATTGTGATTCCTACTGAACCAGACTGAGAGACCATTTAAATGCCCAGGAACCCTTTGCAGGTATTATGGCTTAATTAGCTGATTAGAGTGGGACACTTTGAGCCTAGAATATTGCACCTTTTCACAATATTCTAATTTTCTGAGATTGTGGATTTGGGGTTTTCATGAGCTGTAAGCCGTAATCATCACAATTATGACAAATCACAGCTTGAACTATCTTGCTCTGCATGTAATGAGTTTATCTCATATATTAGTTTCACTTTTTAAGTTGCATTACTGAAATAAATGAACTTTTGCAAGATATTCAAACTTTTTGAGTTTCACCTGTATGTTGTGTCTGTGTGCTTCACTATAAGCACATTGGTTTGGATGGCTGTGCTAGGCACATATTATTCCACGCTTTTTTTTTCCCTCAAACTCTTATGGGGAAAATAAAACCCATAAAAAAAAATAAAAGTTTTATCCAATTTTTCCAGACCTTCCCATCTCTCATAGTGGCACTGATCCATGCTAATACTGTACACTATACTAAGGACACTGGCAAGGAAGGGGTTAACTTTTAGGGTCAAAGGGTTAACCGTGTGCCTAACAATGTGTAATGTGTTTGGCTTTTATGATGGAGAAACCTCATTTGTACTTACCTGTGGCTCACTAATGTAAAGGAAAGACCTCTAAGACCTGCTCAGTGAGCCATATAAGGACATGTATGGCTTTTCCTTAACTGCTTGAAGAATGCGGGATGACTGCGTCCACTATTTCCCTTAAAAGTTGATATCACTGTCCAAACAACATTGATTGGTCATTTACTAACATACTAGCCTGTATCTAACACAGCCCAAACTCGAATAGGCTAGTCCTACAGAACTGCGAAAAGCACATGCATGCTCTGATCATCTGCCAAACCTTTGGAAAACAGGCAAGGACCTTTGGAAGAGCATCTACAATGGATATAAAAAAAAGTCTACACACCCCTGTTAAAATGTCAGGTTTCTGTGGTGGAAAAAAAATGAGACAAAGATAAATCATTTCAGAACATTTTCCACCGTTAACCTATAAACTGTACAACTCAGTTGAACAACAAACTAAAATCTTTTAGGTGGAGGGAAGTAAAAAAAGAAAAAATAATATGGTTGCATAAGTGTACACATCCTTAAACTAATACTTTGTTGAAGCACGTTTTGACTTTATTCCAGCACTCAATCTTCTTGGGTATGAGTCTATCAGCATATAGACTTGACTTGGCAATATTTGCCCACTCTTCCTTGCAACAACATTCCCAATCTGTCAGATTGTGAGGGCATCGCCTGTGCACAGCCCTCTTCATATCACCCCACGTTTTCATTTGGATTCAAGTCTGGACTTCAGCTGGGCCATACCAAACCTTTCATTTTCTTCTGGTGAAGCCATTCTTTTGTTGATTTGGATGTATGGTTTGAGTTGTCATGCTGAAAGATGAAATTCCTCTTCATGTTCAGCTTTCTAGCAGAAGCCTGAAGGTTTTGCACCAATATTGACTGGTATTTCGAACTGTTCATAATTCCCTCTACCTTTACTAAGGCCCCAGTTCCAGCTGAAGGAAAAACAGCCCCAAATCATAATGCTACCACCACGCTTCACTGTGGGTATGGTGTTCTTTTGGTGATGTGCAGTGTTGTTTTTGTTCCAAACAGCTCAACCTTGGTTTCAGCAGAGCATAACACATTTTCCCACATGCTTTTTGGAGACTTCAGATGTTTTTGCAAAATTTAGCCAGGCTTGTAAGCCTTTTCTTACGAAGAAAAACATCCGTCTTGCCACTCTACCCCATAGTCCAGACATATGAAGAATATGGGAGATTGTGGTCATATGTACCACACAGCCAGTACTTACCAGATATTCCTGCAGCTCCTTTAATGTTGCTTTAGGTCTCTTGCCAGCCTCCCAAATCAGTTTTCTTCTTGTCTTTTCATCAATTTTAGAGGGACGTCCAGTTCTTGGTAATGTCACTGTTGCGCCATATTTTCTCCACTTGACGAGGACTGTCTTCACTGTGTTCCATGGTATATCTAATGCCTTGGAAATTCTTGTTTCCTTCTTCTGACTGATACCTTTTAACAATGAGATCCCTCTGATGCTTTGGAAGTTCTCTGTGGACCATGGCTTTTGCTGTAGGATGCGACTAAGAAAATGTCATGAAAGACCTATTAGAACAGCTGAACTTTATTTGGGGTTAATTAGAGGCACTTTAAATGATGGCAGGTGTGTACTGACTCCTATGTAACATGATTTTGAATGTGATTACTTAATTCTGAACACAGCTACATCCCCGGTTATAAGAGGGTGTGCACACTTAAAAAAACTAAAATAATGTGGTAACTTATGTTTACTTTCCCCCTTAAAAGATTCAGTTTATTTTTCAATTGAGTTGGGCAGTTTATAGGTCACATTAAAGGTGGAAAAAGTTATGAAATTATTTGTCTTTGTCTAATTTTTTTACGCCACAGAAACCTGACATTTTAACAGAGGCGTGTAGACCTTTTATATCCACTGTATATTCTACCTGCAGCCAAGTCTCTTAATATATTTTTATACTATTGCATTTGTACTTCTGTCACTAATCAATTAAATGTTATACTTTTATGTATATGTGTGATCTTTCTTTGCACATATCGAATATAACCCCAAAAATGTAAACCACCACTTATCCGTGAAAAAATATTTTACTAATAGATGTGGCAGTTATTTCTCTCCGATTTGCAGGGAGAAGAAGCAGCCACCTTGCTGCTCTATGTATGCTATGATTGGACACAGCCGATCAGCAGGTCCGAGCTATAAATCATCGGCCAAAACCTGCTGACAAATTGCACTGTGTTCAACTGCAGCACGGGGCAGCGGCAGCAGCAGCGCACGCATGTGCGCCCTAAACACAGAAACAGGCTTGCATCGATTACTTTGCTAAGCCTGCACCTGCTGGCCTGTCACAGTAAATCTACTGTGATGGGGCAGCAATTGGCAAATGTACATATTCATTAACCAATTGCCCTTCTGAGGATTTACCCCCCTTCCTGACAAAGCCATTATTTACGTTACGGCGCTGCCTTACTTTAACTGACAATTACGCAGTCATGCAACGCTGCACCCAAATGAAATTTTTGTCCTTTTTTTCCCCCCACGCATTGAGCTTTCTTTTGGTGGTATTTGATCACCTGTGCGTTTTTTAGTTTTTGCGTTATACACAAAAAACAACCAACAATTTTGAAAAAATAAAATATATTTTTGACTTTTTTGCTATAAAACAAACCAGTAAAAAAAATAAATAAATAAATTTCATCAGAAATTTAGGCCAAAATGTATTCTGCTACATGTCTGTTAAAAAAAACAATCTGAATACATGTAAATTAATTGGTTTACGTGAAAGTTATAGCATCTACAAATGGCGGTATATATACCCTGGAATTTTTTTTTATACTAGTAATGGTGGCGATCAGCGACTTATAGCGGGACTACGGCGGACATTCTGACACTGGGTGGGAACTAACTGCCACTGACATCCCAATGACTTTAACACAGTGATCAATGCTAATAAAAAGCACTGACACTGAGTAGAAAGGGGTTATCATTTGGGACGATCAAAGGGTTAACTGTGTGCTGTTTTACTGTATGTGTTTTAGTTGGGAAATTTCATACATTCCAGGCACGTGAACAGAAGGGGGGCATTTACAAAGAGTGGCACACACATAAAGCTGTGCTGCTCTTCTAAAATAGGAAAACAGGGCAGATCCTGTTCCTAATTATCAAAGGAGTTGCAAACCCCACTGCTTCCCCTCTGCCCTATAGCAAAAATACTGCTACAGGGTTGTGCAAAATCATGTGCGTGCATATATATATATATATATATATATATATATATATATTTGCATTTCCAGGTAGGGGGTGCGTGTGTGCCACCCTACCCATGCAGCCATTGGCACATACGGATGTCAATCACCAGGTCCTGGCCAGAGATTCCCCACTGGCACCCGTCAATCGCTGAGTAACGCTGACAGGGGAGAGACCTGTGTATAAACAGGTCTCTCTCCTGCCAGCAATAACATGCTGCTGTGTTCCCTAGTAAAACATACACAGCACGCACAGTAAAACAGCACAGTTAACCCTTTGATCGCCCCAGATGTTACCCCCTTCCTGCACAGTGTCATTAGTACAGTGTCAGTGCTTTTTATTAGCACTGATCACTGTATTAATGTCATTGGGATGTCAGTGGCAGTCAGTCTCTCCCCCCCCCCCCCCAGTGTCAGAATGTCGCCACAGTCCCGCTATAAGTCGCCGATTACCGCCATTACTAGTATATAAAAAAATAAAATTCCAGTATGCCTACCGCCAATTGTAGACACTATGACTTACACGTAAGCCAATTGATTTACATGTATTGGGTTTTTTTTTTTTTTTTTTTTAGCAAAGACATGTAGCAGAGTACATTTTGGCCTAAATTTATGACATTTTATTTTTAAATTTTTTGTTGGATATGTTTTATAACAAAAAGTCAGTTGTTTTTTTTTTAAATTGTCGTTTTTTTTTTGTTTATAGCGCAAAAAATAAAAATGGCACAGGTGATAAAATACCACCAGAAGAAAGCTCTATTTGTGGGAAAAAAAGTACATAATTTTCATCTATGTACGACGATGCATGACCGTGCAATTGTCAGTTGAAGTAACGCAGCACCATATAGCAAAAAAAATGGCCTGGTCAGGAAGGGGGGTATATCCTCTGTAGGGCAAGTGATTAAACTATCTGGAATACATATATTGCTATTATGGTCAAGGATCTGGGCAGGTTATTGCATCCCATTTATGGATGACAGTTTGAACTTCAGACCAGAACGGATTTGGATTCTTGTATGAATTTTTCTCTTCATCTTTGACGTGCTTGGTTTTAAAGAAAAAAAGTGTAGGACTATGTTGGAGATTTATTACACCTTTTGGACTACTATCTTCATATCCCTCGGATGTCCCCTTCTGGATTTGAGAATTTCCACTCTAGCAAACTTTATGGAAACTTATGATTTTATACTACTGTGTTTTCCTATACATATACTTTTCACATGTGCTGTGAAGATGTGTGAAGCATTTGAAAAGTGGATGTTGAAGTGAAATATGATTTGTGCACTTAACTTTGCAAACATTGGATATGGTGCTATGTACAATTCATATTTGTGTAAAACTTTATTATTCATTTATATATCCTACACCAAACTTATTTCTCCTACTCGATTATATGCTATGCATCGAATTTCAACTGGTTAAGATGCAATCATTTACAGGATGATTTCGAACATTTAAATTTGGTCATGCCCAATTATCGCTCGATACCGGAAAAAAGTAAAACTTAGTCTCTTTGTTAACTCATGTTCCTTTTTCCCCCCCCAGAGGTTTGTCTACTTGGCCTATTAGGTAAAGAACTATAGCCCAGACATACCAGAAATATTTTTTTAAGAGAAACCTTATTTTTAGCTTAAGAACAAATAGCTATCAAATGGATGCAAACTTCTCCACCCGCTATATCTCAATGGTTACAATCTCCCCACTAATTCCACAAAATTTGGACATTCAGGACAGCAAAAAAGTTTCCTTTTCAGTTTTATTTTGGTTGTACTTCATATACAAAATATGCTGCTACTTTGACACTGTACAATGTAAAACAACCTTTTTACATTGTTCTAATTTATATTGTACAGTAATCCTGTCATTGTATCTAATATGCAATTAAAAAAGTTAAAAAATTTACTTTGTGGTACCATTTTCTATTTGCCCAGAAAAAATCCATTGCTTCAGGAATTTTCTATGTTACCTATATTTGAGGATGTGGGCATATAGGACAGAGAACCTTTATATTTATACTTCGTACTGGTGGCCAATATTTTTCAGTGAGTGATTCTAATGCTTTATGTTTATTATTAAGCGTGTTATTTTTTATTAAGGATTATTAGGATAAATTTTCAGTGAACAATTAATTTCTATAGGACTATAATTGTAAACAAAAGTGTTCTACACCTACAAATAAAAGAAAATAAAAACAAAAAAACCCCTATGCTTTCTGTTAATTATGTTGTTACAAAAACTTGTCTCGTGTTAAAATATTCTGTACAAACCAATCTGATAACATGTGGTTTACAAATATCTAGTATTTTAATATTTCAAAAGAGAAAAAAAAAATTAATCACCACTCCAGTTCATTTTAACGATAATATTTTGAAACATATGTGCAAATGTGTTAAATATATACCTACAACAGCTTCAATCTGTGCATATACACTGTGTTTATAAGTTCAAATGAGGACGGTAATTAGGATTGTTAGGACTAGACTTTAAAGCGACCCTGCCACCTTGGTATTCTATAGTGGTTTAGGGGTCGGTGTAGGAAACCTGAGCCTAGCAGAGAACACATTGTCCAAAACACCTGCAGGAGTCAGAAAGCAGTAGCATCTAGATTTCCTATTGAGAGGAAAGAATTTACTCGCTCACTCCAGCTTCTATCCCCCTAATTAGGCAAGTATGCAATGTCAACTTTGACAGGGTGTTTTTGCTTTTATGTTTTTTTCCCCAGTGGTGATAGAGTTACTACAAGTACTGTTTAGACACAACTAAAGCAAGCATACTAGGATAATTTAACCCAAAGCTGAAGTTTAATTTTTTTTTTAAAAGAGAACCAGGGATGGTACTTACCATAAATGAAGTGTCCAGTGTGCTGGTAGCTGTTGTGTTTAGTTGAAATCCTCTGTCCTCTGCCCCTGGTTACTCCCCACAGCAGTGATCTTCTGGTGCTGCAGGAGTTAATATCAGCAGATGCACCTTTGACAGGTACTTTTTTCACTGATATCTATTTATAGATACCATACTATCAGTTCTCAAAATGAAAAAAGGCTGCCTCCTACACTAACAAAATGTGTTTCATTGTGGAACAGGTAGTATGGCTTTTTGAAAAATACAAAGGCATAAAAAGTGGGCATAGCTGGCACTAGACCAGTGCCTGCCACAGGTGTAGCCACTCATATTAAACCCATAGCACCAGAAGTTCACCGTTGCCAGAGTATCTGGGGCAGAGGACTGAGCATTTCAACTGAACAGAGCAGGGACCATATTTCATTCATGGTAAGTACTGTCCATTGTGCTGTTTAAAAAGAAAAAAAAAATCACTAAACTTCAGCTTTAAAGATAGCAGCACAGATTTGTAATACATGTGTGCTGACAGGTAGAATTACAATTATCTTGTATCTTTCTGGAGTCAGGTTAAAATACCTCTACAACCCTTGTTCTTTGCTGCAAGCAGGGTTTTCATTTAATTTACTGGGTATATAGCAGTTGGGAAAATCATGGGGGGGGCGACCACTCAGCCCCTCAGCCCACTGACCCAATTTATTAAGTTGTACTAAAAAACTCACATAAGAAAAAGTCATACTACTGCAACTGATGAGACATCTGTTAGACATACTATACACAAATAAAATAAATATGGATAAAATGAAATTCCTGAACTTGATAAAAGTGCTTTCAGGACCTGTATAAAGAGGGAAACCGCAACCCCCGATTGCTTGGCATGTATTCTGACATTATATACTATACTTGTGTAGTAGAGTTTAGAAAAATTACAACATGCTGCCAGTTACTGGAATGAATACATTCTGGAGAAACTGGGGATAAGGAACCTCATAAAATTGTTTAAAAATGTTTTTGTACATCGGTATATCAGCAGCTTATAAAAAAAAGTTGCGATCACGCTACACTTCGGTATCACTAGCTCAACCCTAAACTTGCAGTACAAAAATAATTCTTGTGCAGATGCTGCTTAGAGGAGTTCAGTCTTACAGGCTGAGGTTCACATTGCCTGTACTGAGTTTGCCACTGCTAAGGCTGTGTATCATAGCAATCATGTGTGAATGCTTGTTTAGCTCTTCCTGTTGGCTTTTCAAAATTCCCTCCTTTTCCTCCAAACGTGCTTCCAATTGGGTTTTTTGAACTTCCAGCGAAGATGCCTGTAGTGTAGAAAAACATAAACCTGTTTAAATTATTGTTGAATTGAATTATAGCCCTCAAGCAGGGATATTTCTAGAAAATTAAGACTTGACACACGCTTAAGCACCCTATAAAACGGTGAACAGTTGTGGTGCATGAACACGGCACAAAGAGCCCCACAGTGTGCCATCAGTCCTAGGGGAATGGCCTCACAGAGCACCATCAGTTCAAGGGGGAAAATAAACCAGTATTCCAAAAAGAGGGGGAAATATGCAAAACTGTATAAAACCAAGGACATAGTACTAAGAACTTCAATTCCCACAGGAAAATGCCAGAGAATATGTCACAGCCATGGAGAGAAAAAACTCCAGGGAAAAGTTTACTTCACATTGCCAAATTTTCTTTCTATTTTGCAAACTGAATTCAATCTCCCTTTCAGGCACTTTTATAGATACTTACACAGCTCAGACATGTTGCAGTCACGGCTTGCTATTGACCAATTACAGATCACTCAATTTCACCTTGTCAGGTGTATGTTCAGCTATGTGCACCAAGGGCATAATCACTCACATCTAACATCTATACTTGTCTGCTGTGAGATCATCTCTTATGACTGAATATTACATAGCTGTGAAAACCAGATATTGACTGACGTTACCGATGACCACTGGGTCTTCTATACTAGAAAAGATCACTAAATCCTTTTAAAATCATCCACAGAGATTCATTCAATTTTTTCTGGTGTATTGGACTTAAACAGCAAAAAAATATATATATATTTAAAACTAGGTCTAAGGAAAGACTGAGTGTCCTAAATGTCTTCTTCATACAGATGATTTTATACACATGATTTGCCCATGTCTCAGACTTCAGCGCTATTGGAAAGATGATATGCAAGAGTTCCCTGTTGTTCCTCACCAATCAAAATTTCACCCTCCATCCTGTATCTTTGGGCCAGGTTATGAACTTTAAAAGCCCACAGGTACACTTTCATTTAAAGGGAATACAATAAAACTATGTGCATAGATAACACAGCAAAATACACTTGCTTTTGTGTTCTTTGTAAGTACAACCGAGTGGCACATTACAAAAGTAGATTATTTTTTTTAACAATAGCTGCACTACACAATCTATTTCTTAAACTGTTCCCCCAACACCAATATTTTAAACACAAAATATCAAGATATTGCCTTATACACATTGGCCAATCATCATCAGTCTGCACAAATATATCTTACATATTAACCCCTTCTCACCTGCAATCTGTATATAAATGATACAAAGTGCTGGGGATATACTTAAAAAATGCCCCATTCCATTTAAGACACCTGCCAACACTTTGCCCAGCTGGTGTCTCTCAATCCTGGCTTTCAGTGACCACTCCCCATCCCCACTGATATTCAGAAATCCATCACAGTGGCTACAGACCATGTGATCACATGCAGCCTAGTAGGGTTATTGAAAAAATAAATGCTTTCAGGCTGAAGAGAAACCCTACCATCATCAGGCTACAGTGGCATCTCCAATACAATCTGTTTGTCAGACACAATTACAGAATTAAAAAAAAAAAAAATACATCCTTGAATATATACCTAAATTATTTAAATATGCAAATAAGTACTAATGTAAGTCTCAAGCTAATTAAAGTATACTGGATTCTGATAAAATTGGCTTGGCCGGCCATGACTTCTGGTTATGAAAGTGATAAAGAGAAATGCCATCTTATACTGCTACTTTCAGGACAAAACCAGAAACAGTTCCAGAACTACCACACTGTAATAGGTGTCTTTTTAAATGAAGGTATAAAGGACGGATAGGTTGAATTACACACCGCCTCTTTCACAGTGGGGCACATCTTAAAAGACCAGCTTGCCTGCAGCATATACATAGTTTTCCTTTATTACCCTGCCACTCTGTGCAGTCTCCATATACATAGAAAATACTCTAATTCTGGGTACAAGTGAGCATGTGATGGTGCTGATGCTTTGTTATTGGGCCAACCTCTGTTACAGAGGGATAAGAGACCATCTGAATGACTACATAGAACTTATGCAGGGCTTTCTTTTTTGCTCCCAATGTCTGAATGGAGCAGAAAGAAGCAAAGGAAGAGTAAATCCTGCTGGGAACAAGGGCGTTAAACCTGCTGCTTTGTCCTTCATGGTAAAGGCACAGGTTCAAGGTGCATGGGTAAAAATAAAACAAAAAATTTTCGTTCAGCATTTACAAATGCACCTTGGGGGCATGGCTTGCAGATGGCCCAATAGGACATGTGGCCTACAGCTCCTTCCCTACCCCCAACACTTAGATTCAAACAGGCCCTTTAAGCCTGTAATCTCTGTGAGGTGTGGCATCTTTTGAATCCATAAGGTAGAGATTACAGCTCCAATTCTGCCCCACATAACACTTTTTGTAGGCTGGACTACCTTTTCATCTCACTTGACCTCTTCGACAAATCATCCTCAGTACTGAGAGACTTAATACTAATAGTCTGACCACGCTCCAATTTATGTCTATTCCCAACAAAAAAACATAAGCCATTGCTCATGGCGCCTCAACATCATCTTGAATGACCCTCAATGACTTCAAGACCTTTTGCAAACCATTACACAATTTACAACAACTCACTCACAATATGAAACAACTTTTGCTATTCAATGGCATTCTTTAAAATGCGTCTTGAGAGGGGGACTAATTCCCACAGAGAACAAAAAGAAACAAACAAGTAAATCATCTCTCTGTTCTATGAAGTATCCAAACTTGAATTCGAACATACAACAAATACTCGTATTTTCAATTTGACACTCCTGCAGCTCTCCAAAGCTCGAGCCAAACTACACCCGCTCATTGATCAGTGATTGTTAGCTGCATGAGACTGATTGGGAAGCATCTTTTACATACGAGGACAAATTTGGTAGTCTTAGCACAAACTACAAATCCAAGACCACTTTTATTCCCTCTATACATGTCCAGTCTAACTTGCTAACTCATAAACTAAGTGAAATCTCTCATCCCTTCTGTTCGTTCTACTCTGCATTATAAAATATATAGGGATCATACCCTGATCTTTCCTCTGATAAATGCATTAATCTTTTTTTGACCTATTAATTTGAGACACAGCACTCCCCACATTACCTCCTGAGACAAGCACAGATTTTGACTCTACTACTGCATCTTTTCCCTACCCCGGAAAGGTGCCCGGGCCTTGATAATTACACAGCTAGTTTCTATAAAGATCCCAAAGAATCTCTAGCACCAACCCTCCTCAAAGCTTGTAATGTGGTCTCCCAACCTAGTCCCTTCTCTCCTCAAACATTGGGAATTTAATTCCCAAACCAGGAAAAGATATGACAAATTGTTGTAGCTATAGACCTATTTCCCTCGTAGATGAAAATTGTTTTTGCCAAAATGATTGCAACTTGTCTTCCACCCTATCTTCCCCAAGTCTGGGAAAGATTTGTTATACCCAATGAAGTTTCACACCAACCTGGCCCCCTAACCTCCCTGTTTGACAACCCAGCTTTTGATTCAGAATTTAGAACCCAAACAATAGCTGTTTTTTCAGAGAGTCCTGGCCCCAACTTTGACATATCCAGTTTGACCAGTCCTCGTCTAGTACAGAAATAGCTCCAACGACAACAATAACCTGCTCCCATAATTGTCTCACTCTAACCAACTCTCTGGCTTCTTACATACGGTTAAAAAAAAGAACTACCTGCCTTTCTTCAACTGACATCCCTAGAGGCCTTTCTCTCAAATACTTCCACTGATACACATACAGGGTCTCAGAGTTACAGCAAGATGAGAGAGCGGATCTCCAGAGACAAACCCATTTCTAAATGGCATCATTAGCTGAAGGAGTCATTCAGATGCTGAATAAAATGCTTTCTTTTCATACCTAAATTGTCTATGTCTTTCTAGTCCCAGGAAAAGAGCTACAAGCTAATTTCCCTGTGATGTAGGACACCTATAGAGCTGAACTGTATTTTTCCCCTCTACTCCAAGCTCCTGCTGGAGTTGTGTAGGAAGGGAAAGTTCCTACTTACATACAGTAACTGGTGGACTGTCACTTAATAATGCCTTTTTGGTGAGCTGTCTTTCCTACGTATAACACCTTGTTCATTTCTGATATCATGACTTCCCAAAGATGGCTCTCCTATCAGTGATTCCTGTGCCCATTTCTAGAATTTAAAAAGGCTTTTTGAAACATTGTCTTCTGGCTGCATGTGTAGCCATTTTCCCGCATTGGAAATTAACGTGTCCACCACACATTCTAGAATGGGCCCAGATACTTAATAGAAATATGACAATGGAGACCCTGGTAGCCGAAAATACAAATGGCCCAAAAATGCGTACTCTACTGATATGCTGGCGAGCCCAGAGATGCTGATTGTTTCTGTGCCCTATCCTTACAATAACATGTCCACCTATTTCCATACTTCACAATAATTGAACTTATCTCAGGACCTTATCCATACACAGCACAGGTGTATTTCTAAAGCCAATATAAAAATGGTGGAAGAAATTCTTTCCATTATGTCTGCATTCTCTTCCTTTCTCTGTACCCCCTTCCACTTCCCCCTACCTTGGTGTCTACTTTTTTACCCTTTCCCCAGTGTTTCCCTTACTTAACTATATAGATGTTACTAGTTCCTGCTTTTTACTCTGCTGTACCCAGTTTCTGTATAATGCAAACATATGAATAAAGATTTATTTGAATAATGCACCTATAGAACACAAGTTTCTCTAATAATCTTAAAAAAAAAATACAAACCCTAATGCTCAGCTCCTTTCTTGCTTGTTCTGTTTTGCTCAGCTCTTTACGAAGTATGTCAATGGTTTCTTCCATATCTTCTTTCTCCTTTTGCTTTAATTTAAGCTTGTCCTCTAAACCCTTTACCTTTTGTTGGAAATCTGTCAGCAAAATTAAATATGGGGAAAAAACATAAGCTAACAAGCAGGAAGTAGATGACAATTCAAAGTTTAGTATGTATTAACATAAAAATACAGGATGAAAAAGGTTACCTGTTCTAAAACAAACTAAAACACATATTCAAAAAGGAGGACACCACCTACTTATAATTTTACTCTCTCGGTCTTGAAGTTGCTTAGCCAAATCTTTTCTCTGGTTTTCAGTGTCTTCTAGCTGGGCCATTGTCCTGTATGTGATCAGCATTGTTAGTACTTTCAGAAAGGCCTCAAATAGCATTACAATTTTTAAAGCAGAACACTGAAGATCTTTTTTCTTTATGAAGTAGGAAACCCCATCCTCCAAATAATAGCCAAGACAGAAAAATGCAGGATATTTTAAAATCTCATGGGAAAAGCAGCCAATAAGCTGTCTGAGACATTACAAAAAACTGATCCATCCAAACTATACTGAATGACAGCAGTGCTTACATACAGCAAAAGAAGCACCCAGTGCAATGTTGTGTTTTTCTGACTCGAACAAATTGCACAGCTATGACATGCTAAGTATAATAACACTCAGGTGCCAAGTTTAGCTTTTCAACATGTGTAGATATTCCTTTAAATAGAAAAGGTGACACTAAACGTGGGTTAACAAAAAAAAAAAAAAAATTAAAGTATTCTTAACTCCAAGATCTTCAAATTCCTTTTTTGCTGCTGTGATCCAACTTCCTGTTAAGAAGGTGGCTACGTTCGTTCTCCATGGTCCCACTCTCTTGCTTCCGAGATGATCGAGGAACTATGGGATCTGTTTTGATCATACAGCAGTGCATATGATCACAACTAGCGTGCCCCGCTCATTCCAAACAAATAGAAGTGAGTGGGAAGAGAAGAAATTCAGGTGCTCAAAGAGGACATTACAAGATGGCAAAAAAATTGATTACAGGGCCAATAAAGTTGAAGTGGGACTAAACCTTCCTGTTCTTTACAGACAAGGAAGCGGCCATCTTAGCCTCATTATTTGCAGTTACCATGGTGCTGCACGTGTATCAGGTACAACACAAGCAATTTGATAACCTGGCAGTTCAGTTGAAGGCATAAGCAACTGTAACAGTTACCATTCAGGACATGCCTTAAATGTAAGTTTTTGAAAACGGTTAAATCGATGGGCTTAGTGTAAGTAGCAAATGTGTATGGATAACTTTTGGAAAATAAAGATATTGTTTAGTGTCACCGTTGTTACCAGCAAGAGTGAATATCTGCTGCAAAAACGAGGCACAACATTCTGCATTCCTCTGTGTTAGCTTTCCCATGGGCAGTACAGAGCAGATGTATATAAAACTATCATCCAATTGCCTTTAGAATGACATATCTCTGGATAGCTGCAGAGCTGTAGGGTCTGTTGACCTGAAAGTTAAGTGGAACGGACAAGGGAGAGGATGAACAGGCAAACAAAGCCCTTATCTCAGGCAAAACAGGACAGGATTTCCATTGAAGGTCTCTGGGCAGCGCCATTAGGAACGACCCATACAGATGAGATTGTCATCAATAGCAAAAGTAATCTTTCAGTTATAAGTAGCTTTACTCTATGAAGTCCTTGAAAATGTACGTAAAAAAAAATCCTTACTTTTCATTTTGAATCTTGAGAGAATCACTTAGTTTTTTCATGGTTTCAGCTTGCTTAGTTAGGGTGTTGTAGGATACCTCTAAGTCTTTCAACTGCTTTTCACAGAGTTCATACCTATAAAGAAAACAAGCAATTACAATACACATAGTAACTCTTCCTGAATTTAGAGACTCACAAAGCAGATATTAAATGGAAAAACACAATAAGAAAACACCAGACATTTTCCTTATCTATCTGAGGCTAGCAGCATGGTGAAGCAGCGGCTAGAACCGCTAACAGAATACTACCTGGATTTTGTATACTCCTTCCATGGGACAAGACCACAATGCCAAGTTTACCATCTTCTTCCTAAAACATCTCTACATGTGGAAGACACAACTATAAGTAAAAAATGTAATCAAAGACGAGGTGGCATGTGTAATGTCTGACCCTATTTAGACCACAATTTAGAGCAGACTTTTTAAACCTTTTTAACATGGAGGAACCCTAGAAATAACTTTATGGTCTCGGGGAACCCCTGCTAAAAATTACTATATATATATATATATATATATATATATATATAAATAAAATATGTTATGATACATTAGGGTGATGGCCAGCGGGAAGAACATTCCTTACACTTGTGGTCAATGGGAAAAAATGACCCCTTTTCAGATAGCTAAAAAGATAATTGCTGTCAGCAGAAACTTATCCGAGAGGCAAACATTGGTCATTGCTCAAGGAACCCATAACAACCTTTGAAGGAACCTTAGGGATCCACAGAACTCTGGTTGAGAAACCCTGGTCTAGAGTTTTGCATTTCTAAATTAATCTATATTCCTATTCCTTCTCTAGAAGAAATGGGCCACTACATTACATCTGTTTTGTTTTTCATTTTGAATCCGTGAAGGTTCATTAATTGGTGGAGAATTTGCCCTGTCTCCTCAACATAGAGTCCTGTAGAGCATTTTGCACACAAAATCAGACAGACCACATTTGATTCTCCTCAGCTTACGCCATCAGTTTTCTCACGTATCACCGATTTACTAACAGACATATCAGATTGGATGTCACACCACTTCCTAAAACTCAATCTATCCAAAACTGAGCTCATAATATTTCCTCCCCCAAGTGCCTCTTCCCGTGATTTCTCTGTCATGATCAATAGCACCACTATCAATCCATCCCTGCATGCCAGGGTGCCAGGGGTAACCCTGGATTCTGAACTATCCTTTCAGGCCCACATCCAATCCCTATCCAAATCATGCCGCCTAACCTCCGCAACATCTCCAGAATATTACCCTTTTTAACCAATGATAACAAAAAGCTCCTAATTCACTCCCTGGTCATCTCTCGCCTTGACTACTGCAACTCCCTCCTCATTGGCTTACCTTTACATAGGCTATCCCCCCTCCAGTCCATCATGAATACTGCTGCCAGGCTAATCCACCTTACCAACCGTTCAGTGTCTGCTACCCCTCTCTGCCAATCCCTCTACTGGCTTCCAGTCGCCCAATGAACAAAATTCAAAATACTAACAATTTACAAAGCCATCCACAACTCTGCCCCCAGCTACATCACCAACCTGGTCTCAAAATACCAACCAAACCGCTCTCTTCGATCCTCCCAAGACCTTCTGCTCTCTAGTTCCTGTGTTACCTCCTTCCATGCTCGCCTCCAGGACTTCTCCCGAGCTTCTCCCATCCTATGGAACTCCCTAACCCAATCTGTCCGGCTGTCTCCTAATGTATCCACCTTTAGACAATCCCTGAAAACCTCTTTAAAGAAGCCTATCCTGCTTCTACCTAGTAAACCACCATTTATATCCTCCATCAGCTCATCCCCCACAGCTATTACCTTTTGTATCTCTCAACCCCTCCGTCTAGATTGTAAGCTCTAACGAGCAGGACCCTCAGTTTACAATTGTACCAAATTGTATTGAAACTGTAATGTCTGCCTTCATTTTGTAAAGCGCTACACAAACTGTTGACGCTATATAAATCCTGCATAATAACAATTTGCAGCAAAAAGTACCCTGTAATCTGTACTGTTGTGATCCTGGTACTGCATAAGTATACAGGCTCTACATCTATTCTGCATCTAGTGAGATGTTCCATTTAGTATTGGGGTGTTTAGGGAACTTCTTACAATACTCTTAGGTAACAGGAGGGGGAGAACAAAAAAAACCCCAAAAAAAAACCAACAACCCAAAACTTTAAGAGATGCAAAAACAGTGGAAATATTTTTCTTTTTTTTTTTTAAATTTCACTGATTTTAAATTTAAAAAATGCTTACTTCATGATATGGTCACCATAAGAAACCTTCAGTGTTTCATGTTCTTCGGCCACTGCTTGCAGCTTTTTGTTGTGCTGGAACAACTGCTCAATGTCACTTTTGGCTCGTTCTGACTCCAGCTGCTGAGACTTTAAAAGCAAACTCAGTTCCTCATTCTTCCTCTCTGCCTCCTTCAAAAGTGTGGCAAGCTTTCTTGCCTGCCATATAGAAATAAAAACTGGTTACTTTTTTTTTTTTTTTTTTAAATGTTAAAAAAGAGAAGTATGGGGTTCCTAAATAAAATAAATAATAATATTAACAAAATAAAACACTTACCTAAGAATGATGCTGCATCCTTTTTCGTGTTGCCTTGAAGACTGAGAACTGAGCAATCAAAGACCACAGATCGCTCAGTTCTCAATCTTCAGTGAGCAGAGAGCTGATGACTTGTCAGTCACTGGCTCTCCGCTCTGCCCATCCAGTGCCAGGCTGTGGAGGAGGCAGAAGGGCTGGCTCAGGCTCTCAGCGCCTCGTGTGGATCCCAATTGCAAGGGGACAGTCGACAGTGGCCTTTAGTCCACTCTTGGCTCAAAACGAGTAAATCAGTGAATAATGATGTTGAAAATTCAGAATTTAAAAGGAGTAGATTGAGAAAAAGATCTACGCTCAACTCCAAGAACCCTTCTAATCAGTTTTTAGATGTTTTTAAGTCTATGATTGAACCAGATATAAAAACTTTTAAAATTATTATTGTTATAAGGCCTGAAGACGGGGGGGGGGGGGGGGGAGATTGTGACTTTAAATAAAGAGGATTATGAAAGTGAATTAAATTGGTGAGAGATAGTACCAACTATAAAAGCTTTCTGGAGATCCTATCAAAAAGTTCAAGGCTAAGTTATCCAGATTGATAAATAGTAAGAAAGAAGCTAGGTACCCTCATCCCAGAAGCACCAAAATTACCAGTCATATATCAATTACCAAAGGTACATAAAAATAAAAAAATACCCTCAGGGAGACCCATAGTTAGTGGTATCAATTTCATTTTCTCTCGTATACAGGAATATATTGATTTTTTTTTTCTCTAAGCCTTGACACGGATTTATTCCTCATTTGTAAGAGACAGTAAACAATTCAGTATGTAGGAAGCACTACAAGGAAATTAGGAGTCAGAATAAGTTAACATAAAAATATAAAAAAAGGTTTTCCCCAACATTGGTGTATCGAAACATTTTACGATACGTCATGATAGAGATTCTGGTGTTTTGACATTCTGTGGCATTGATAAAGTTGAATGATATTGGAGAGGTACTAATTTAAAACAAGCAATTTTTATGAACTAAACAAAATGGATTTTTGAATACTTTATGTCCTGCAGGCCTTAAAGTAGATCTTGATTTGAATTATTTTATTTCTAATTTTTAATATGTTTTATAATGACTGGAGTTGCACCCAAAAAATGCAATTAAGTAATCACATTGCTTATCCATTGGAGTTGCAATTCAACCATAAGGGGGTTCTACATCGAATAGTTTATCTATTGGAATTGCAATCTGCAATCGAATCATAACTGGGCTCTATTCGTTTATTCGCGTTAACTTGGCACTTTATATGCAACAACTTAAGCGGCCACTAGATTTTAACAATGAGTTTATTTTTTGGGGTGGACGTTTTGGTATCTTACCGCTAGATGTCCTCAGTAAATAGAAGGGGGAACGATATTTGGAAATTTCTTAAATTTTAAATTATATATATCTCTAAAAAAATTGGTTGATAATTGCAAAGTTCAGTATATAGATCCAATTTTGTGCAAATATCTTCAGCTGGGATGTAGGATGGCTTTGATTCTGATTGGATTGAGCGGAAGCAAAGTGGCGGTGACAGCCAGCATTATAATAAAAAAAAAAAAAAAAAAAAAAAGAAGGAGTATCCAGTCATATGACTCATGTCGTCAGACGGTGCTGACGAAACTTGGAGAAGCTTACATGATACGTCACTTCCGGTTGGTGGAACGCAGGTGGAGCGCAAACCGGCATTCCTTTTTTCAGTATTCATGCTTGATTTATTTAGGTGCAATTTTAAAATGTTTTTTAAATAAATAAACCTTACTAAACTATGAGAGGTTCTTTTCCCCTCTATGAGGGAGGTTTCATAACAGTCTCTTGATGCACAAGATCGTTGTGGTATATGCTATACTCAATCCTTCAGGTACATGCCGCATTAATGGGAGAGCAAGATTTACCAGAGATATCTTAAAAGCAATTGACCTTCTTTGAGAAATGAGGTCATATTACTGGTGAGTGTGATGTGTTTCATGTTCTGTGTCCATTGTCCATTCACAGGAGTTGAAGGAGTGAGCCTGAGGCAAGAGGCTTGCTACTGGTGGCACTCGGCTGGGGACATAAAAAGAGAAGAATCGTGCTGCTCTGTGCAAAGCTAATGATTTATTGTTTCTTCCACTAGTAATGGCAACGATCAGCGACTTTTAGTGGCACTGCGTGGCGGACATTCAGACATTGTGGGGGGGAACTAACTTGGTGTCACTGACAACCCCAGTGACACCAATACAGTGATCACTGCTAAAAAAAAAATCATTGACACTGTACTAATGACACTGGGCAGGAAGGGGTTAACATGAGAGGTGATAAAAGAGTTGACTATACCTAGGGAGTGCTTTATTAGGGTGCGAGGGGGGGGGGCAGTGTGCCCGAGCTCACAGGGAGGAAAACTGTAAACAAAACAGTCTTCCTCGCCGTTGGAGATGCTCGGTAATCACTTGGCGCCAGCAGGTAATTACTGGCCGAGATCCGGTGATTGACAGCTGCGGCATTTTCTACCCGGAAATGAAAAATTACGTATACATAAACGTGATTTGGAGCACCCTTGCTGCCCTCTAACTGTATTTCTGCTATAGGGCAGTTGGGAAGCGGTTAAGGAGAGAACTGTGCTGTAGTGCTGTAGGGGGGACTACAGTGTGAAAGGTATGCTAAGGATCATAATGTACCGGGGGACTGTGATGTGTTATATCGCTAACGAGATTCGGATCTCTGCTTTAAGGAAATTTTGCAGACTGGACCTCCGTAAATTTTAATTCAAGACCCCTCCTCTATGAAGTAACATCTGCTTGATAGAATAAGTTCAACTATTCATAGGATAGGTCTTGTAGAATGTCATCATGCCAGAGCACTGCTGCAAGTGATATCTATATAAATATAAAATGAGGAATATTCTGACACAACTAGCTCAAAAGGAGTACGGAGATATATAGATTTTATATATATATATATATATATATATATATATATATATATATAAATAAAATATAGTAATGCTTCAGTATACTAATTCCTGGGAAAGATGAAGGGCAAATTCAAACTGGGAACTCTTATCAAGTTGGGTAAAAAAAACTCAGCTGTCAAGTCCATCTGAGCTGACACACCGCTCTGTACAGTTTTCCTCTCACCTCTGCTTCAGCTTGTGCTCTTTGACACCGGTACTGTGCAATCAGTCTGTCTGCTTGTGCAAGGGCTAGTGCTTTTGCTTCCAATAAGTCTTGCAGCCTGCTTTCCTTTGACTGCACAGAGAACACAACATAATATTACAACTGCTGTATATTTGTCTAAAAAACAAGACTTTAAAATGCAATACTTACTGCTAATGCAGAAAGCTTTTGTTCATAAACATCCATTATATCAGAAATCCTCACATCATTCACTTGTTCCTTCATCTAGTAAAAATGAAAAAAGTTGGAAACCAGCATCAGTAATAATAGAGATGAACGTGTAGAATCAAGATTGAAGCAAATTCAGTTCAAGCCTAGTAACAACAATTCTGGATTTTGGCAGTTAGGGTGCTTTGGGTCAGCCAGAAACTGACCTGCACAAAATCCACACATCACACAGTATTTACTGAACGACATGCATTCTGTAAAAAAAAAAACAAAAAAAAACCAAACAAAAAAAAAAACAAAAAAAAAAAAAAAACACAGCAGTAGCTGATTGCCTTCAGACTCCCTCTGTCAGTCCTTTCACTTTTGCTTAAACAGTCATATTTTGTTAAGTAAAAACTGATGAATACAGATTCAGGTTACATCAGTTTACACATCTGTCTTCAGGTCAGTTTACACTAACCAAATCATAGGTAACAAAAGTAAACCAAAACATTTTTCTCGCCTAAAAAAGGGACATAAATGGAAAAGGGTGCAGCCTTGCTCTGTTTAGGAAAAAAAAAAAAAAAAATCTGAACAGACACGGATGTAGGCGGATGTAAATGGTTGGTCATTTGTTTACATCTCCCCTGCCCCATAGACATACACTGTGGCTCAGTCTGGATCCATCCAAAAAACTGACAGAAGGATCAAAAATGACCGCTTGTGTGAAAGGGCCCCGATAAACTCAAGAATACTATCTTAACTGGCAGACAGGCAAAGAGAAGAATGCATCATTGCCACTACTAATTCATCTGTGTGTAAATCCAACATGAAAAGGTTCATGCATATTAAATGGCATTTTGTGTATAAGGCATACATATCTATACTTTACCTCCATTCCTGTTTGTAGCCTCTGTATGAGATCCTGGATATTGGAGGAAGATATGTCAACACTGTTCAAATTTGACATCTGTGAGGATCTACAGTTGTTTGCAATGGCTTGCACTCCAAATTTTTTTGTTGGATGATCGATTTCTTGCAGTATGTAGGCATTGTTAGCTGCAATGCTTTCCCCAAGTCTAAAATTGGCAGACCATATTATCAATCTTGATACTGTAATTCCCTCAACAGATTCTGCAACTTTAAGCAGTTCTATCACAAGCTACAATACACTACATTTATAATTTTTCTTTGGGATTCTAAAAAACAGAGAATTCAAATGTATACTAAAAGCATAACAGCGCACATGGGGCTAGTTTTTCTATTTCAATGGTTTTTATTAAATTTTTTAAACAGTATAAACAGAGGCAGTAAAACACGCCCACGCAGGGGCTATCAATTGCACAGATAAACAAAATGCCAAATAAAAAAAAAAGGGGAAAAACAATGCTCTAATGCCAACAGGGCAAAAGGTACGCCCACGCAGGGGCTATCAAAGGCACATAAGTTACAAAACATTAATGTAACTGATTATAACAACTAAATGCAGCTGTCCTAGTCACACCAAAAACAGAGAGAGAGAGAAAAAGGAAAAGAAAGAAAAAAAAAAAAAAGGGGGGGGGGGGGCAAAGAGCAGGGATTCAAGAGCGCCAACACCGAACGCCATTACATCCCCAGACTAGCCGGGGAGAGTGAGGGAAGGGCATATTGCAACCACGGCTCCCATATTTTCAAAAATTTACGTTGGGAGTCATTGCGGATACTCGACATCTGTTCGTTGAGCATCATAGTGGTCATACGATCCCGCACCCCCTGAAGAGGGACAAACGGACTCCTCCAGGCCTGAGCAATTGTTCTAGTGGCGGATAAAAACAGATAGGAAGCCAACTTCTGCTGGTGAGCCAAGAGGCCCGGTATGGGGCAATGAAGCAAAGCATACCGAACATCCCGGCGTATGGAGAGATGGAACAAAGTGAAAAGGAGGCCAAATACACGAGACCAAAAACGAAACAGTCTCGGGCATGACCACCAGATATGCAATACATCACCACGATGACCACAACCCCGAAAACATCGATCACTACAGGCAGGGTTGGCCCGGGCCAACCGAGCCGGAACCCAGTACCAACGAAACAAAACCTTATAGGCTGCCTCCAGTGTGGTCGTATTAAATGAGCATTTAGCTATGAGTGACCAGGCCTTATTCCAGTCCTCCGGATCCACAGCCACTCCCAGGTCACGCTCCCACTGAACAACATATGAAAGAGAAGTATGCGATGAGCGTCTGTTCAGAGCTGCATAAAGAAGGGATATAAGGCCCGGAGCGCCCGGACGCTGTTGGCACAGCTGTTCAAAGGCAGATTTCTGGTACGGGAACGCAGAAGTACCCCGCAGCGAGAGCAGCCAGTGTCGCAATTGAAGATATCTAAAAAATTCCGCTGGGGGGATATTCCGGGATTCCCGAAGAGAGTCCCAGGTGGGAAAGGACCGAAAAATCAAAAAGTGTCGCACCTGCGAAAAACCATTAGTCACCCACCAAGAAAACGCCCCTGGGTGATCCAAACCCGGCGGGAAAAGAGGGTTGTTAATAATAGGTAGCAAAGGCAGAAAAGGTGACATCAGACCACCAGAATAACGTACCGAGTCCCAAACTTGTAGGCCATGAAGTAACATCGGACTCAGTGCCATAGGGCGCAGGGCAGGGGGAAGCCATAGAAGCGTCGACAGTGTGATAGGGGCACAATTAGGTAGTTCCAACAGGACCCAGAGGGGGACGTCGGAAGAGGCGTGCAACATAGACAGCGGGGCAATCTGGCTCGCTTGATAATACTTAGTCACATTAGGCACCCCAAGACCACCCTGAAGTCTATGGGCAAAAAGCGTACTTTTGGATACTCTGGGGTGCTTATCGGCCCAGATAAAACGCATTAACTTCGCCTGAAGCAACCTAAGAAAATGAGGGGGAACCCGCACCGGGAGTGTGCGAAAATACAACAATTTCGGCAAGATGGTCATTTTCACCGAATTAACCCCTCCTATCCAAGACAGGTGCGGAAATTGCCAAGAATGCATAAGAGAGGATAGAGAGCTAAGCAATGGATAATAATTTGCAGCAAACAAGGAGTCATAAGTGGGGGTCAAGCGAACGCCTAAGTATTCAAGAGAAGAGGAAGCCCATTTGTAAGGGAAGTGGGATTGTAGGCGCGAAACCAAATCCGAAGCCAAAGTAATATTGAGGGCTATAGTCTTATCCAAGTTGATACGGAGACCCGAAATCAAGGAGAAGCACTCAAGAACCTGTTGCAAATTAGGAAGCGTCGTCAGGGGGTTAGTAAGAGTCAGGAGGGCATCATCCGCAAAAAGATTCAGTTTGAATTCCTGTCCCGCGTAAGGAACCCCCGATACATTGCAATCGGTCCGAAGCGCTAAAGCCAGCGGCTCAAGCGCCAGGACAAAGAGCGCTGGGGACAGGGGACAACCCTGTCTTGTCCCTCGCCCAATAGGAAAGGGATCTGAAAAATACCCAGCGTATTTGACGGAGGCCGAAGGAGAAGAATACAAGGCCTGGATCCAAGAAAGAATAGAATCCCCAAAACCCCAACGAGACAGCACAAACCGCAGATATTCCCAGGATAGAGAATCAAAAGCTTTATAGATGTCTAAAGACAGTAAGAATCCTGGGATTTTCCGTTGTTGCAGAAAATGTATAAGATGGACCACCTTACGGACGTTATCACCCGCCTGCCTCCCGGGGACGAACCCCACCTGGTCCCTGTGGACCAGGCTACGCAAATATTTATTGATGCGAAAACTAAGGATCTTGCCCAGTATCTTCAGGTCTTCATTAAGAAGAGAAATAGGCCGGAAGGCTTGTGGTTCCTGTACATCATCAGTCGTCTTAGGAATCATGGCGATATGCGCTCTAAGCGCATCTGGAGAGGGCGAGGAGCCCTGTCGTAACGCATTAAAATACTCAGCCAAAAAGGGCGCCAACAAGGCTGAGAATTTCTTATAATAAAGACCGGAAAAGCCGTCGGGTCCTGGGGCCGCGGTGGACCGTAAAGATTTGATAGCTTGGAGCACTTCTGGTACAGTGACACCGGCGTTGAGTGCCACCTGTGCCGCCTCGGATAACCCAGGAAGTCGGAGATCTTGAAAGAATGCCTCTGCCTGAGCCACGGGGAAGGGATCTGGTTTAGCGTAGAGGCGTGAAAGGAAGTCTGAGAAACGGGAAACAATCTGCTGGGGATTAGAAGTACAGCCACCTGTAGGAAGTCGCAGTCGAATCGGTTTATGGGGTTTCCCCACAGAATTGAGTTTCCTGGCCAGCATCGGGCCCGGCTTATTAGCACAGGAATAAAATTTGTGTTTGGTCCAGCGCAGGGCCCGTTCTGCCTCCGAAGAGGCAAGTAAGTCCAACTCTGCCGCCAGAGCGTCCCGAGCGCGTTTATGGGCCGCGGATGGAGATGACTTCCAACGCGCATCCGCAGAGGCCAGGAGAGAATGAAGCTCCAAAAGTCGGCGCTCCCGCTCCCGCTTCCGGACCGCCGCCAGCTGTATAACATGACCCCGCACCGTGGCCTTATGCGCCTCCCATAGGGGCACTGCAGAGGAGACCGATCCCGCGTTTTCCGTAAAGTATGTTCGTAAAAAAAATTCTATTTGTTGGCAGGTAGCCTGAGTGGTCAATAAGGAATCATTGATGCACCAATGAAAAGGGCGCCGTTCTGACCCAGAGAGGGCAAGGAGAAGTACCAAGGGATCGTGATCCGACCAAGGCGAGGAGGGAATAGTTATCCGCCTGACCAAGGGAAGCTGCTGAACCTGCATAAATATATGATCAATTCTACAAAAACTATCATGAGGACTGGAATAGAATGTAAAGTCCCGTTCCGTTGGGTGAAGCTCCCTCCAGACGTCCGCCAGCCCCGCTGTCCGCAGGAGAGAGCGCATACGTTCCTCCAGCGCCAAGTCATGAGAAGGGGCCGCCCCCCGTGCGCAGCGCCTATCCATTGCGGAATCCAAAGTAACATTCGAATCCCCCAAAACAACAAGGAGACCCTTAGAGTGTCGGGAAACAATGGTGCAAAGATGTGAAAAGAATTTATCCTGAAAACGATTAGGCGCGTAGTAAGAGACAAAAGTAACCTCCTGGTCCCAGAGGGTGCCTTGCAGAAGCAGATACCTGCCCGTGGGGTCCGCTATATTCCTAGCACAGACAAAGGGGAGATTGCGTTTAAAAGCGATCAGGACACCCCGACGCTTCTCAGGAGCCGAGGCCGTGTAAAAGGTGGGATAGTGAGGTGAAAGATAACGTGGGGCGGAGGACTGAGAAAACCTGGTCTCTTGTAAACATACCACGTCAATTTGTTGCGATTTGAGGTGATGAAAAACTTTAGCCCGCTTCTGAGGCGAATTGAAGCCTTGAACATTTTGCGAATGAATTTTCAAAAGGGGCGAGGCCATGGCGGCATCAGAGCAACACGCTCAGCAGAACAAACCATAAAGCAGCTAGCAATTTCCGCTCCCAATGGCGATCGGACCGTGGCATCCCGGAACCCTGCAGAAAACAAAAACAAAAAAAAAACCAAAGAAGAAAAAAAAACAAAGAAAGAAAGAAGGAAAAGGACACAAAAAGAATATACAATAGTGCAATCGTGTCACGCCAGTGGTGACGTGCATCCTACAAATGAAGGATACCAGTTAGGGGTGGCTCTACCACCGGACACATGGCTGCAAATGGAAACATCAGAAACATAAGTCCCCAGGGGGCAAAAGGGCAATAAGGCAAGAAACACAATAGAACGGGGTACCAAAGCAATAAAACTAAAGGTCCCAGGAGCTAGGCAACCGTGATGACCTCCCCATAGCAATCCAGAGAACCATGGGGCCAACCCCCTCCCACCCAGCCGGGCCTACCAGATCAACCTCCCACCCCGAAACCAGAGGGAGCCCTCACTCCGTGCTACCAACAAAAACTGGAATACCATCTCCCAGGCCCAAAATAGGCTGCAACAGCAGAAAGTCATAATTCTTGAGTCCATGAGGAGACCCCCCCCCAACCAGGGAAGGAACCCAAGGGGGCACACTATATCAGTCCCAACCCGTAATGCTGACAAACTGGGGGAGCCCTAAGGGCCAAACTCACGGTCCCGTCAAGGAAGTCCATCGGTGAGATGATACATGGGAAGTCCAAGACACATCTTCAGCCCGGAGAAGAACAGGAAGGACTTGATCGTGAAGGGGTCTGAGGGAGGGCCCTCTTCCTATTGGACGACCGCTCCCAGATGCGGCTTGGAAGAAGCGGCCTTGCCGGGGATCCTGATGAATGTGCCAGGCTCCGATCCGCAGCCTCAGGCGAAAGAAGGTGTAAGGATTCCAGGAGAAAATGGGCCTCCTCCGGCGTAGCCACAGAATGACTGCGGCCCTGGTAGGTGAAGGTGAGGCGAAACGGGAAGCCCCAAGCGTATTTGATACTGTGGTTCACTAGGACCGAAGTGAAGGGCTTCAATTGGCGTCGTTTCTGAAGAGTGGTCTGAGAGAGGTCCGCAAAGAGCTGGTAGCGATGCCCCTGGAAGCTGAGGTCAAGGTTGTTTCTGGCCGCCAAGAGAATAGTTTCCTTAGTGCGGTAATACGTAAATTTGATGATAATGTCCCTCGGGGGCCCATCCGGTCGTCTGGGGCCCAACGCACGATGGATGCGGTCAAATTCAAGCCGGTCAATGGGAATAGCTGGTGTCAGCTCCTGAAACAGAGCTGTAGCAGTGGAAGTAAGATCCGCGACCGTTTCCGGGATACCCCTTAACCGCAGATTGCCACGGCGGGAACGATTCTCGAAATCCTCAAGCCGTAGCAGCGCGTCCGCCAATTCTTTCTTGAGGTCGCACAAATCCTGCTCGTGATTCTCTGACCGTGACCGCAGCGTCCATCTTATCTTCGAGGTCGTTCGTCCGGTTGCCCAACTCGCGAATCTCCTGCGAAAGACGGTCGGCCAGCTTGGAGGTAGCGGAGGACAACTCCGACTGCAGCATACATTTGAATCGGCGCAGGAGCTCAGCATCCCGCAGAGATGGGATGGGAGACTGCAGGGATGGCTCTGGTGCCAGGTCCTCCACACTGCCAGGGTCCGACCCACCTATGGATGGTGACAGCGGGGGACCCAAAATCGCGGCTGGGGCTCCATCTGAGGTCCCGGGGGAGAGCCGCGAACCCGCGGCCGGGGTCCTGGAAGTCCGCGGCGGCTGGCCCAAAATCGAGGCCCCGGCTTCAGCCGCGATCGCCGGCGGGTAGGCCGCAAACTCCGGAGCAGCCTGCCGGGAGCTGGAGGCACGGGCGGCCAGCGTTTTTTTGCCCATCAGGGCACTGGAGAGACAGGGGGGCCAGGGAGGAAACAGAGGGACCCCCCCTGAGGAGTGAAAATCGGCCGATGTGTCCGGCGGCCGAGGAGTTAATTTAGGAAGCAGCCATCCTGGTTGCTGCTCACGAGCACCCCCGGGGCTAGTTTTTCAAATTTCTGATGTCAGAGCTGTCATCACTTTTTTGTGAGTGATTAAGTCCTTTGGTGTGTGTGTGTATGAGTGCGTGGAACTATTGACAGAAACAGATGCAGGAGGTCAAACATTGCAAAAATTGATCCTTTCATTTGTCTTGGGGTTTTGGAGCCATTTACCATGCACTGTGGGTGCATTCATCTTTTGACACCGAAGTAAACAGGCTGAAACTAATATCTAGCACACCCTAGTAATGCAAACCAAAAATTTGCGATGTATACTTTTTACCACAGACTTCATTTACATATATATATCTCATACACACACTATATATTCACTGAGAGTAGGACAAAATTATCTGAGCCCGTGTTTGGCAGGTTACATGACAGTTTATCTTATTTAGTCGTATGTAATGTTTCCATTTTCTCTACTTGAGTCAAACGTATGCCAGTGAGCGAACCTAAAATGAACTAAAGCAAGGGACCAACATGACCCACTGGGTTTTATTTACTAAAGCTGAAGAGTGCAAAATAAGGCTCCGTTCTGCATAGAAACCAATCAGCTTCCAGGTTTTATTGCCAAAGCCTAATTGAAAAAGCTGAGGTTAGAAACCAATTGGTTTCTATGCAGAAGTGAGCTCTACAGCTTTAGTAAATAAACCATGGCAAGGAATCTATAAAACTTAATGCTTTGTTGTCAATATTTTAAACATGTGCATCTACAGTTCTGCTATAAAACCAATTAAATTTATGCCACGTGGTCAACCTGTAATCTTTTCTGCATTTGTCTGCACAACTTGGTCTTGGTAAAACAAAATAGTCTGTAAATCGAGGTGCTTGTGAAGTTAAAATTTACATGGGCTTTATTTTTATGAGCGATTCTGTTATTTGCAGACCTAATTACAGTGTGGGGTCACAAAAGTAAACAACTCAGGAAATTCTTTACTCACACAACTGCGGGGAAGTCTGGTAATGGAGCAGCTTCAAAAAGTAGCTGAAGGCCAACTTGAACTGTCTCTCTGTTGTCAGAAGTTAAGGCAAAAGAGAGCGGTGTAATCAATCGCTGGTCCTACATAAGAAAATAAAAAATACCTACAAGTTAATAGTCTACAGGCGCAGTAAAACACAAATAAATTAAACAAGGACACAGGAAAAACATAGGTAAATGTAAAGAGCAGATACTTTTTAACGTGGATAGCTAGTTAAAGCATAGCTTTTGTTTATCCAGATCTATGTACTGCCCTTATCCCAATAAAGCTAAGCAAATGTCTGTTCGGAAACAAAAGATTAGACACAGCCTGCCCCAACCTTTTTATCCCACAGAAGCCAGTTAAATCATTTTCAGGTCTCGGGGCTCCCCAGATTAAATGTATTCATCAGAGTCAATGGGAAGAGTACTCCCCTTACAGTAGTGAATGCCAATCTTACAGACTGCTAAAGATATCACTGGTGCAATGTTACTGGGTCTGTATTCACCCCGTTTCAACAACAGACAATTCAACATAAAACATTCTAACATGCATTATGGCTAATGACATTTGTTGTCTCTGGTTAGCTGACACAACTGTTTGTTTTACATACATGGCAAACTGTGCCACAGGAGCATGTATGGCAACATAGCATACCTGCAGTATCTTATAGAAAGCAGCTTCCATATTGGTTACCATCTGTTTTAGCTTGCTCATAAGATTCAGAGTTTTCAAAATTACATTTGTTGAAACATTGCTTTGAGGGAAAAAAAAAAAAAAAAAAAAAAAAAAAAAAAGAGAGAAAGAAAGATTAAAGCAATTAGTCACTAGAGCATCACTACAGGCATCTTGATACAGCAGTAGTTGGAATCACATTCACACCTAATGCGAAAAATCTTTTTAAATTCTTTTTCTTGGAATATATTGAGGGACACAGGAGTTTAGAAAGAGTTGGGTCATATCATTGTCCAGAGGAGGTTGTGTTAGGAGGTTGGGACACTGGCAAACAGGAAAAAATTATAAGCAATCCCTGAAAAACCTCTTCTCTACTCAGCATTAGTGTTAATTTTGTTGACAAATATTTTCGTTATAGTTTTTGGCAGCTGCACGTTTTCAAGTGATGAAAACTAAATGAAAATAACATTCAGCTTCCATTCAGATGACTAAACCATGACTAAAACTGCATTTTAGTCAAGCCAAAATGAACAGTGGTCAAAAAGCAATATTCTTGTTTGTTTATGAAACTTGGTTTTATTTATACAGATGTTACTTGACACTTGTTTTCATTAGTAACAGAGAATGGTTAGTTTTTATATCCAGGTAATATGTGCAATGGCATTACAGCCAACAGAGTTTAGTTTTTTTTGTTTTTTTTTTTTAATTTTAAACTTGCACTTCTGTTTGTCAAAAAGCAATATTTTTGTTTATGAGACTGAAGATTTTAGTTGACTAAAATGTACTGGAGATTTTAATTGAATAAACTATGGACTAAAACAATTCAGATGACTAAAATATGACAAACTAAAATGGCATTTTAGTCAAAAGACTATGACTAAAACTAAATTAACGTCAGAATTCACATTGCTTAGCATGCCTCAGTTTTGTGAAAAAGCAATACACAGGTCTGGTATAGAACACTGAAGAGTGGGAGCGGTGTACAAAAATCTAATTTTTGCTATCATCCATCGACACCTGAATTCAAGATACAGTTAGGACAACCTAAAGAAGTACAACAGAGGGGTTGGCAACATCTACTGAAAGACCCAACAATTTTGGTAACTGTCTGTAACGTAAAAGTACCTGAAAGGCTAATGTCCAAATCTGAGCCAGATAAAGCACTAGCAAGACAGGGAAAGTGCAACAACCAAAGGGAGGCCACAAAGGACCAATCTGGTGCTCCAGACCAGGCCAGATATCACTGCCACAAGGAATGACACTACTTGAACACTGAGCCCGAACCAGCAAAAAAGTTTGAGAGAACCAACCAGCAATCCACCAAAAAACAGGTGGAACAACAAAAAACCCAGAAGAACGGAAACTAGACCAACAACGAGAGGTTTCAATGGAAATAAAAACAGGGACACGTCCTATAATAACAGGTCTCCTGAGGAAACCTTGAACATTCAAAACAGGTTCATAAGAAAAGACCAGGCCAGCCAACATAAGATTTCAAACCCTTAGGATTCAAAGAAAGGCGTTTCCATGATGAGAAAAGAGGTTGCCTGGTCAAACAAATAATCTTGGATATCAATGGGCCATTTGAACCCTCACAGCATAATACTTCAACAGACATTTAAATGACACTTAAAAACGGTAGAAAATTCAAAGGCTACCAACATCAAAGTCAGACTGACTGAAGGAGGATGAGCAAGCGGCACCCATACAAGGGTAGACAGGGATGAGGGTATGCCGCAACCCAGGTTGGTGTACATGAACACTATAACAGAAGGAGGAGCATGACCCATTGATCTAAACACCTGGGTGTCCCAGAGGTCTGGCAGAGGAAACTTTGCAACCCTGTCTAGCTTTGATTAAAATAAATAAATAAATAAGAACATGGCCCTAAGAATCATCTGACCTGTCCCAGTCCAGTGAAGCATCCTCAGCTGTGGGGCAGGAGTCTTAGCCACACTGCTAAGAAAATTCATCTGATTAAGGACAGAATAGGGAAGGAATCTGAAGGAACATCTCCAACAGGCTGTGAATAGGCCACAGAAGGAAGATCCAAACTACCCGAGGACCTGTTCTGATCTACAAACAGCCCTACATGCATTCATATAAAAGGGATTACTGACCTCTGGCTTTAAACCCTACCAGCTGAGTGGGAGTCAGGCTTGGAATGCCTATGGCACTCGCTGCTAAAGCTGGATATACATGGTTAGTTTTTTTTTTTTTCCCCTCAGCGGATGGGCTGAATAAAAAAAAAAAAAATCCTTCCCACTGTAACATAGTATTCTGACAGCAGGGACTCTCCACTATCAGAATACACTAGTCAGCGTCTGCATCCGCCAACTGTTTTAAGTTTACTTTTATGGCCGGATTGACTTATCTCGAACAAGGAGGGCCAAGCACAGACGAAATTTGGTTGGTCCCTGTTGAACTGTCTGAATATCGATCTGCCTGTCCCCACCTTTAAGTAGTTTAAGAAGGGTGGAATTCCCCCAACCCGGCCACCTATGGTGCTACAAATGTCAAATCAAGTCCTAGGAGATGACGCCCTGTGAACAGTAACCAAATCAGATGCTCCTTGGATGCATCAATAGCATCTTAAGAATGCAGCCAGGGTGCCCCTTGCATTTGTATAGATACCAGTGCCATACGACACATACGTTTAAATGCTTGTAACAAGCCATCACAACTGAAGTACAAAGCACCAGACAGCTGCTCAATGAAATGGGGGCATACCCCAGTGGTGAAGGGATCCTCTTGGAGGGATTCTACCCATTCTGACAGATTAAATTTACTGCCAAGACAGGGTGGAGAGCCACACCAGTTGATTCAAACTGGTATTTAAACGTGGTAATCTGTCATTCATTCAAGGTGAGCACTTGTTAAACCTGGTTGGTGGTGTGCCCGTTAAGGTGGTTGACTAGTGCCTCTGACTGGAACGGCCAACCAAATATAAATTCTCTCTCAAAAGGGAAAAATGTTCTAACACACCATCAGGTAGTACTCAAGAACCTTCAAGATATTTCCATATCTCAAAGAGAAGTGACCCAAACACTGGGTGTAGAGTGAAGGTCTTTGCAGCTGTAGAGGTTCTAAAAGACCCAAGGCCTGTAACAGCACATGAAACATGGGGACATATACATGGACTATCTTACATATTTTCTATTGAACAGTGTCCCAACATCCTGCAGGCAGCAGTGTAACTTAAATGTATCTGAATTTCTAAATCCCTCAAACGGATAAAAAAAAAATAAAAGTTATTCTACCATTTCATCTTTTAAATTTTGTATCTATATTGAATTTATTTTGTAGATGTATTAAAAAATATAGCTTTGACAAAAACTTGTAGAAATTATCTTGTAGAGAATATTGGACCACCGTCTTTACCTCCAAGGAAGCATTGCTTAAAAAGAAAAAAAATGCAATGTTAGGAGACATTTGTTGCTGTTACTTTTTTTTGTTTTATTGAAACATATATAAAAAAATATGCAAACTAGCTTGACCAGTTATGGTAGAAACAAAGAAAAACACAGGGTTAAAACAACCAATAATTCTGCCAATGAGATGCGAAGGGTAAGACCAAGCTCATCCTTTACAGCAGAGGTCCCCAGGTCCTGGGACATGGACTGGTACGGTCCATGGCCTGTTAGGAACCAGGCCGTACAGCAGGAGGCTTGATCTGTATTAGAAGATTCATATGGGAACGGAGAGCTGCCGGAGCGCTGCAATAGGGGGCAGAGTGGTGCAGATTTTTGTTTACCCTTTTCTTTTTTTCCATCTTTAAAATTAAAAACTTATGCAGTGTCCTATTCTGCTATGACAATGCTTTTCTACATTTGAGCTTTTAGGTTTCCCAAACTTGTAATCGTCAGTAAAGCACTATAGCACAATTATCAGGTACACCATTGAAGCCCAAGCTTTCGTTGATGCCTTCCCTGTTGCACATGGTCAATCTCAATAAACGTTTTGGGTTCCCTTGGGATTACCGTATTCCATATTGAGCAGTTTGTACTGTTGTCAGATGATGACTTGTGTATATTGGATTATATGGTGTAAGTTACTTATATTGCTCTGACATGTTGGAGACTGCTTCTCTTTTGTAAAAAAAAAAAAAAAAATAATGCAGCATAGTTGTATTTTATCATAGACATAGGCTGCGTTACAGTGTGAATGTAACAAGAAGAAAACAATTGTGCTCACCATGTCCTTGGGGTGAGACGTTTTACAATGCAGTAAAACGTCTGTCACTGCACACTATGTGAATGAGCCCTACAGCAGCTCACATTACTACCCGAGCTCTGCCTCCTGCCAGATCACTGGCGGTGTTCGATCCTTATAGGACCATGAACCTTACTATAAATGGCATAGGCGAGGGATCTAGGTTGCGCACTCCTTATAAGAATCTAATGCCTGATGATCTGAGGCAGTGATGCTAGCACTGGGGAGCAGCTGCAAATAGATATCATTAGCATGGAGACTCCTCCCTATGCTCACTATACTATACTACAATATAAGAACAGTGACTATGTTTAAAGGATAAGTTCACCTTTTAGACAAAAATAATAAATACATTTTTCTTTGCAAGTGAAAAAAAATTTGCATTTATTATTTTTGTCTACAGGAGCCTGGAAAGCATTGCACCAGTGATCAGTAGATCACTGATGCCATGCAGGTATCCTGCAGACCTGTCAGAATATCTGGTTGCCGCACAGGATGTAAGGTCAAGCAGATATTCTTACAGTAAGCTTCAATGAATTGCCACGGCGCTCCACAGCGACGTGGTAGTTCATATTATAATGTACAGCGCTGAGCAAACTGTTGGCGCTATATAAATACTGTATAAGAATAATAATAATTGAAAACTGAAAGCATTCACGGAAGTGTGGGTGGAGCCCCACACATCCGTGCTGTTTTCAAATTTGACAGATAGCAGGGGAGACGTTTCCTCATACTATCTGCCAGAGGCGGGGGGGGGAGGTGGGGGGTGTTCAGTGGCTGTGGCTATGGGAACATGTTACACCCTAAAAATGGGTGGAACATGTAATTTATAATTTATTTATAAACCTGTTGTAGGATCTAGAAATGCTAATTTAATTGTAACATTTCAAGATGTTAATTTTGAACTGGGATAACATACATTAAGCACATGAATAAACTTATTTTTTTTAATGAAAGACACACTTACAAAATCTCAGAGTCCACCATTTTGGCACCAAAGCTGGAATTCACACCAATAAACGTGAACTCATATTCTACCAAAGAAACACATCTGCTGACAGCCAATATCCTAGCAAGTCGAGATTTGAATACATCATCACCACATAGAGGTGAGAATGGTTAAGGAAAATGTTAAAAGTGTGTAAGTGTGTGTGTGTGTGTGTGTGTGTGTGTGTGTGTGTGTGTGTGTGTGTAGAAGTAAACGCCACACAGCCTTTTTAAGAGAAAAAAAAACCACAATGCTGCCAAAATCTCCATATTGCCTTTATTCTGGTGTTCTTAGAACCTAATCTCTGGAGCTTTGAGAGTTTTCAAGGTACATATTGCCAACACTCTCCCATGTGCCCCAGACCATAGAGAGTACAAAACACAAAGCCCTATGACCAGAGTCTCAAGTTATGCTAAAAAGTCACAGGAGAAGACATTCTGATGTTAGCACAGTTACAATCTTTTCTGGATATTATAACCAGCTTAACAACTAGTCTCACTTGTTCCCTGAAAGGGTTCTTAAAGCTGAAGTCTTGGTAGATATAAAAAGACACATTATGCATCTTTGTATTAAAGTAGAACGAAAGGCAAAACTTTTTCTTTAGTTTTGGATAAAGTGGAGAGGAATTGGAACTGTCAGGTTTTATTGTAGTCTGTGACCTTAGGGAGATTCACCCTCTCTATTTGGGAAATCCCAAATTTTGGGTTGTCTCCAGAAAAGTAAGAGGGAAAGTCCGGGTGGCCTTGAGGGTCCCCAAGGGATTCCCTCTCACTTTCCATTTTGGCTATGGGACCAGAAGTGAAGGTAAATCTCCCCAATGGGCACAGATGGCAAAAAAGAAACCAACAGGGGTTCTAAACCTTAAACAAGTAGGTGCTACACCCAGAGAATTCCCACGGAGGTGGAATGTAGGTGCTCTGGCTCTATGTGTCTTCCCAGCACAGATGCAAGTGAATAATGACACTCATCTTCCCGAATAATAAACTTTACTGCGTAAAATGTACGTATAAAATGGCTAACGCATTTCGGCAATAAGCCTTAGCTATAGCCATGGCTATGACTAAAACTTATTGCCGAAACACATAAGCCATTTTATATGCACATTTTAAAGTTTTGCCTACAGTTCTACATTAATAAATCACTATGTGCATCTTTGCAACATATACAAGTCTTGGAAATTTAACTTGATATCAGCCTCTGGTAATCCCCTGTGCAGCAGCAGCGGGAGAGGGAGGGGAATCACAGACAGATGTGCTGTATGCAAATGCACTGATAAGGAACATGCCGATTGGGAAGAGAGAGCAGAGAGGTGGCCTTGGTCTTGCTGACTGCTCTTTCAGTATTCCATTAGAAGGCTGTGGGCAGGATGGTGTTAGCAGTGTATTCATTAACTAAAAGTGGTGTTACCGTCCCGACTGTGCTGCCTGGCAGAGCTGTGTACATCTAAGGACCAAATGGCTAGAAATGCAATACCACTCCCTCATATATATTTCATCTGTGTATTCAGATGTTTTCCTTTTTGGAATTAACTATATGGTGGTCTTAATTGTGTGCTCCATCATGCAAATCCACTTACATATATATGAATTAGAAATAGTTCAGAGCAGCCTTATAATTTAGACATACCATAATACTACCCTGGACTAGCTAATACATCAAGGTATATTTGATTTACTAATTCTCTAAATTAAATATAACCTAATATACATACATGATCTAAACCGGTACATGCCATTAAAACGTGTGCCTATTGATTGCACAAGTTCATTTAGGCTGAATGGTTTTTCAATGATTCATAACACATGGAGGTCAAGTGCGCCATTATTAGAGAAGAGAAAGTGTAACCCTGTCCTAGTACAGGAGGTAGGGGGGCAGAAAGGGTGCTGATCATAGACCACAGGGTTAAGCAGGAGCCAAATTAAGAAATACATGAAGTAGAATTTAAGCTGATCATACAAGGGGTGGAGAAAGAGAGGGGAGACAGTTTACCATGAAACACTGGAAGAGGTATAAACTGATAAAGTACCAGGGGAAATCAGAGAAAAGGCAGAGAGTAAATAATCATGGATGGGGTGTGAGGGAGGAGGTGTAGTGTCAACTGACACTTACAGGGAGAAAGCAAAAGATGGCAGAAAAGATATGATCATGTAGAAAATGGGAGGTGAACGTGGGATGGGGTGGGAGGATGGAAATATACAAAGCAACAACTGAGTGTTGAGGGATGTAGAGGAGAGTAACAGGCGATTGTGTTCAACCAGGACAGGTTGCAGAGGAGAAACTGGTCATACTGGTGAGGTGAAGAGAAAGGCATCATAATCACAATGTGTGAAGTTGTGGTACAGCTGTCTGTCAGCCATGAGGGGAGAACATCACCAGTACATGTTAAAGATAATGTGGATGATTTTTTCCATTACCTTGATAAAAAAGGAAAATGTTATTAAAAATTAACTGCATTAAAACTGTACAAAAAGGATATTGATCAGAACATCCATTGCTTTTCCAGTTCTTTCACATTTCTTCTTAATCAATACTTCATCCAAAGTTTGATCAGGAACAAGAAGTTGATCAAGAATGACAGGAAGCAGAAGGTCTAAAAAGCGCTCGGCCAGCTGACTGACGCCTTTATCAACAGCATCCTAAAAATAAATAGAAATATATTATTAAAAATAAATAAAAATAAGAAAAAATAAATAATATATATATATATATATACATATACACACACATATATATATACACATACACACTGCTCAAAAAAAAATTAATGGAACACTTGAAAACACATCAGATCTCAATGGGGAAAAATATCATGCTGAATATCTATACATATATGGACTAGGTAATGTGTTAGGAATGTAAGGATGCCCCATCGTTTGATGGAAATGAAAATTATCTACCTACAGAGGACTGAATTCAAAGACACCCCAAAAATCAAATGTTAAAAAAATGATGCAGCAGGCTAGTCAATTTTGCTGAAATTTAATTGCAGCAACTCAAAATGGTACTCCGTAGCTTGTATGGCCCCCACGTGCTTGTATGCATGCCTGACAACATCCGGGCATGCCCCTAATGAGACGACGGATAGTGTCCTGGGGTATTTCCTCCCAGATCTGGACCAGGGCATCACTGAGCTCCCGGACAGTCTGAGGTGCAACCTGGTGGTGTCGGATGGACTGAAACATGATATCCCAGAGGTGTTCTATTGGATTTAGGTCAGGCGAGCGTGGGGGGTGCTACTGAATGGTGTCAATTCCTTCATCCTCCAGGAACTGCCTGCATACTCTCGCCACATGAGGCCGGGCATTGTCCTGCACCAGGAGGAACCCAGGACCCACTGCATCAGAGTAGGGCCTGACAATGGGTCCAAGGATTTCATTCCGATACCTAATGGCAGTCAGGGTGCCATTGTCTAACCCAGGGTTTCTCAACCTGGGTTCTATGGAACCCTAGGGTTCCTCCAGAGGTTGCCAGGGGTTCCTTGAGAAATGAGCAATTGTTGTAAGTTCCCACTGACACCATTGATCTTTTTAGCAATCTGTAAGGGGGTAATTCTTCCCAATGACCAGAAGTGTAAGGAGCATTATTTCCTCTATCACACTAATGTATCATAACTTGTAGACAGTCATTTTTAGCAGGGGTTCCCTGAGACCGGAAAGTTACGTCAAGGGTTCCTCAGAGTTGAAAAGGTTGAGAAAGGCTGGTCTAGTCTGTAGAGGTCTGTGCGTCCCTCCATGGATATGCCTCCCCAGACCATCACTGACCCACCACCAAAACGGTCATGCTGAATGTTATAGGCAGCATAGTATTCTCCATGGCTTCTCCAGACCCTTTCACGTCTGTCACATGTGCTCAGGGTGAACCTGCTCTCATTTGTGTAAAGCACAGGGCGCCAGTGGCAGACCTGACAATTCTGGTGTTCAATGGCAAATGCCAATCCAGCTCTATGGTGCCGGGTAGTGAGCACAGGGCCCACTAGAGGACGTCCGGCCCTCAGACCACCCTCATGAAGTCTGTTTCTGATTGTTTGGTTAGAGACATTCACACCAGTGGTCTGCTGGAGGTCATTTTGTGGGGCTCTGGCAGTGCTCATCCTGTTCCTCCTTGCACAAAGGAGCAGACATCAGTCCTGCTGATGGGTTAAGGACCTTCTACTGCCCTGTCCAACTCTCCTGGAGTCTCCTTCATATTCTTGGGACTGTGCGAAGGGAGACAGCAAACCTTCTTGCAATGGCACGTATTGATGTGCCATCTTGGAGTTGGACTACCTGTGCAACCTCTGTAGGGTCCAGGTATCGCCTCATGCTACCAGTAGTGACACTGATCCTAGCCAAATGCAAAACTAGTGAAAAACAGTCAGAAAAGATGAGTAGGGAAAAAAATGTCATTGGCCTCCACCTGTAAAACCATTTGGATATCTCCTGTCCAACAGAGGCTAATAAAATTTAGGATCATGCTATACAAGTGCACTTAATCTATAGACATAAAATGTTCTCATTTACAATTAAAAATGCACATCCAAATACAGTAAAAAGGACATTTTACCCACCATATATTCCTTTCTTGAATTCATTGAGGTACACAGGAAGCCTGTCTGAGCCACCGTAAAATAGTGGAACAAAAAGCAGGTTCATCCTCATGTGGACCATCAAAGCCAATCTTGAATCTGGAGCAGTAGTTGCAAGAAGTTCTCACAGCCTGGACAACATCCAGGCAATAGAAAAAGAGGTCCTTTTGATGACCTGAAGCCAAACAAAGGAACACAATGTTCTTGTTGAGGTAAAAGGCTGAAACTACCTTTGGTAGGAAAGTAGTTCTGGGTCTAAATATCACCCTGTCTTTGAGCAAGACCAGAAAGGATTCATTACAGCATCAAGTCAACAACTCAAGGAATGCAACTTTGTGGGAGTGCAAAAGGGAATACCCTTAAAAGGTTCAAAAGGTAAGTTTAAGTGCCCAAGAAAAATCAAAATTCAGATCTCATGGAGTTAAAGGAAGGCAAACATAGGGGGCCGCATGGAATACACACTGCATAAGGGACCTGATCAAATAATGGGAAGCCAGCAGTCTCTGAAACACGACCGAAATCGCACAGACCTGACCATTAATGGTGCTAAAGTCTGGGCCATACTTCATCTGTAAAAATGCAGGGATTTGCCCCATGGAGAATTTCATGGAGTGAAAACCTCTCAACCCACACAAAGAAAATTATGCCTTCCATGTGTATTGATAGACTTTGCAAGAAGTAAACTTCCTAGCTTTCAGCAGTGGGAATAACCAATGCAGAGATGCTTCTGTCCCTCAGTATCTGTGCTTCAATAACCATGCCATTAAGACAGCCAGCAGGATTGTAAATCTAAACTTGAAGGCAGAAGATCCAATCTGAAGAGCCTACAGAGCATCCAAGAGCCTCATGAGAGAGAAAGGTGTAAATCAGAGCATACTGATCCCATGGAGAGAATCCCTGTACCTGGAGACAAACCTGTCCAGTTGTTGTTGAACCTCAAGGCCAGGAAATATACAACATCCCCCCGTGAAACAGGTCTTTATACACATCTGGGTGCAGTGTCCAGGTGCAGTTAGTTGAGGTGGTTTGTCTGCCAAAACGTACAGGGCATAAAAGACTGGAACATGAAGTTCTGCCAGAGTTAGGATCTGCTCTGTTTCTGCTTCTAAATTTTTGGTTCCTACCTGATGATTGATGTATGCCACCTCTGTGTCGCAGTGGGACTGAATCTAGCTTGTGTGACTCCAGCGTAGAGATGCTACAGGACCAACCTAACTGCAGCTTGTAATCCCTGGAAACCAGCTCTCACACAAGCGTTTGATATGTAGGCTGTCCAAATGTCTGCAAAGGTAAACAGATTTCCCTCTACTTTGGATAGTGGGAGAGCACCGTCAGGTTTAAAGGATAAGTTCACCTTTGGGAACATGTTACATGTTCCACCCATTTTTAGCATTTTCCCATAGCAGCAGCCGCTGTCCGTCACTTCTCCCCGTACTATCTGTCAAACCTGCCCACACGGCTGCATCATTCATTTTCATTCATGGACTTCCATGAATGAACGAACTGCAAGTCCTGACAGCCTTCGTGTCAGCTTGTAGTTATCAATGAACTGTGGAGCACCGTGGTAGTTCATTGAAGCTGTCAGAATATCTGCTTGACCTTACATCCTGTACAGCAAGCAGATATTCTGAGAGGTCTGCAGGAGACCTGCATGGCATCAGCAATCTACTGATCTCTGGTACAATGCTTTACAGGCTCCTGTAGACAAAAAAATTAAATGCACATTTTTTTTACCTGCCAAAAAATGTGCATTTATTATTTTTGTTTAAAAGGTGAACTTATCCTTTAAGAAGACTAGGGGTAAGTCTTTCAAGAGTCTTAGACTTCTTTGGCTGGGGAAGAAGAGCACTCTTCCCATCTGTGGTATTCTTGATGAGGGCATCCAGGGTAGCTCAAAAAAGTGTTGTGAATCAAAAGGTCATGCTGAGCAAGCCCTTTTTAGAGGCAATCTCTGCAGTCCAACTTTTTAGCTAAAGAATAGACCTCCAATAACCCATCCACAGTGTAGCTCAAAGCTGCAGGCGTGAGTTCCAGATGCTCTATTACCAACGATCAACTGACATAGTATTTAGATCACTCAGGGTTAGGCAGATCAAGGTCATGGCAAACAGGTTGCAATGCTGGACCTGCCAGGGAGAACACAGCTCTAAAAAGGACCTTCAGTCGCTTGTTGGTGGGGTCCTTAAAAAGACAGGTGCATCCTCTACTGGGAGACACTTTAAGATGAAATACTGCTGGATCCACAGAGGGGGCAGACCAATTTTTAGCAAAGTCCTCCTTAAACACTTGCCAGGCACTTTTACCCTCTTCGTGCCCAGGCCAATTTTCAGCTTTCAGTTCTGTTGCACTGCGAATGACAACTGTGCTGTCATGCAACATTTTACTCATATGACATTTGTATAATTTCTTTCACACAAATAGAGCTTTCTTTTGGTGTATTTAATCGCCACTGGGTGATTTACTTTTTACACTATAAACAAAAAAAAGAGCAAAAAACGTGAGAAACAAAAAGTTTTTCTTTGTTACTATTATATTTTGCAAACAGGTAATTTTTCTCCTTCACTGATGTGCGTTGATGAGGCTGCACTGATAGGAAGCACTGATGAGGTGGCATGGATAGGCTGCATTGATGATGCTGCACTGATAGGCGGCAATGCTGGGCACTGGTGGGAGGCACTACTGGGCACTGATCATCAGTGCCCTGATGATCAGTGATGTCCTCTATGTCGGTTATTGGCAGTGGTTAAACCGGTACAGGACAAATAGGTTCTTGGGAGGTATAAACATCTTTACAGTTTTAGGAGCACTAAAAGAGTCCTAGACTAGGGAATATGCTGGCTACAGGCTGATCCTCTAGCTTTAAAGTGGTTGTAAAGGCTCAAGGTTTTTTACCGTCATGTATTCTATTCTTTAAAGTGGTGCAAAACGCATGAAGAGCTAAAACGGTTTTTCGGTCTGAGCGTGATGGCAGAGGATTATGACTCCTCAGAGGCAGGTTTGTCTATCAAGGACTAGAGAGACTCACCATCTGACATCAGGGCTGATAGCCAAGCGGAAGCTAAAACCAAGGTACAGTCAGAGACCACACGCATCTGTGCTATTTGGCCCATAAAATCCTGCATGAGTGCAGCAAATCCTCCCTAAATAGAGCAGAGGCGGCAGCCAAGCTTGACAGCGCTAGAAAGACTCCAAAGATGGCACATAACAGAGCACAAAATTCCAGGCTGCCAGCATCTGTCACATCTGTAGGACACTGCCAGCAGCACTGGTGTCTTTAATGAAATGTGAGTTGGAGACACCCAATACAGCGGGACTGGCCACGTATTCACAACCAGACATGTTACACAGCAAAATGGAAAGTCAGGGGAACTCAAAGCATGAGGCCAAGCCCCAGGTACACATGAGCCTAACTGGTAGGTAGAAGGAGATCGAGTCACTGTACGCAGGCAGTAGGAACAGACCAAGGATCATCTGTCTCATGCAATCAGGAGCACCAACAGAAAAGGGATTCCTTGACACTGGAGGGCAGGGAAAGTGTGCTGAACACTTGCAACACTCCACCCAGTGGATGATGCCATCACTCAAACCCTCAGTGTAAACCCCTCCTGTGGTTAAAATGACAGCCGACTCACAATATGAGTCTGCAGATACAGAGCAAGTGCTCAGGAAGTGCCACAGTTCTCGACCTGAAAAGTGCTCAGAGATCAACTTTTACCAGGATGTGATGACCATAAAGTGCCACAAGAACCCAGAAGATTAGACTTTTCTCAACATTGCTGAAGAAAACATTTATCCTCGTAGGAAAATAGCAAAAAGCATGCTAGTAGAAGGTGTTATCCTGGGCTGATCTACAATTTCTTGTTTGCCAGTGTCCAATCCTCCTGTAGGCAGCAGTAATACCTGACAATATAAAAATATAACTCAAAATATAACAAACTATTTACTTTGAATCAAACAAAACAATAGTTAAAAACCAACATACTGCAAACACTTCTTTGAAGAGCTCCAAAGCCAATACTGCACAGTTCTGAGGAGCCTCCAGTGAATGGCTTGACCAATGAACAAGAGCAACAGCAGGCTCTGGAGATTTTGTGCGTGGTCCCAGTCTCCCACTCCCTCCACTTGGAGCAGATGGCTCTAAAATCGCTTGTCGCAGAAGGTGCCTTAAGTTTGTCACAGAGCAGAAAGCCAGCAGCAATTCCAAGACCTGAAAAATGACTTGTTATTAAGTGCAGTAGAAAATATAATTCTATCTATTATACTACAGAAGAATCACAGAACAGTTTAATAGAGTTTACTTAAAATAGCAAAGCTGAGATCATGAAAGCGGAGCTCCACCCAAAAGGGGAAGTTCCACTTTAAAGCTTCGTTCCCCGCTCCCCATTAAGGACTGGCACCTTTGGGGAGTGGGGGGGAAGGGGGGAATGAGAGGACGTATCCAAATTTAATAGGTACCTGCTCCCGCTTCAATTGCCTAGGCAATTGGAAACGGAAGTTGTCCTCCCCCCTCCCTCCCCATAGTCTTCTGGGACACGTGACTTGTCCTAGAAGACTACAGGACCATTCATAAAGCTCAGCGCTAATCGCGCTTTTGCAGTGGGCAACTAGCTGAGAATTCGCAAGCTGTCACAGCTGGGTGCCCACACTGAAGATGCAAACGCTGGGGCCACAGGACAGCCAGCATGAACACACCACTGGATCATGGGAGAGGTGACTGGCTGCTTTTTAAAAGTCAGCAGCTACTGCCTTTGTAGCTGCGACTCATTTTTAATTTTGACTGGACCTTCGCTTTAAAAACAAACATACTTCTGTTAGGAACTAAGGGCCAAGAAACACTTTTGCAGTCACAAGTTATTACCTTACTGCACATTATGGGCATTACCATTCATTTTGATTGACACCCAAATGCAGCAAGGCAACACAGCTTCACCACACATACGTTGCAGCACAAAACACACTGCATCAGAAAAAATTCAGCATTTTCTGGTACACTCCTGTGCATTGGTAGCTCAGTTCAGAACAAATGGGCTGCCTTAACACAATGCACATGCCAGACCACATTAATGCAGTGCACAGAAAGAAGTGTGCATGAGCCCTTCAAATATACCTTCCACAAACCTGGCCAAGCCAAACTGAGAATATGATGTAAACATAAAAAAAAAAAAAAAAGTTAAAAAGCTAAAACTAGTTTAAAAATGATCAGTAGATCCAGAGAAATATAGACAGCTGAAGGTGTATGCAAGTCTTAAATTTCCTAGAAAAATAGATATGGCCCCTCTCCTTCCATCTCTATCCTTGAAGTTTTCCATCATATTAACCACTTCCCTCCCGGCCTATGGCCAAATGGCGGCCGGCAAAAACCCTCATCTTTCCGGGTGGATGCCATATGGCATCCTTTTGGGCATGCGCAGTTTGTGCGCCTGCAGAGCCGCGCAGTAGCGCGATCTGTCACCGGCCGTGTACCTCGGACACGGCCGATGACAGATCTGAGTACCGGCCCCGTTGCCGGTACCATGTGACCTGCTGTGACCAATCACAGCACGTCACATGACAGTTGTATACAATGGATGACTTCATTCATGTCATCCATATACTAGTGTGTCAAGCTGTGAATGGTCACAGCGATCACATACACAAGCTGGGCCAATCACAGCCCAGCTGTGTCATGCGATTACTCGTGGCCAAATCACAGCTAAGCACAAAAAAAAAAAAAAAAACCCTGAATGAATCGATGTCATTCAGGTAAATGCTTGCTTATAGCAAAGTAATTCTTTGCTATAAGCAAATTGTGCAAAAAAAAAAAAAAACAAATACTGATCACTTCACCAAAGTAGTACAATGTTACTATGGTAACATTGTACTACTTTGGTCATAGTGAAATATGAAAAAAAAATCTTAAGAAAAAAAATAAAAAATTAAAAATAAAATTATATTTATTTTTTTTCATACTGTCACCAGTCAGTGTCCCTGATCACCACCATGCCAGTTATATGATGATGCTGTACTGCACTGGTGACCGTATGTAAAAAAAAAAGTGAAAATATTTTTAAATTTTTTCATTTTCCCGAAAAACAACAAAAAAATACAACTTCAAAAAACTCGCCATGCCATATGAAGTAGGTTGGACTGTCTACTTTGCAAAAAGGGGTCATTTGGAGGATATCTGTTCATTAACAAGTCAGATTATTCCTTTCATTCATATAAACACAGCCTGCTGTACTATAAATATCAAATCAATGATTCATGCCCGTAAGGCATCCTGAAACACAAGGTGTATAGAAGTGAGCTAAACAATTACCTTCAAAGCAGAGTCTGGATCTTTTCCATGCAGAAGTCCCAGGACTTGATTAAGACATGAATTAAAATGCTCATATCTAATAAAGTAAAAAAGATTAAAGATCAGTGTGTAAAAATATAATTATAGAAATTAAAGCAAAAATGAAAAACATCTCCTTTTGAGCAGAATGGAGCATTTTGATTGCAGTCCAGCTAAGCAAAATACAAAAGCTGTTACATTTTCATGACAGCCACCGGCTGAAAGGCATGCTACTATTGTCAGGCGTCAGTGAGCTATCCTCAAATTTATATGGAGACTTCAATAGAAAGGCCAGAGTTGTAGTGATTTTCAAAAGAGCAAGTTTACCAATCACCTCTAGGGACAGGAGCCCATGTTTTCTAACCACTAACACTTTTCTTATTTCGAACAATTAATCCACAGTTTATAGGTAATGCAACACTTAACCAAATTGCTCCTTGTAATAGGTTAGGTACAATAGTAAATCTGTAGTATATTTTATCTGTGCATGGGGATTACATGAGGGTGGGATCAATGCCAAAACACATTTACAAAGGCTATGGATATTTAAAATGTTTATATATTTTTAACAGGTGGCATATAGCCTGTGATTGAGCCTGTAAACGGCACCTGAAGTGGACCGTAATGCTCAGAAATCGGACAGGACTTTTTCAATCTGCACTGAATCTGCACTTCCAGTGCACAAGACATATGTGAACAGGCATCAAATGAAGCAATGTTATTTCACATGTCAGGCAGACTAGATGCAGTTCAAACCCTATCCAATTCGCATATATGTGAACCGGCACTCAAAATAATTCTCAACAGCTTAGCATACACCACCCCACCTACTCCTACAAAGCACTTGTTCTTTGTTTGTAATATAGATTAGAAGAATGGATGTCAGTGTTAGTGGCAGGTTTCTATTAACTTTGAAGATGGCTTGCTCCAAAGTGTCTACAAAGGTTATTGATGGCTTGTTTCAAAATGCGTTTACTGCATGTTCAGTATGTGTACATATTTGAATGTCAATATCCGGGTCACAGTTTCACAGCTCATATTTATAATATTGACAAAAAACATCCTGTGCTGAATGTTTATATTTTAAATAAATAATAATTGAAAGATGTGGCTATATTTGAGAAGAGAAAGAGAGCGCTTTGGGCTCCTTTTGCCATTCCTTTAGAGCAGAACCTAAAGCAGAACTGGAGGCCTTTTTACGGCAGACTGCTCACACTCTTCTGTGGAATGTAAACAGTACTGCGCATGCACAGTTCCGCTTATATCACTGGCATGGTCCCTGTGTGCCAGGATGGTGCTGCGCAGGAGTTACTTATTCCGCGCTGGCTAAATGAGATGCCCGAAGACTGGCACCTAGGAAAAGGTTGCTGTGGCGGGACCCAGACCGATGGAGAAGAGGAAAGTAAAGTGCCTTTAGTTCTAATTTAAATTTGTTGATGGGAGGGCTCTTGACATTTTATGCAAAAAAACATTCATCATATTGCAAAAATGTACTACCTTGTCAGGTAATCAGCAATTTTGGGGTTCTTCAGTAGATCCATAAGAAGGTCAACAGAGTACTTTCTTGTTAACGTCCCATCGCCATTTACAAGAATGTTAAAAATTAACTGAAATGTCTGATGTATATTCCTGGAATGAAAAAGCTATAAAAAACACATTTCCAAAATAAGTACATACTAGCTTTAATCTCACGTAGAAATCTGTTTAAGATGCTCTATGTTTGCATAGGGAAAGTACTTTTATCTGTATATTTGCTTATAAAATGTGTGTATTGAAGTCAAAAACACACAGCTCAAACCAAAAACATGGAGAAGTGCCTGACCTTGCTATGACAGCTGTTTGCAGTGAATTCACACTTAGCAGCACTCACTTCACAGCAGTGATTGAAGTTCAAGAGCATAAGAACTGACATGCTCTTCTGCAATCACCAGCAGCTAATCTGTAAATCACTTGGATGACAAGTTACAGAGCAGTTGCTGCATGGAAAGTAGAAAATGACCACGATATACTAAAAACCTGACCATTTATAGGTCAAGAACACATGTTTTAACTTGGAACGAAAACCATATACTTACAATAACTTATAACATGCAGTATATACATTTCTACAAGTGTATCACAATTAGGCTATAGAATGTTAACCTCAGATAGGTTTCTATAGGCTATTTCTAAAACAAAAACAGAAAAGTTACATAGCGGACATTTAAGCCAAACCCTAGGCTAAACTAGATTCTTGACTTATCAGTAACATTGGTTTCCAATACAGTATAGGACACAGGCTTCTTTAAATCATTAAAATGTGTTGCATGCATTTACCTTTATATGACTGGACACCAGCAAAAAAAGAAAAGGCTACACGGGCATTGTCATATATAAAGTTGGCCTCGGTTCTCAGCTAGCCTCAGTTCTGTAGCAGTGATAAGGCGGTCAGAAGAACAAAGGGGAGGGTCCTGTATCCTGTGCTGGACTAATGGAGATGCATTTTACTGGTAAGTCAAGAATTCTATTTTTCTGATTGTACAGTAGAAAACACAGGCTTCTAAACTATTACAAATGGGATGTCCCCAGTGTACAACTGAGGGGTGGACAACAAAGCAAACAATGCCAATAGGCCTAGATAACAAGCATGTCAAGAAGGGTTAAGCAGATTCAAAGGACAGTCTCCATATAGGGCAGGATTAATCAGCATGTGGTCCAGGAAGGTAGGATGTTTTAGTAATTTAGTAATCCCATACTGGAAAATTCCTCCCTAGAAAAAAAATAAGGTCCGATGGGCTGGCTGAATGACCTGCAGAAGCAGGGTGTCAGAATGAGAGCAACCATCAGAGAAGAAGGTATTAGGGCCCCGAAGCAATGCACTACCACCACCAAGAGAACTAAAAGGCAGAGCCTGAGCTAAAAAGCCCATCCGACCCCATTTTTGTGCTCGTGATCTGCCATGCCTGTGAACAAAATGTCCTTTATGGGGTACCCACAACCTCTGCAGTAGTCGAGCAAGAGGAGAGATGCCTTGGTGCAAGCACCCGTAGACAGCTGTAACCCAGGACTTGCGAGAGTAAACCACTATCAAAGTACCCTCAGAGCAGGAAAAACAGGTGCTGGCTGGCATCCGGAGTCTAAAGATGAGGCAAAGCAAGCAAGTCCAGTAACCTCCACAGGAATGAGGTGCAAAAGGCAATAACGTCCATTTGCACATGCGCAGTTGTGTAACATTTATGCAGGTGGGGAAGGTGTAGGTGCAATATTGCAACATTATGAATGCCCCAGAAATAAAAATGCAGCCAATATCACTATTTTTTCTGGAACCATCACTTCACCACGGGGAGGGTGGATAGCTGTTACTATGGGGTACCAAAGAGACAACTGTTTAAAGGGCTCCTGCCCTGTATTCACCTCTCAGAAGGAGAAACAATGGTCCCTGAATCTATGTACTACTACCACCACCAAGGAAGCCAAATGCTGAGCCTGTGCTAACAAACCCATCGGACCCCATCTCTGTGCTTGTGATCTGCCATACCTGTGAACAAGATGTTCTTGATGGGGTACTCATGACCTCCACAGTAGTTGTGCAGGAGGAGGGATGCCTAGGTGCAAGCACCTGTAGACAACTGTAATCTAGGAGTATGAGTTGGCTTTGCCCTGCACTGTGGAGTGGAAAAACCAAGATAAAGTGGTATTTAGTATTTTAATTTTTTTAAACTTTTACTTACAGGTAAGTTTATAATAAAGCTTACCTGTAAGTAAAATCAATATCTCCTAAACATGGACCATTTAGATATTCTCTCTTTTTTAACACCTTGTAAAAACTAAAACTGGCACAAGCATCCTGAAGGAACGGCATACTTGTGCTGTTCCTTCAGAGCACTGTGCCGTGGTCCGAGATTTCGGCGCATATGTGCATGAATAACATCACTGCGGCTTGGCCTGTCAGGAGGCTGGAGCTCACGCACCCAGAAGGAAGGCCGGGTGAAGATGGAAGCCTCTGCAGCAGTGACAGCGTGCCACTGGAGGGCTTTGTTTTAAGGTAAGTTTTACATAATGTCCTAGTATGCGATGCATTACCTTGCAGGGGACTTTTTTTTTCCTGCGGTTTACTACCACTTTAACACTTATCTCTAGTGAAAAGCCAATATACAAACATAAAAATTATACCAGAAAATTTGATAGACTCTGGAAGCTTGGTGGTGCCTGGCCTGGTTCCATTCTGATTTCAGACACCAGGGGGCGCTCGCAAGCAGCGATTCAAGATGGCCATGCGCTAGCGCTGCTCCTCGCCGCCTGGACACATCTGCTACAATTGCACACCTCTGAGGGTTCCCAGCTCACCCCACTACCTGATCACTGGATACAGTGATCCTGGCGCACCTCATGGGGAAGTGATCCATCTCCAGCCGGGCGTCTAGTGCCAAGCCGTCCGGCAGCGACCCAGACAAGGCCTTTCCGCCTGATGCTACTTTGGAAGAGTCAGCCCCAAGCCCGGGCCTAGGCACCTTCTCTCTCTCACCATCTGTGGATTCCTCACACCCTTCTGAGGCATTTGACAGGATGGACCCCAGTCCCTGCCTCAGGCCCCAGATCTCCAGGACACTGATCTTCTGGCCCACTTCAAAGCCATGTTACAGGGTGAGGTCTCTGCAGCTACCACCAAGCTGGCTACACAATTCACAAAAGGAGACCTGGAAGCTCTGGTCCTGCCCCAACAACCTGGAGGACAACATGGAGGCTGCCACTACCATCCTGGAGAACCACGAGCAGGACATCACAGATCTCAAAAAAGAATTGGAGGCGGCCCTACTCTGTCTGTAGGATTATGAAAACCGATCCTGCAGGGGGAACCTCCGGCTCCTAGGCTTCCAGAATCAATCACCGATCTCACCTCCACGACAACCGACCTGTTACAGGAACTGGTTTCAGCAATACCCATAGACTGCCTGGAGTTTGATAAGATCCACCGTGCGCTCGGTACCAAAAATAATCCCCCCCCCCCCCCCCCCCCGAGACATTATCATTAATAACCTGTGACCTCCTGCTGATGCTTATTTATAAAGATTGATTAGTTTACTGTTCATCCGTCCACAGCTGTGTTGTCTCATTTGCTGCTGGCTCCTCACCCCCCCAGCAGGTTCTCCCCTGCCTGAGTGTTGGGGTTGGACCTGTCTGATGGAGTCGCTGAACTATACCAGCTGCCTCGCCCCCCTTGTGGGGAGCTCGGCCTGACTGCACTTATTTTTTTCTCCCGTTTGTGGCAGGAACAATTTACTAGCAATATGACACAACAAACAGGGCTTGTCCCCCACATTTGAGGTTCTTGAGCCTCAATGATGTGTTCTATCCTCACTCGTTTATTACTGTTACGTATATGTTAAATGTCTCTCTCTCCTCTCCCTCTCTGTTGACCGGAGGGAGATGTGAGCTCTGCTGATGGTTTCCCTCCCCACCCTCCCCCTCTTCCTTCTCCGCACCCTCCCCCTCCTCTTTTGTGAGACCCTCCTATTTTCCAGGTCCATCGGGCCTGTAGCAGCCATGTGTCCAGCGGTGGAGCTCCCCCACGTCTAGCTTCCTTATCTAGGATGTGGTCCACTTGAGCAGTGGTTGTTGACTATCTCTCCCCCACCCTCTTCTCTTTATTCCCCTTTCCTGCTCCTATTCTCTCTCCTCCTTATGGTTCCTGCAAGTCCCCCCTATTTTGACGTGGCTACCTTCCCTTGTGGGTCGACAGGCCCCCCACACTGGGTGCCAATACTACCGCTTGTTTCTACACAATGGCTTCCACTCTGCTAAAGATATACTCTCACAATATCCATGGGTTCAACGCCCCAAACAAGCAGTCTAAGGTCTTTCATTTCCTTAAGCCTAGCTGGATTGACCTTATCTGTCTACAGGAGACCAGGTTTTCCTCCTCCTCTGCCCCTAAATATCTCTCCTCAGTTACCCCGATTTCTATTTAGCCTCAGTGAAACACAGGGGGGTCCTCAACGTGTTCCACCGTCACGTAGTCTTTGATTGTGCCAAGGAAATTGCGGATCCCACCAGTCGCTATTTACTTCTTAAAAGGTTCCCTCAATGGGCAGGAGGTTACCCTGGTTATGTACTATGCCCCTAGCTGCCTCCAACACAATTATTTTCTCTTCTCTTACAGATGATCTTGCGCCATTACTCTGGGGCCCTCCTCCTCATGGGGGACTCTAATGTTGTCCTGGATTGCACGATAGATCAGAGCTACCCCCGGGCACCACCACCTCACATGATCAAATGGCTCAGAAGCACTCGCTCTTGCACTCCCGTGGCCTTGTGGATACCTGGCATGAACTCCATTCCTGGGGTCAGGATTACTCTTATTATTCCAGCCCTCACAACAGCTTTTGTAAGGATCGATCATGTCTTGATCCCACTTCACCTTCTCCCCCCGGTCAAGAGAATTTCCATTGGCTCCTCTCCCTGGTCAGGTCAGATCATGACCCTCTCATTTTAATCATCCTGCTTACCAGTCCCCCTCACACCCATTGTCAACGAGTCCCTTCTGACATTGCAGCCTGGACACACTCCCGCAGCCAAACTTTCTTTATGGAAAATATGGGCTCATTTGCCTCGGCCATCTCCCTTTGGTAAGCCCACAAAGCCACCCTACAACGTCACCTTATCCAAATTGCTTCCACCTGCAAATATGAAAGGAAACAACAGATGCCTGGATCTCCATACTCAACTGGCAGCGGCTGATAAATTTTCCCCCTCCACCAAAACCCGCAACGCTATTGTCGCTGAATTAGACCTAGCTTCTAATCTGGTACAGATAGACCTAGCTTCTAATCTGGTACAGAAAGCCTTACGTTGGGCTAAACACAAGTTCTATTCCTGTGCGAACAAGCCAGGTGCAATGCTGGCCCGGAAACTTAATTCAACAAGCCGGTCCAATAAACCTATCCGGCTCAAAACTAACGGGGGGGGGGGGGGGGGTGCTCTTTCCTCTGACCCTTCAAAAATCAAGCCTTGTTCACAGCTGCCTGAGAGGCACTGAACATGAACATTACTGGCCTGGTGGTGGCCTTAGCAATCAAATCCATCCGCCCTGCGAAGGCACCGGGCCCTTATGGCTTCTCTGGCTTATATAAACATCCCAGGATAGCTCGTTCCACCCTCTTCGCTCATAGGCTGTGGGACGGTCTTTGAGTCCCAAATTTACCTAAATACTACTTGGCAGCGCAAATTTTACAGCATACGATGCTGCACGCAACCTCGGACGTACCACTGTGGGTATTATTGGAAATCTTCAACTGTGCCCCAGTCCCTGTTTCCACCCTTCTTTGCCCCCCCCTTATGATCCAAAGCTTGCGCTTATGGCTTATCACTGTCCAAATCTTGTAGACTTCACCTCCGCAACATCTCCAAGATATGCCTGTTCTTAACCTCTGAAACCACTAAGCAACTTATTCACTCCCTGGTTATCTCTCGCCTTGACTATTGCAACTCCCTCCTCATTGGCCTACCTCATCGCAGTCTATCCCCTCTTCAATCTATAGACTAAAGAAGGGATAGAATGCTGCTGCCAGACTCATCCACCTTACTAACCGTTCCATATCTGCCACCCCTCTCTGCCAATCCCTCCACTGCCTTCCCATTGCCCAGCAAATAAAATTCAAAACATTAACAATAACAGATTGCCCACTTTTAGGCAATCTCTGAAAACCTCACTCTTCAGGGAAGCCTATCCCGCCTTCAGCTAATAACGGAATCTTCTACAGCTCCTATCAGTTCATCCCTCACAGTTATTCCCTCTTGTACCACTAGCCCCTTCTTACATTGTAAGCTCCAAAGGAGCAGGGCCCTCCTAACTCTCTTGTACTGCACTGTAACATTGCTGTATTGTCTCCTTTTATATTGTACAGCGCTGAGCAAACTGTTGGCACTATATAAATCCTGTATAATAACAATAAGACTCGGTGCACTATTCGGCCAACTTAATGTCCCCCTTCCTCCCACTTCTTCCCCTTCTGAACAACCCTATTTTTCCACCGGGGCTGGACCAGCCCCAAGCTTTCGCTTGTTGGCGAGCCCATGACTTCTCCCATGTCTGCCACTTCTTGGGGACCCGCACCTTCCCCTCCATCACTGAGACCCACAACATGCCTCCTGCGGAGGTGTATGGATATCTCCAACTTCGCCACTGGATCTCCACCTTTCATCGAAATTCCGCTTTCCCGTTCCAGAAAACAGTGGTCGAACACATTTCCCTTCACTCTATGGGAGCTCAAGGCACCATCTCCTCCATCTATTCCTCCCTATCTGCAGGAAGTTTGTCCCGCTCCCACTCATATGTTACCAAATGGGAACGAGATGTATCAGCTTCTATAGACCTGGGAGGACTGGAGCAGGGCCTGGTCTGCCGTAGCCAAATGCTCTTAACACTGTCACCTTAGAGGCAGCCTATAAAGTCCTCCTTCGTTGGTACTGGGTCCCAGCCCGCATAGCTCACTCAAACCCGTTATATAGTGATAGATGCTTTAGGTGCTGCGGCCAACGTTAAGACTAGATCCATATATGGTGGTCCTGCCCCCATCTGGTGGGCTTTTGGTTGCAGGTCCACGGCCTCCTCTTGACCCTCTTTCACGTACCCTTCCACAAGGACCCCAAACATGCACTTCCTCACTGCCCGCTCTCTTTTCCTACCAACAGAAGCTGGCCACGTACCTATTTATAGCTGCTAAATGCACCATTGCCAGGGCCTGGAGGAAGCCCTCTGTGGTATTTGCGGAGGTGAAGGGCATTTTGACCACTCTTATGATTCATGAGAAAATGACAAGTATTATCCAAAATTCCCACCCTAAATTTCTTAAAGTGAGGAGAGCCGTTGGTGGTCATATACCCTTTCCACCCCACCCCCGTCTAGCCTAGGTATTCCTGGGCCATAGAGGGACTCTGCCTGACTCGCACACCTCTTTCTGTTCTCTCCTACTTCTGCTCATTTCTCTCCCTGTCCTCTCCTGCTGTTCTTTTCCTCACCATCTCCCCGCACCCGTCTTTTTTTTGCCCCCTTTTCTTGTCACCCTGCCTCCTCCTCCACCTAGGGTTGGAAAAACCCTCCCTTTCAAGCTACCACACCCTGGTTCCCCATACCCATGGTCCAAAAAGAGAAAATATCCAGCAAGCAGATGTTGTGTAGACGAAAATGCTTTGTTGATTTCAGAGGAGAATGGGCTGACTGGTTCGAGATGACAGAAAGGAAACAGTGACTCATGTCGATATGGACCAAAATCTCTGAGGAATGTTTCCAACACCTTGTTGAATCTATGCCATGAAGAATTAAGGCACTTCTGACGGTAAAAGGGGATCCAACCCGGTACTATCAAGGTGTACCTAATAAAGTGCCTGGTGAGTGTATAATATATATCCTGTTAACAGCTTATCACCTGTTTGCAGCAGCTATCCTTATGTGCCAGTTGACAATGATGCGGTGCGAAATTGATGCGGTATCACAGTGCGATTTCTGCTGTGACAGGTGTGAATTGAGTGGGATTTCTGAGGGGACTGGGCATAGCAGCAAATGAAATTCACACACCTGCACTAAACTCACACAGGACACTTTTATGGACCAGATCAAATTCGCACCGCATATATGTGAACAGGCCTCACTGGTAATAATGCCTTTTGACATTACATGTGTACCTATGCTTTTCTGAACGCATCTGATCTGCATAGTATTTGCAGCAGTGTGACCTGGCACTAAAGGCATACTGATCCTTGATATTAAAAGCAGAAACAACAGAGAAATGCAAGGACCACTTTTCGCTTAGGGAGATGCAATATAGTTCATGCTAGTAGATATTTTCATGTATTTATTGTATAGTCTGTAGGATCACATTTTTACTTTGATACGATCTGTATACAGAGTACCATTTATCCATTGGAAAGTATATAATTTTTCTCTCTAAAGGAGAGACGATATAGTATTATGTGGTCCATGAGTATTTAGTGTTACGGTAGCGCCATGGTCACGTCCACCATTCGGCTGTATACATTTTGCAGGATACATCGATACAGAATAGCTCCTATTGAAGAAAGTAAACTCTACGGTTAATCTGTAGCACCATTTTCATGAACAATGTCTTTGATATATGGTTAAGTACTGATTAACTTGCTGTGCTGATTTTTTTTTTTTAATAGTATTTTTAACAGTGTGGCCTTTTTCTATAATAATAATAAAATATTTAGTATCTTTCTTTGTGTATGCACATATCCCCCGTATGAATATTCCAGCTAGAAGCATCTGAGCTTTTTACATATAGAATATATATTGGGGGGGAAAAAAAAAAAAAAAAAAAAAAAAACTACAGAGGATAGGAGCACCTCACCTTTTCACCAACTTCTTCATTTAGCGTTAAGCTTGCCAGTATTGAAAGTGCAAATACTACCACAGTAAGACTACTGTGGGCCAAAAAGCTGATTAACGTTCGATAGAATGCTTTAACATTATTCTGTAAGAAAAGAGGATGCTCAAGTTGAATTTAAACAATAGTAAAAAATTATTTTGAGATTAAGCAGTGCACAAAAACAAGATTAATCTATCCATTTACAGAACTATGCCTTTTAAAATGAGCCAGAGACTTAAAAGTGCAGACATGCATTAAAACTGCATTTATGCTTTACTAGTAGGCAAGTTATAACACCGATCCCATCATAATTTATGATAGGGCAATAATAACAATTCATAAAATTAGTCTGCATAAAATCTCCTATGAAGAAGTCCTTGTACTCGCTGGATGAAGATGAAGATGAAGATGAAGAAGAAGAAGAAGAAGAAGAAGAAGAAGAAGAAGATGAAGAAGAAGAAGAAGAAGATGAAGAAGAAGAAGATGAAGATGAAGAAGATGAAGAAGAAGAAGAAGAAGAAGAAGATGAAGAAGAAGAAGAAGAAGATGAAGAAGAAGAAGAAGATGAAGAAGAAGAAGATGAAGAAGATGAAGAAGAAGAAGATGAAGAAGAAGAAGAAGAAGAAGATGAAGAAGAAGAAGATGAAGAAGATGAAGAAGAAGAAGATGAAGAAGAAGAAGATGAAGAAGAAGAAGAAGATGAAGATGAAGAAGAAGAAGGTGAAGAAGGTGAAGAAGAAGATGAAGAAGATGAAGAAGGTGAAGAAGGTGAAGAAGAAGATGAAGAAGATGAAGAAGAAGAAGAAGGTGTACAGCAAGCTATAGTCAACTTATTTGAAGCTTGAGTCCCAGATATCATTTTAAAACAACATTGGGACAGTGGTTATTTGTCCCAGCAGTTTTAAAATGACACCGGAAATTGGCAGCTCCTTGCCAGCATTTGGGCTAGAACAGCTGGCTGCCAATAACATCCAGGGTCCAGCACTAAGCCCCGAAGCTGAAACATTACGCTCCTGGGCTTCCAATTTTGCTATAATAGTAAATTAAGGTAAACACAATGCCTCTTTGAACTGAGGGGTCCATGAGGGAATGCCTTATGTGTAAGAAACTAAAGTGTTACTAAACCCAGGACCCTGCATTCACTATATCTGGTCTCGCACAGTACACAGAATATGGAAATGCAATTATTTTAGTAAATATAAACTACTAAATACCTTTTCTCATCAGCAGTATATAGCAGTCTTGTGACTTCAGCAGAGAACTGGTTAAAGCTTGTAGGAGTTTTCATTCTCCCCTGATTGTCCAGTGAGGCTACAGGACCCCTGACCCTCTGTCTGGACAGCGTTGATTGGCCCTGTGCTGATCACATGCACTCTCCCAAGTTAAAAAAAAAAAAAAAAAAAAACTCTAGCAATATACACCAAATTGCTCCCAAGGCTGTTCTATCAGCAAATGGATAGGGAACAGTAGAAGGAGAGGATCAGAGAAGACAGATTCAAACAGCCTTTTTGCAGAGGCTTAACCCCTTAGGTTCCACAGTGAGTAAACAAGCAGCTTTACTGAATACAGACTGATTTTACTGTTGTGGGTGTAGTAACACTTTAAATGTACCAGACAAGAAACTTTGTATATTTCTGTAAACTGTATATTTGCATAATTACAGTTAGTTTGGCTGAAAACAGGACAAAAGTCCATCCAGTTTAACCATTAAAAAAAAAAAAAAAAAAAAAAAAAAAAAAAGGAGTTATAATCCTATACCCACAGTTGATCCAGAGGAAGGCAAAAAAACCCAGCAAAGCATGATCCAATTTGCTCCTGCAGGGAAAAAAAACCTTCCGGATCCCCCTAGAGGCAATCGGATATTCCCTGGATCAACTTTACCTATAAATGTTAGTATCCAGTTATATTCTGTGTATCTAATTAGAAAATATGACTAAAATATATATGAGCCACAATTTACTTTATCTGCCAACAAACTGCAATGCAACAGAATTTAGTTACTAAAGATCTGAAAAAAATGTAAGTTTCTCTTACCAAAGATTTTATGTATGACTGTACAGAAAGATTGTGCCGACAGAGGTTAGCCAGAAGGCCAAGACAAGGCATGGTTAGCTCATCTTCGGATGACTGACTAGAAGATATAAACAATTTGTTTTCTAAAACATTTATTGCTACATTTCTTAATTAGCCATAAGAACATTAAAAGCAGAACTCAAGGGGAGCTTGAAAAGAAGCAGTGACAGATGACAAAAAAAAATTTAAGCAGATATTTAAAAGATACGTTCACCTTTGCAAAAAAAAAAAAAAAAAGGAATTGGGCGTAACGTAACATTTTACAAAAGGTGAACTTATCTTTTCAACTTGATATGCCCATTAAAGTAATCTGGTCAAACAAAATCTATAGTTAATCTTACTGGTAAATCTATTTCCAGGATTCTTTCAAGATAGCACCTGAGAGAGACAGGCACCAACTCAAAACAGGAACAGGAAACACATCACAAAAAAGACTAAGCCTTTCACGCCACCTCCCCACACCCCTTTAACTGGACCTTAACACTAGGAGGCAGAATGAACTTCCAAATCACAAGATCACTGATCGGCTGTCACAGTGGTCACGATTGGGATCCTGTCCTTCCGGTTCACAAACGGAGACAAACAGCTATCTGTGCGCTCTGAACACAAACCTTGGTCCACATGAATGCATATGCATTTACTGTGGGTCCACCAACCCTAATATTATAAACCTTTTTTGTGTCAGTCAATGCGTATAAAATAATAATGTCCAAAAATAAATCAATCCTCTGTGTCCAACTTCAATGTTTCCATAAATCCAGATCAGGTTAGTACCTCAAAAAAAATATAAAACCAAAATAGTGTATTACCTCAATAACATCGGTATATACTTTACCAACCAATAAGTATATACTTAAAAAGAAAAAATAAAGTATATTAAAAGGTGAACACTCCGTAAATCTTTAATATACTTTATTTTTTCTTTTTAATATTTTTATATATTTATTTTTTCATTTATTTGAGTTATTTATTTAGTTCTGGTATATATTTATTTATGGTTTATGAGTGTATACTGTTTGCCACATTTATTTATTATTTTATAGTGTACACAGAGTGATCTCACGATTCACGTGTTACTCAAGTTTTTGAATGTCGGTTTGTTTTGCACGTATTTGATTTAAGTATATACTTATTGGTTGATAAAGTATATACCGATGTTATTGAGGTAATACAATATTTTAGTTTAAAATTTTTTGAGGTACTCACCTGATCTGGATTTATGGGAACATTGAAGTTGGACACAGTAGATGGATTTATTTTTGGACATTATTTATTATTTTATATGCATTGACTGACACAAAAAAAGGTTTATAATATTAATATTTACTTTCAAGTGTGAAAGTGTGACTTTTTTGAATTATTTGATTTTCCACAAGTTTGGTTTATATATAATTTGTAGTAATTTGGGATACCAAATACTGATTATTTATTGGTCCACCAACCCTGCTGTCACACATATGAGTTACATGGCAAGTAAGAAGTTAAAAAGAAATTCTTCTGCCAAACTGACCGTAGAAAATGAGGACCAAATGATGTAATCTGAAGCAAAACATATACAGCAGAAAAAGAATACTGGAAGACTCCTGGAAATAGATCTACTGTACACTCAACGCTGGATTTTCGTAAACATTTTCCAGAACAGCAATTGAGAGGAATAGTGACAAATTTGCCAGCCTAAGGAATTCTCCTCCCATATTGCTGTATGAGTATTACAGCAATGGTTTACCCAGGTCTATGAACCTCTCAGAGTGAAATAAAACAAAGGCAGAATACAAACTGCATTGGAGTGCATAGCCAAAATACAGTGGGGAAATTATTTGATCCCCTGCAGATTTTGTAAATTTGCCCACTTACAAAGAAATGAAGGGTCTATAAATGTTTATCATAGGTGTATTTTAACCACCTTCCGCCCGCCATATAGTACAATGATGGGCGCAAGGTGGTTCTCTCGTTCTGATAGGACATCATATGACGTTCTTCCATTTTCACCACGGATGTGCGGCTCAGGGAGCGCGCAGCCCGGCGATCGCCGGTGCGCTGTGTCCCGCGGACACAGCGGATCACGGAAAGAGCCAAAGATGTCGGCTCAGTCATGTGATCAGTTGTGTCCAATCACAGTTGATCACATATAAACACGGAAATGCTGGTTATCGGCATTTATCTTCTCTCGAGCTGTCACGCTGACAGCTCGAGAGGAGAGGAGAGCAGGTAATCTGCTTTCCGCGGAGGGGGTATGTACACTGATCATCAGGGCACTGATGATCAGTGTACCCTGATGATCAGTGTGGCCCCAGACGTGCCACCTGTCACTGTCCATCAGTGCTCACTGCCACGTGCCAGTGCCCATCAGTGCACACCAATGCCACATATTAGTGCCCATCTGAGCTGCCTTTCAATTTCCCCCATCAGTGCCACCTATCAATGCCAATCAGTGCTGCCTAACAGTGCCAGTCAGTGCTGCCTAACAGTGCCATATATCAGTGTCATGTATCAGTGCAGCCTATCAGTGCCCAATACTGCAGCCTCATTAGCACACATCAGTGAAGGAGAAAAATCACTTATTTACAAAATTGTATGACAAACTAAGAAAAAATTATTTTTTTTTAAATTTCCAGTGGTTTTTGGTTTAAGAAAAAATAAAAATCCCAGAGGTGATTAAATACCACCAAAAGAAAGCTCTGTCTCAAAAAAAATGATACAAACTTCATATGGGTACAGTGTTGCATGACCACGCAATTGTCATTCAAAGTGTGACATCGCTGAAAGCTGGAAATTGGCCTGGGCAGGAAGGGGGTATAAGTGCCCTGTAGGCTAGTGGTTAAATTACAGAGACAGAATATCAGCCAAAAATCCAGAAAAAAACACATGATACAAATGTTAAAAATTGAGTTGTAGTTCTGGGAGTAAAATAAGTATTTGATTCCCAAGCAAAAACATGACTTAGTACTTGGTGGAGATACCCTTGTTGGCAAGCACAGAGGTAAGATGCTTCTTGTAGTTGGTTACCAGGTTTGCACACATCTCAGGAGGGATTTTGGTCCACTCTTCTTTACAGATCTACTCTAAATCCTTAGGGTTTCAAGGCTGTCGCTTGGCAACTCGAAGTTTCAGCTCCCTCCATACATTTTCTATAGGATAAAGGTCTGGGGACAGCTAGGCCACTCTATGACTTTAATGTGCTTCTTCTTGAGCCACTCCTTTGTTGCCTTGGGGGGGATATTTTGGGTCATTGTCATGCTGGAAGACCCATCCATGAGCCATCTTCAGTGTTCTGGCTGAGGGAAGGTTCTCATCCATGATTACACAATACACGGCTCTGTCCATTGGCCCCCTCTTTTAGTAGAGAAACAGCCTCAAAGCATAAGCTTTCCTCCTCTGTGCTTTACTGTAGGGCAGGGGTACTGAATTAAAATTCATGAAGGTCCAGTCAGTAAAAGATTCTACCAACAAAAGGTCCAGATTGCATGTTTGTGCTATGACTCAGATCTTTCACAGCACAACCCCATCTTCTCTTAGGTTCGTGAAATTGAATGTGTTTCCAACCCACAGAGAAATGTACTGTACTTTATCAGATGTGCAGGTGTGTCATTAATTCTTAAATGCACCTCCACACATCACCACCTATAGCACATTTTCACACATGCTAAGTGGCTCGGTGCAGTGTGACTTCAAAAGAACGGTCAAAGACTTTTTAATTTGCTCTCTTTAGGGTAGGGCAGCCCTTTAAAATGAATGGGCTGCCCAACCTGCGACGCGTGCATGCAAAGTACCCCTCTTTATATTATAGTTCCCTCCCCTTCACATCAAGATATCTCTTCACATTACTGTCCTCGGGGCCCCCCCCCCATAATTGTTCTCACCCCCCTCCCCCCCATTACTGTCCTCAGCCCCCCCCTCTACTGTCCTTAGTCCAGCCATAATTGTCCTCAGCTCCCACATAATTGTCCTCAGTCCCTCATTAATGTCCTCAGCTCCCCCCACACATTACTGTCCGCACCCCCCCCCCCCCCCATTCAAATTACTGCCCGCAGCTCCCCCCACTCACATTACTGTTCGAAGCCGCCCCCCCCCCCACTCACATTACTGTCCGCAGCCCCCCCCCCCACATTGTTGTCCTCAGCCTCCCCCTTACATTACAGGCCTCAGCCTCTCCATAATGGTCCTTAGCCCCTCATTACTGTGCTCAGCCTCCCTTATAATTGTCTTTAGCTTCCCCCCCCCCCTCAAACTGTTCTATCTCCTAATTAAGGTCTTAAGCAGCCTTACTTCACATCCCCCCTCCCTCTTGTCCTACCTTACACAGGAGAGCGAGAGGCACAGAAAGTCTGGACAGAGGCTGGGAGCTGCAAGCTGGCGATTGGTTGCTAGTACCGACCTAGCATACGGTCAGCTGCCTGATAACTCGGGAAGCAAACCCTCTGTGCTGAGCTGTCTTTCCTCCCACTGTGGGCTATGAGGATGACAGCGGTGATGGCTGCAGGGCACAACAGGCTTCCTAATGGCGGGACCGTGGCGGTCCGGGCAGTACAGCGAGTTGGTCCATATGTGACCCACCATTTAGTGATGCCGGCTGTAGGGTCATAGTCAGCATTTTTTCTTCCTCCAAACAGGGCAAATCGAGTTAATGCTAAAGAGTTCAATTTGGGTCTCATCTGACCACAGCCTTTCTTCCAATCCTCCTCAGAATCATTTAGATGTTCATTGGCAAATGTCAGACGGGCCTTTACATGTGCCTTCTCGAGGAGGGGGACCTTGCGGGTGCTGCAGGATTTCAAACCATGGCAGCATATTGTGTTTATCAATGGTTTGTTTGGTGACTTTGTCCCAACTGCCTTGAGATCATTCACAAGCTCCTCCCGTGTAGTTCTGGGCTAATCCCTCACTTTTCTCATGGCCATCCTTACCCCATGAGGCAAAGCTTGCATGGAGCTCCAGACCTAGGGGGATTGATGGTTATCTTGGATTTCTTCCATTTGCAAATAATCGCTCCAACAGCTGTCTCCTTCTCACCAATATTTTTGCTGATGGTCTAGTTGTAATTAGAGCTATGTGCAGGTCTACAATCTTGTCCCTGATGTCCTTTGACAGCTATTTGGTCTTTCCCATGGTGGTGAGGTTTGAATGGAAGAAAGAGGTGTATAAAAAGACACATGTCCACAGAATAATGAGTTGTTCTTAGGAGTATCTTCTTAAATTTACAGGACTAATACCACATGAGCACATAGCAAGTCTGTGGGAGTAAAAATTATCGTTGGTTGGTAGGGGATCAAATACTTATGTTACTCACTGAACTACAACTCAATTTATAACATTTGTATCATGAGTGTTTTCTAGATTGTTGGTTGATATTCTGTTTCTAACATTTAAAATACACCTATGATAAAAAAATTATAGACCCTTCATTTCTTTGTAAGTGGGTAAACTTGCATAATCTGCAGACACACCTGTCTCTAACTTCTTACGAAGCAACGCAAACCTGATTCAGCTGACTTCTATGGGGCTCTACAGCATGGACAGACAAAACCCCTCTGCTGGGCTATTATATTTTGACAGCCGGCACCTGTGGCTGTCAATGTCTGAACAGCAGCTGCATCTGATTGGATGTAGTTGCGGTTTTGCCATTCATTTTCTGCCTGACTCCTACTTTTTTTAGTCAAAGGATGCCATACAGGAGGGGACAGACAGGGCCACCCATTAATTGAATTTCAGCCCATTCATTAGAACCCATCAGGGCTGCCCTTGGGCAAATTCCAGTATGCCAAATGCTATCTGATTAGTATATTTTGTTTGCCTCCCAAATTTTCACATCACTGTGCATGCCCCCATCACTGAATTCTATGGCATGTTTGCTCTGAAGATCTTTGACAGATCATTATGATGCACCATTCTTATCACAGTGTGTGGAAAACCAGGAAAAATAAACGGAGGCAGATACAATAGCTTAAAACAAAAATACTCACAGCATGGAAGAAACACAGATCTCACAAAACCAGATGTGTATTTTCCCCATAAAAAGGTGCCTAAAATGGGTTGCTAGAAATGTACTTACATTCTGTTCATCAAGAAGGATATTAGTTCCTCAATGTTGACACTTGCATGCAAAACTCTTATATTGTAGGTCAACTTTTGCAGCAGCTGAAGGCTCTATATAATAAATATCACAAAAATATTTGAAAAATAAGCAAGACAAATAAATAAGCCAGCTGAAAATAGAAGTTGTTTAATCAGATCAAGTTTTCATATTTATGCATGAAGGGAGGATTCAAATGTTTGCTTCCAGTTGTGTGTTAAAGCATGTTAATAAGCAAAATTTAAAGGCAGCCTATTCATTATGAATTGGCTATCAACACACCACAATGGGCAAAAGAAAAGAAAACAAACATGAACCTTTAACCACCTCCCGCCTGCCATATAGTCCAATGACGTGCGCAAGGTGGTTCTCTCGTTCTGGGAGGACGTCATATGACGTCCTCCCATTCTCACCGCGCATGCGCCAGTCAGGGAGTGCGCAGCGCGGTGATCGGCGGTGTGCTGCGTCCCGCGGACACGGCGGATCACCGATCTACGGACAGAGCCGAAGATGTCGGCTTGGTCATGTGATCAGCTGTGTCCAATCACAGCTGATCATATGTAAACGGGGAAATGGCGGTTATCGGCATTTCTCTCCTCTCGAGCTGTCATGCTGACAGCTCGAGAGGAGAGGGGACATGTACACTGATCATCAGGGCACTGATGATCAGTGTGCCCTGATGATCAGTGTGGCCCCAGAAGTGCCACCTGTCAGTGCTGAACAGTGTCACGTGCCAGTGCCCATCAGTGCCACATATCAGTGCCTACCAGTGCACATCAATGCCACATATCAGTGCCCATCTGAGCTGCCTTTCAGTGCCACCTATCAATGCCTATCAATGCCGCCTATCAGTGCCCAACAGTGCCAGTCAGTGCCACCTATCAGTGCCCATCAGTGATGCCTGTCAATGCCCATCAGTGATGCCTGTCAATGCCCATCAGTGATGCCTGTCAATGCCTCCTCATCAGTGCCACCTATCAGTGTCCATCACTGCAGCCTATCCGTGCCCATCACTGCAGCCTCATTAGCGCACATCAGAGAAGGAGGAAAATCACTTAGTTTTTGTTATAAAATTTTGTAAATAAGAAAAAATTGGGTTTTTTTTTCAAAATTTTCAGCATTTTTTGGTTTGTTTAAAAAAAAATAAAAAACCCAGAGGTGATTAAATACCACCAAAACAAAGCTCTGTCACAAAAAAATTATAAAAATTTCATATGGGTACAGTGTTGCATGACCGCGCAATTGTCATTCAAAGTGTGACAGCGCTGAAAGCTAGAAATTGGCCTGGGTAGGAAGAGAGTATAAGTGCCCTGTAGGCAAGTGGTTAAAGAACACAGCAAACCACTATGATATGTGCATAGTGGTGCACTTAGGTCCATTATCTGCTATTCAGCAGTGCACTGGGATGCTATTCACAAACAATGGCACCAAAAACACAAAGAGCTATGGATATAATGCATGCATTTTACACCAGTATGCAGTGTAACACAATGAAAGGTTTTTGTGCACTGAGGCACTTTGCATACAGCAGTCTAATTAAAATGTAAGGGAAAGAAGAAAAAAAAAAAAAAAAAAAAAAAGTCCTGCTATAGCTGGTTCTGGAGATGCACTAAGGTGCATTCCAGGGTGAATGGCACCCCAATGCATGGTGCGTTACCAAGTGTTACTGCAACATAGTGGTGTGAGCCAGTCTGTGTTGATTAGGAGACAAGCAACAAATCAAATTGTTTGCAATAGGTAACTGTTCCAATTTTGTCCCATAAGAAAATATTGAACTACCCTGAGGTCATGGAGGTCCATCTTTTTTTCTGAAGACAATCCAAATGTTTGCTTAATAAAATTATAAAATGTAAAACTACTGACATGCTAGCAGATGGTCTAATAACCTTTTATCTATTAAGGATAGAATACTCCACTTTCCAAACATATACAGTTAGGCCCATATAGATTTGGACACAGGTACAATTTTAGTTTTGTTAATGTATTTACCAAAAAATATTCAAGCTATAGTTATATAATGGATATGGGCTGAAAGTGCACACTCTCAGGTTTAATTTGAGGGTATGTACATCCAAATTGGAGGAAGGGCTTAGGAATTAAAGCTCTTAAGAGTAGCCATCCCTTTTTCAAGGGACCAAAAGTAATTGGACAATTGAATCAAAAGTCGTTTCAAGGCCAGGTGTGGCCTGCTCCTTCATTATTTCTTTCTTCAATTAGGCAGGTAAAAGGACTGGAGTTGATGCTGTGTGTGCTTTTTGCATTTGGAATCTATTGCTGTGAACCTACATCATGCTGTTAAAGTAGCTGTCCATGTAAGTGAAACAGGCCATTGTAAGGCTTAAAAAATGAAACAAATCCATCAGAGAGATAGCAACATTAGGCCTGGCCAAATCAACAGTTTGGTACATTCTGAGGAAAGATGGTGGAGGCAGTGTGATGGCATGGGCATGCATGGTTTCCAGTGGCACTGGGTCATTGGTGTTTATTGATGATGTGACAGAAGACAGAAGCAGCCGGATGAATTCTGTAGTATTTAGAGATATACCGTCAGCCCAGATTCAGCCAAATGCAGTAAAGTTGATAGGATGGCTCTTCACAGTACAGATGGACAATGATCCAAAACACACTGCAAAAGCAACCCAGGAGTTTTTGAAGGAAAAAAGTGGAATATTCTGCAATGGCAGATGAGTCAATCATCTGATCTCAACACAACTGAGCATGCATTTCACTTGCCTGAAGGCCAAACTAAAGGCAGAAAAACTCACAAGGAACAGCTGCAGTTAGAGCCTGGCAAAGCATCAGAAAGGAGGAAACCCAGTCTTTTGTAATGTCCAAATGGGTTCCAGTCTTCAGGCAGTCATTGCCAGTAAAGGATTCTCAACAAAATATTAAAAGTGAACATTTTAGTTAAGATTATATTAATTTGTTCAATTACATTTGAGCCCCTGAAAATGAAGGGAAGGTGTATAAAAATGGTTGCAGTTCCTAAAATTTGTACTTGATATTTAACCACTTGCCTACAGGGCACTTATACCCCCTTCCTGTCCAGGCCAATTTTCAGCTTTCAGCTCCATCATGCAACACTGTACCTATATGAAATTTTTATCTTTTTTTGAGACAGATAGAGCCTTCTTTTGGTGGTATTTAATCACCTCTGGGTTTTTATGTTTTGCTAAACAAACCAAAAAATAACTGAAAATTAAAAAAACAAAAACAAAAACAAACACTTTTTCTTTGTTTCTGTTATAAAATTTTGTATATAAGTGATTTTTCTCCTTCACTGATGTGTGCTAATGAGGCTGTAGTGATGAGGAGGCACTCGTAGGTGGCACTGAAAGTCAGCTCAGATGGGCACTGATATGTGGCATTGATGTGGCACTGGCAGGTGGCATTGATGGGCAATGACAGGTGGCACTGCTGGGGCTACACTGATCATCAGTGCCCTGATGATCAGTGTACATGTTCCCTCTGAGCAATGCAGATTACCGGCTCTCCTCTCCCCAGGAGCTGTCAGCATGATAGCTCGTGAGGAAATGCCGATAACCGGCATTTCCTTACTTACATGCGATGGACACAGCTGATCACGACAGAGCTGACGTCTTCGGCTCTTTCCGTTGATCGATGATCCACTGTGTCCCAGGGACACAGCACACCACAGATCGGCATGCATGCAGGGTTAGAGTGGGAGGACATCATATGACGTCGTCCTAGAACCAGAGAACCACCTTGAATCCGTCATTTCCCTACATGGCGGGCAGGAGGCGGTTAAAAAAACCCTTGAATTAAAGCTGAAAATCAGCACTTCAAATCCATTTGGATTGTTTTGTTTTTATTTATTCTGGTAGCATAGAGAGCCAAAAGTACAGTATGAAAATTGTACCTGTGTCCAAAATATATATGGACCTAACTGTATACATATATACTAATATGATTATATCAGTACATGGGTTTTGTACTAAGATTTATAGAGGTAGGAGGAGAAGACAAACAGTAGAAATGTACGAACCTGTAATAAAACTGGATCACTTAGGATGGAGCTGTATCTGTAAACTACACCAGCCAAAACATTGGTGAGATTGTAAGTAGTATGGAGAGTTTCTCTTGTTTCAGGGTCTACAGCTGTCCAACATAAAAGAGAACAAAATTTGAAACATCCAATAGACATGGGTAACTGTGCTGGGACAGAATATACACACACAGATGCAAAGTGCACCAGCGGTATACAAAGACAGATAAGACATGTCCATACCAAATTAAATCAATGTATTTGAAGATGGCAAAGAAACCTAGAAGCAGCACGAGACAGTGCAACTCACCTAAACAACAAGTAGCCCAAAAGCTCTGACAGAATGCACGCAGAGGGGCACTTACCAAGAGCAATAGGAGACAATGGGGGAGATTTACCAAAATTGGTGCACACAGAATCTGGTGCAGCTGTGCATAGTAACCAATCAGCTTCTAGGTTTTATTGTCAAAGCCTAATGCTAAGTTCACACTAGCTTTGTTAGCAGGCATTAAGGAAGCATTTTTAACGCTCCTAAAATGCCTATGAAAATTCTACACATGGCAGCACACAGTGATGTTCACACTGAAGTGTTAGATTTGCGGCAAAATTGATGCCTCATGTCGAGTCAGGAGGAGTTAAAGCTTCCCATTCTAGTCTATGGTGATGCTCCTCAAACGCCTGGCAGGCATTTGTGAGGCTGTTAGGTGCTTGCAGAGCGCTAATACCATTAAACTTCATTATAGGCATTTGTGGTGTGGTTTTAAAGCTTTACAAACACCTATCAAATGCCTCAAAAATGCACATAGGGCGTTTGGGGAGCGTTTAATGAGCGTTAAAAACACTTACCAAATGCCTGTCAAACACTATAGGGGCATTCGACAAGAGTTAGAAATTAGTAAAATGTGAACGAGCCCTAACTGAACAGGCTGAAATTAAAAGTGGACTGGTTACTATGCACAGTTGCACCAGATTCTGTGTGCACGTTTTAGTAAATCTTCCCCAATGCATTTTTTCTTTTGGAGCTATGAACCATCAGCTCCCACTAAAAAGATCCCCATAACTTTACTACCAGGAATGTGGGACGGAGACTTTCCGCATCTAGTTTTGTACTAAACGGCACCCTGAAGAGTTCTGTGTAAAATGGACAGACAAAGTCAATGGTTCCAAAGCAATGAAAAAATTGCATACCTCCGAAAAATCATAATTCAAATTTTAGTTTAGAATAGTTCTATTTTGTTTTATGCAATTCATTAAAGGACGCCTCCATATTGTTACTAAAATATTAACCACTTTGTGTCTGGGGCAATTTTTTAATTTTCCACATATGGCTGGGTCACACCATGCAATTGACACTGCATTCAAAATGCAGTCCATTTGTGATCTGCAGCATGTGTCAATAATAAGTTAATGACATCCGAAACACAGGTTGCAAATGCATTGCGTTCACCCACAGCAGATAGCATGGTACAAAAGTACCATGTGATCCAGCTGCAGTGCGGTTTTAAAAGTAGCGCATGCACTACTTTGGGAGTGGTGAGATTTTAGTCCTTTCAAAATAAAAGGGTTGAAAATGCACCGTACAGAACCGCATATTGTGTTCCTGTGTGGGCATGGTATGAATCAGGCCAAAAAAGCATTTTTTGCTAAAAAGTAACTTAGAACACCCAAACATCAAATATTTTCTGAAAACAAAAGCTTGCTCTTAGGTCAGCTCCTCTCCAGAGCTTGGTTTCACTGGAGCCAGCTGCAGCTTCTAATTACCAGCTCTGGGCAGAGGCAGCACTGCTACTGCTCGTTGCGTACCCTGGACTCTCCTACAGATCCTGCTACTAAAGCAGGCCATACATGGGTCGAATTTCGAACGTTTTTCGATCGAAAACATCGTTCATTCCGTAATTCAATGGTGCCACCAATGATTTCAAAAATCGATAGTTTTTCACGAATTATCCAGCATGCCCGATAAAGGAAATGGGGAGGAACCACAAAACTTGGCCGGTGCCATTGCCCCACTAACAGAGCAAAAATTGGCAGAATATTCTTAGGTCCCATTTTCGAATTAAAAGGCATTCGAAAATTGACCCATGTATGGCCGGCCTTAGTTACACCGTGACTCCTTTCCATGTATACTGAGGCTGATTACTATATTTTATATGTATATGGATGCTTATTTATGATTAGAGTAGAACTATAGGCAAAACCTTTTTTTGGACAGATCAAGGGGGGGGGGGGGGGGGGTTATAACCCGTCAATTTTTTCCTTGCCATCTGTGTCCCATTGTGGAGATTTCCCTTCACTTCCTGTGCCCTAGTCACCAAAAACTAGTGTCCCCATTGGAAGATTTCCCCTGCATTATGTTTCTGGTGACAACCCAAAATGTGGGATTTTCTTTTACTTTCAATGATAACGGTAAACAGTACAAATAGAGCGGGTGAATCTCCTTAACAAGGGCACAGCTAGCAATAAAAACTGACAAGCACTCTAATATCTCTTCACTCTATCCAAAACAAAAAAAATAAATAAATAAATAAATAAAAGGTCTTGCCTTAGTTATATTTGAAGTGTTTTCATTTAAAGTTAACAGGATCAAACTGCGCAAATTTCCGATACCCATATCTTACAAAGCTGCAAATATTAAAGAGGATATCCTCTCTTTACAAAAACTTTGTTAAATAAAATATTGCGCTTTGTAAAGCAGTAAACTTCACTCAACATGCATGTGCACTATGAAGGCCCTCACACCTATGAAAAGCAATCAAATCAGTGAAAACAACTAAATAAATAATGTATAAACTTCACTGGTCATATACATACACTATGAAGACACTCATAGTTATGAAAAGTGATCAAATCAGTAAAAGTCAAAAAACAGTGACATGTTATCCATGCAAACACACAGTAAAGTCCATATGGAAATAAAGTTCTGCAACCAGTAATAACGCTGTATTTCAATGCCGTAAATGTAGTGTTGATATCGTGGGTAGTATTCCTTCGGGTATTCACCAACACGTGTACGACCACCAAATAATTAAATGGAGGTTTACCAGAAGCAGAGACCCCTTAATTATAGGGGGTCTCAACCAGCATTGCAGTATGGAATATTACCCAATTCTCCATGCCATGCCCGGATCAGGGATTTTCCAAACCTCTAAAGTCCCAAAGTGTGATCTCCAGAACGGTGCCAAAAGTTGTCATAAAAGAAAAAACATGCCTCTCATAGTGCAATACGTATAACAATCCTTTATTTGCGCAAGTAAAAAAATCCTACTTACAGACTGTAGAATAATATAAAACATTCAAAATAACCGCTTCCAAGATGGCCAACAGCACGATGACGTCAGAGGGAGGATCCGCCCTGGGCGTCATCGCGCTGTTGGCCATCTTGGAAGCAGTCTTTTTGAATGTTTTATATTAGTCTACAGTCTGTAAGTAGGATTTTTAACTTGCCACTGTCACTGTTTTTTTATTTACTGATTTGATCACTTTTCATAGGTAGGAGTGTCTTCATAGTGTATGCATATAACCAATGAAGTTTATGTGTTATTTTTTTGTTTTCACTGACTTGATTGCTTTTCATAGGTGTGAGGGCCTTCATAGTACACATGTATGTTGAGTGACGTTTACTGCTTTACAAAGCGCAATATTTTAACAAAATTTTTTATTTAAAGTGTTACTAAACCCACAACAGTAAAATCAGTCTGTATATGCAGTAAAGCATGCTTGTTATACTCACTGTGGAACCTAAGGAGTTAATCCTCTGTATTGTGTAAAAACACTTTGATCCTGACTTCACTGATCCTCCCCTTCTTGCAGTGTTCCCCTCTTATCTCCTGATGTGACATATTGTGTGGCGTCACTCTGCACATGCTCAGTTTGGTGTGTATTACTAGAGATTTTTTTTTTCTTGGGAGAGTACATGTGATCAGCACAGGGCCAATCAGCACTGTCCAGACAGGGGTCCTGCATCCTCCTAGAGGAGAATGAAAACTCCTACAGGCTTTAACCAATGCTCTGCTGGACACTGATAGAAGTCACACGACTGCTCTAACTGTGGATGAGAAAAGGTGATTAGTAGTTTATATTACCTAAAAGAATTGCATTTCAATGTTCTGTGTAGTGCGGGAGACCAGATATAGTGAATGCAGGGTCCTGGGTTTAGTAACACTTTAACTGACACTCTACTTTCCTGTTTACAGCTAGATCTTGTTCCAAGATTGCTGGTTTGGATGCTGCAGGTGGAACAGTTTTATTCTCACTCAAGGAATTAATTTCCAGTGATTGAACAATTTCCAGATTGATGATTTTGCTCTTCTACGCTGAAGGGAACTCTTACTATTTGTATTTATCATGAACTTTTCAGGTATTGTTCTCAGTAATAGTACACTTTTTAGCACTACAGAATTTTTTTTGTGTATGTTTGTGGTCACCATACATGTTACATTAAACGTAAAACTCCTAAAGACATATTAATAAAGCAGCATGCAACTAATCTCGCATACACACTATCTTTTAGTCTTAGTAAAGCGTTTTTAGACAGTACATACACCAAAAACTTCCCTTAAAACATACACAAAAGGAAAAATGTCCTACACACAGCAATTCTGTCAGTGACAAATATTACTCTACAAAGCTGCCTAAACTAGAAGTCTCACCCTCAAAACCAATAAGAAAAAGTAAACTAAAGCTGATAGTACATAGCTCCAATTTCAGCCAATGACTGTGAATCAGCCCAAATGACATGTAGTTACCGTGAGGGTATTCTGACAGCTGTTGGGTACCGTCTTGTCAGAGTACAAGAGTTGTCAGTGGGAAATCTGTGCATCCACACTGTTTAACGTGGGTGGGAGACTTTATGGAAATCGTGTGTATAGCTGGCTTTACAAATCTAATTAACTTTCTCCACATAAGATACTTACCTAAACTAGATAATAAGTTAACAGTCTTCAATGTTATAGCAGGACTAGTATTGGGGTCTTCAATAAGTTCCACAAGAGCACACAAGCATTCACTGGGTAATATTTGGTTTGATGCAAATAACTTGTTCAACTTCAGTCCAAAGATTACCTTGCAGACAAAAGGGAAACAAAAAACAAGTTTGAACTAAAATTCATCAAAATAAAAAATACACACAAAACATTTCCACGTTCCAGAAACAAGCACCGAAACATTCTTTTCAGAGAGCGTTCCTGGAAACGCACATCGCTCTTGCGGAAGCTGTCCTCTAATGGGCCAGTCTTCTGTGACTGGAGCATTCCTCTCCCTGCAGCGACACACATGAGAATAACTGGAGCTCCCGGGCTGGGAAAGCGCCGTTACAGATGATTGACTCATTACTGAGGACAGCTTCCTGGCAGGCTCAGTCACATGGGTTCAGAAGAGCACCCCAACAATCCCAAGCTCATCCCTAGTTGTCACCAGAACAGGAATAGAGGAGAAACCTTTCAATGGTGACAACCAGGGATTCCCTCATGTTGGAGGGATTTCCTCTCACTTCCTGTTGTGATTGTGGAACAGGAAGTGAATGGAAACCACCCCAATGGGACACAACAGGAAAAAACCTCTTACTTTATCAAAAATAAAATTAGATTGCCTCTAGTTTTCCTGACTTCAATAATGAAACAGAGCCAGCGCAAGCATGCTGATGAGGAAACACACAATTCCTCCCTATGGAAATGCAGGCTGCAGGTCAGGACAGTGTCTCTCAAGAAGCCTCCTTGTCCCCCCAGGACAGAAAAGGATTGCAACATGGAGGAACCAGAGAACACAGCATGGCCTGCAGCCTGTGCCTGCATGGAGGAACCAGAATACACAGCATGGCCTGCAGCCTGTGCCTGCATGGAGGAACCAGACAACACAGCATGGCCTGCAGCCTGTGCCTGCATGGAGGAACCAGACAACACAGCATGGCCTGCAGCCTGTGCCTGCATGGAGGAACCAGACAACACAGCATGGCCTGCATGGAGGAACCAGACAACACAGCATGGCCTGCAGCCTGTGCCTGCATGGAGGAACCAGAGAACACAGCATGGCCTGCAGCCTGGGCCTGCATGGAGGAACCAGAGAACACAGCATGGCCTGCAGCCTGGGCCTGCATGGAGGAACCAGAGAACACAGCATGGCCTGCAGCCTGGGCCTGCATGGAGGAACCAGAGAACACAGCATGGCCTGCAGCCTGGGCCTGCATGGAGGAACCAGAGAACACAGCATGGCCTCTGCCTGGCACGCTGGGTCTTGTAGTTACCCTTCAGACATGTCTACCACTACGGAGATCCTCTACCTCCAGCTGTCTCTGCACAGCAGCCCCGTTCGCTTCGTTCTTGTTGCTCTTGTACTGCGCTATGGCTAGCAGTAAGCTCTTCATACAGGAAGCTGGGTCCATGGTTGCCGCCAACTCCAGCTGTCGGTTCCGTACACACAATTGTATCTCGCGCTCTAAACTTTCATGTTTTTTTTTTTCGGGGCAGGACGTTACGTAGCAGGAAACAGGCGGCCAGGTCCGTACAAGGGAGTCCGGCTGCAGACTGGAGCTCCACTTCCGACTGGAAACATGTGACCTCCACTCCACCATTTTTTAAAATGAACTTTAATGTAACAAACAAAGAATGGCTGTAGACAGTGGAGGTCACATGTTTCCTGTTGAAAGTGGAGCTCTAGTCTCTGTGAGACCCCGTCACACAGGGAGCGTTGTGTGCTCGTTTCAGAGAGCTCCAGCCCTTGTGTACTGCGCATGTGCACGTCCCTCCGCCACTCAGATTCGTCTTGCGCTTGTGCAAGCTCTTCCAGAGAGTAACCCTTGATGCTTGTGGCTGCTGCTATAGGCTTGAGTCACATGAGGTCCGTGTGGAAAGTGTTACTTGTGGTTGTATGAAGGAATATACACTCCCCGACTGCTTTATTAGGTACACCTTGCTAATACTGGGTAGGACCCCCTTTTTCCTTCAGAACTACCTTCGTTTTTCATGTCATAGGTTGAACAAGGTGTTGGAAACATTCCTTAGAGATTTTGGTTCATATTGACATGAGTTACTGTTGCTTTTCTATCATCTTGAACTAGTCTGTTCATTTTCCTCTGATCTCTGACATCAGCAAGGCTTTTTCTTCCACACAACTGCTATTCACTGGATATTTTCTCTTTTTTGGACCATTCTTTGTAAACCTTAGAGATGGTTGTGTGTGAAAATGATAGTAGATCAGCAGTGTTTGAAATAGACCAGCCCGTCTGGCACCAAGAACCATGTCACGTTCAAAGTCACTTAAATCCCCCTTCTTCCCCATTCTAATGCTCGGTTTGAACTTCAAGTCGTCTTCACCACGTCTGTATAGCTAAATGCATTGAGTTGCTGCCATGTGATTGGCTGATTAGCAATCTGTGTTATCAAGCAATTGAACAGGTGTACATAATAAAGTGGCGAGTGATTGTATATTAGTGCCGATTCACATATATGCGGACAGGGCAGTTGTCAGAAATTTTGGGGCCCTTTACACAGCTTTAGGGCTGGGCCCCCCGGCCTGACCACTAACATTCCCCAGGGCCCGCCCACTGGCTGTCCACTAAATCCCCCCACCGAGTATCCCACCCAGTCCTTCAGTGCACCCACTTTTATTTTAACACTCTTACAACTTAGTATATGTAAATGAAAAGTGTATTCCAAGTCAACAGTGCTTTCAAGATTTAACGGTAAGGAATTATATTTTGGATAAAAAATATGAAGTCTTCCACAATGAAAAGTTAGATTCTTTTGAGCAGGACTCTACACTAACACTAACTGCACTACCTTTTCAAAGCCCCTTTGATCTATTCTCCCCTAGCAGATCTAAGAAAACAAAAAAACTCCAAAAGAAAAAAATCAAATATATCTAGTAAAGAGACAGCCTCATATATTCAGCAAAGATGCATCCAAATCCAGCAAAGACACATCCCCATAATTCAAAGAGACAGCACAATCCAGCAGAGACATTACCATATATACAGCAAAGAGACATCCCCATATATTCAAAGAGACAGCCCAATCCAGCAGAGACATCTCAATATATCCGGCAAAGATACAGCCCCATATATTCAGCAAAAATATATCTGTCAGGGAGTGAGGAGCCAGACACACAAGGAGGTGCAATTAAAGGTAGGTTTATTAATATAAAAATAAGACAAGAGTCTATGCAAGTCCAACAGCGGAAATCGTAGCCAAAGCCGGGGTCAAGAGCTAGGAAGAATCGTCGCCAGAGCCGGGATCAGGAGCCAGGAAGAATCGTCTCCAGAGCCGGAATCAGGAGCCAGGAAGAATCATTGCCAGAGCCGTGATCAGGAGCCAGGAAGAATCGTCGCCAGAGCCGGGGTCACAAGCCAGGAGGCGTCTTAGCCAAAGCCGAGTCGGTATCCAGGAAAGCAATGAGTAGCTAAACAGGAGCTTGCTGTTGTGCAACAGACGACACAAATGCAATGGACAGCCACAAACAGCAGACTTATATGTGATAAGCCGCCACCTCCTGGGGGAGGAGCCACAGAGGGCTGAAAGCATAAAGGATCCCACAATGCTTTGCAGACACCGAAGATGGATGCCAGCACATGGAGCAGCACAAGGTCTGAGGAAAGGTAGGACCTTGACAATATCCCCATGTATTCAGCAAAGAGACACTGCAATCCAGCAAAGAGACATCCCCATTTATTCAGCAAAGAGAAATCCTAATTCAGCAGGGAGATGGCCCGATCCAGAAGAGACATCCACATATATTCAGCAAAGAGACATCCCGATCCAGCAAAGAGAAAGCCCAATCCAGCAAAGAGATGGGGCAATCCAGCAGAGACATCACCATATATTCAGCAGACATCCCAAACCAGCAAAAAGACATCCCCATATTGCAAAGAGACATCCCAATCCAGCAAAGAGACATCCCAATCCAGCAAAGAGACATTCCAGTCCAGCAAAGAGATGACCCAATCCAGCAGAGGTCCCTATATGTTCAACAAAGAGACATTCCAATCCAGCAAAGATACTTCCCATATAACAAAGAGACAGCCCAATCCAGGAAAGAGACAGCCACAGCACAGGCCCACATCCAGCAAAATTGTCAATCAATCTACCATTGTGATGTCTAGCAACTTGTCTCCAGACCAGTCTACAGTGAGCACTGAGCAGTCCTGCTGGCAGCCCCCTCACACATGTATGTACTTAGCCCCCCTCACACCCGTACACATTCGCCCCCTCACCTGTACACACTCAGCCCCCCACACACACCTGTACGCATTTGCCCCCCCCGTACGCACTCAGCCCCCCTCACACCTGTACATACACTTACATCCCCACAGCTGTACACACTCAGCCCCCCCCACCTGTACACAAAATCCTGACCTGAACCTGATCTAATCCTGTCCTGAGCCGGATGTAAACCTGACATAAGCCACAGAACAACTACTGTGTCAATTAGCTGTGAAACCTGAGCTTCAATCCGCACTGCACATGTGTGGATCAGCACTTACCTGCTGCTTCCAAACTCTCTTTGCCTGGATTTGGGTTCAATAATTGCCCAAACTAACATAGAAATACAGGGATACAGGATTTTGATATTCATGTGGTACATACTTGTTCCAGATCTGCAGCTTCCAGGACAGCCATGTCGATTCCTACATAAGAGCTGTACTTTAGCCTCTTTCAGTCCGGGCCAATTCTTGCATTCCTGTCCGACATGTAAACGATTTTTTTTCATGCTAGAAAACGACTTAGAACCCCCAAACAGTATATGTCATGTTTTAAAAGAGGCCCTAGAGAATAAAATGAGGGGCACTGCATATTTTAATGTCACACGATATTGGTCAGTGGTGTTTCAATCGCAAATTGTTTTGCAAAAAATACACTTTGATGGATTTTAATGCATAAAAACACAATATAATACCCAATTGTTAAGTAGAATATATAGAGATGAGCGAATCGAACTTGGCGAAGTGGAATTCGTTTCGAATATTAGGAAAAATTCGATTCGCGTCGAATCCGAAAATTAGCAAACTTCGGATGCACGAATCGAATCTTTCCCGATCGGCCGATTTTCATCCCTTCTACAGCCGGCAAAAAGTGTCCCTGCAGAGAGCTCCGCTATTTCTGACAGTTCTCTGACAGTTCCTTCACATTTACAGCGGTTGAAACATTGTATCTATTTGTTTCCATTTAGGATACAGATGTTTTTATTCGGAAACAAATAGATACAATGTTTCAACCGCTGTAAATGTGAAGGAACTGTCAGAGAACTGTCAGAAATAGCGGAGCTCTCTGCAGATACACTTTTTGCTGTACTGGAATTCTTCTTATTTTCATCCTACTTCTTCTTCTTCTTCTTCATCCTCATCCTCTTCTTCTTCTTCATCCTCATCCTCTTCTTCTTCTTCTTCTTCTTCATCCTCATCCTCTTCTTCTTCATCCTCATCCTCTTCTTCATCCTCATTCTCTTCTTCTTCGTCCTCTTCTTCTTCATCCTCATCCTCTTCTTCTTCTTCATCCTCTTCTTCTTCTTCTTCATCCTCATCCTCCTCTTCTTCTTCTTCTTCTTCTTCTTCTTCATCATCCTCATCCTCTTCTTCTTCTTCTTCCTCACCATCATCCTCTTCTTCTTCATCCTCATCCTCTTCTTCATCCTCATCCTCTTCTTCTTCTTCTTCTTCTTCTTCTTCATCCTCATCCTCTTCTTCTTCTTCATCCTCATCTTCTTCTTCCTCATCCTCTTCTTCTTCTTCTTCATCCTCATCTTCTTCTTCTTCTTCATCCTCATCTTCTTCTTCTTCTTCATCCTCATCTTCTTCTTCTTCTTCATCCTCATCCTCTTCTTCTTCTTCCTCATCCTCATCTTCTTCTTCTTCTTCATCCTCATCTTCTTCTTCATCCTCATCTTCTTCTTCTTCATCCTCATCCTCTTCTTCTTCTTCCTCATCCTCATCTTCTTCTTCATTTTCTTCTTCTTCTTCTTCTTCTTCTTCTTCTTCTTCTTCTTCTTCTTCTTCTTCTTCATCTTCTTCTTCCTCTTCTTCTTCTTCATCTTCTTCTTCTTCATCATCTTCTTCTTCATCATCTTCTTCATCATCATCTTCTCCTTCTTCTTCATCCTCATCTTCTTCTTCTTCTTCTTCTTCTTCTTCTTCATCCTCTTCTTCTTCTTCTTCTTCTTCATCCTCTTCTTCTTCTTCCTCATCCTCATCTTCTTCTTCTTCTTCATCCTCTTCTTCTTCTTCCTCATCCTCATCTTCTTCTTCTTCATCTTCTTCTTCTTCTTCATCTTCTTCTTCTTCATCTTCTTCTTCTTCTTCATCTTCTTCTTCTTCATCATCTTCTTCTTCATCATCTTCTTCTTCATCATCTTCTTCATCATCATCTTCTTCATCATCTTCTTCTTCATCTTCTTCTTCTTCATCTTCTTCATCTTCTTCTTCTTCTTCATCTTCTTCATCTTCTTCTTCTTCTTCTTCATCTTCTTCTTCTTCATCTTCTTCTTCTTCTTCATCTTCTTCGTCGTGCCCCGTGACTGCCCAAATGAGTGAAGTGTGCAGTGATTCTAAGATCGACGGCACTCATCTGCATGTCATACTGACTGACAGTATTATTTCTCTTCCCCAGCAGACTCCAAGGGCATTTAAATTAAAGGTACAGTGTTCTGCACTAATATAAAGGCTCTCTGAAGCCTAGAAACCCTTTTAATAAGTTAAATTTGCAGCGAATAAATTCGCATCGAATCAGCCGAATCGAATTTTTGAATAATTCGCTCATCTCTAAGAATATACCAAACCTGTGGAACGGTGCCAAATTATGGTACCTAATTATATCCATAAGCAACGCTGTCAGGGCTCCGGGTATGACCAGAGGTGTGTGGACTGACACAGGGGAACACAGACTTCAGGTATAGCGTGTGAAACAATATAATTTATTAAGGGCAACACAAACATAAACGCAGTGAAACAAACCAAACCCAAAACTAACACAAATACGTACAACAAGGTGCAACAAACCCAAACCTTAACTGATACATATATATAAATATGGAGAACAACGTAGTCAGGCGGGCCGGGTCGGTAGCTAACAGGCAGACAAGGTACAAGGAGTAGGCAGAAGATTGGTCAGGAGTAGCCGAGGTCGGTGCAGGCAGAGTTCAAGCAGAGTCAGGATCAAGCAGGATCAGACAGGATGCAGGTACAGGGGCTCATGGGAACAATACACCAAGGCCCTGACTGCAGGCCTGGCCATTCCTTAAATACACCTCCTGCAATCAGCCTCAGGTGATGGCTTGATTGCAGGAGTGAGCTTCTGGCTGCTGAGAGCACCCACTGGCCAGCCCTGGTACTGCAGCACACAAGGCAGGTGAGTCCCACCACCATTGGCGAGTCCATTCTTGACAGGTAGTTAAAAAAGAGGTCTGTCACTAAAATTATTGCTCGCGCTCTGACATTCGCAGCAATACCTCACATGTGTGTTGTGATCTCCGTTTAAATATGTGTGCGGGCCCTACGTGCACATTCGTATATGAGCACAAGGGGGGGGGGGAGACAGATGTGGTTCAACAATTTTTTTTTTTTATTTACTTTTTTTTCTCACTGTAACTTACTTTTTTTTGATCAACTGTATTGCTATTACAAGGGATAAACAATATGCCTTGTAATAGCATGGGTCATGACAGGTCCTCTTTATAGAGAGATCTATTTATGGTCTATTAAACCCCCCCCCATCTCTCCTTTGCAGCCAATCAGACACAGATCGGTTTGATCGACTGCTTCCCTGGCCAGGAAAAAACAAAGGACCGTTTCTGACATCACATAGTGGGAGGAATGACATCTCTTCCTCTTACTGTGTGCCGGGAGCCAGATGCAGCTGGGCATTTCCATGCTGGGCTCCCCGATTGCACAAGAGAGCCCGGTAAAGGCGGCAGTGGGAACGGGGGTGGGACCCCCTGCTGCCGTCTGTAAAAGTAATCCAGTGGCTCGTTAGCCACTTAGATTACTTTTACTTTGTAGAAAATCACTGGGGCTACAAGCGGATATTTTGATAATTTCTGCAACTGCAGTGATGACCGAGATATCACTGCCTGTCAAGTTCTCTCTAAAGAGCAATTCGAAAGCTGTTTGTTCTCCAGAGACCAAAAAGCGAGCAAATCCTTGTTCTTTAAATTTATTTTTATTTGTATTAATTTTTTTTACAATTTTTAGGATTTATTTTTTTGTACATTTTCAATCAGTTCCCACCTGGACAATAACAAAATTACATTATATGACATCCTCCTGCGCGGATCGATGCCTCCCGCATGCCGGCAGGGTCGCACTGCAGCGAGATCTGTAACCGGCCGTATCCATCAGACACAGTCGATGAACGATCTGTGTACCGGCCCATTGTCGGAACCATGTGACTGCTGTGACCAATCACAACATGTTCCATAAACATTGTAATCAATGGACACCTTCCTTTCATGCCATCCATTGTATAGAATTGTGTTGCTAGCTGTGATTGGTCACAGTAATCACATGGTACAGACTGGCCTAATCACAACCCATCTTTGTCATGTGATTAGATGTGGCCAATCACAGCTAGTCACCAAAAAAAAAAGAAACAACTGAATGAATCCATTTCATTCAGTTATATCCTTGCCTATTGCAGTGAAATTCACTGCTATAGGCAATCAGAATGTGTATAACAAAAAAAATACTGATCACTTCCCTAGAGTAGTACAATCACAATGGTCACAATGTTTTATAAAACCAAAATTGTGAAAAAATTTAATAAAAATAATTAATAAATAATACATTTTACAAAAAAAAGGAAAAAATAAAAACATATTTTTTTTTTTCTGCACAGTCACCAGTCAGTGTCCTTGATCACTGCCAGGCCAGTGATATAATGATGCTGCACTACACTACTGACAGAATGTAAAAAAACAAATTGGTGAAATTTTTTTTTTCAATTTCTTAATTTTCAAAAAAATTGTGACAAAAAAAATACAATGTCAGAAAACTCGACATGCCTTTTACTAAATATGGAAGACTGTCTACTTTCCAAAAAGGGGTATTTGGGGGATATCTGTACTGTCCTGACATTTTTGGGCTTCAGGAAATTAGTCTCTATAACTTTCCTACAGACTAAATAATAAACACTGATTTGGCTTATTTTCACCAAGGAAATGTAGCAGTATACATTTTGGCTTACATTTGAGATTTTTCATATAAAGTCTGTGAACTAGGTAAGTTGTCAGGTTCAAGTAAACTTCTTTGTTTAGAATATTTATGTAAAATAGTTTGTGTTTATCCGTTCTCTAACTAGCTTGCTTCAGGGATCCATTGTCAGTAGGGGGAGATGTGAACACACAGAAGGCTCCATTCAGTAGTAAAACCAATAACACTGAAACAAAATATTCACTTACATTTGAAACGGAGACAGAAGCTAGGAAGCAAACAGTGGCATCCTCCACTCAGAGTATAATCCTAGCTGTCATCTCCATTCTGTGCGAATAGAATCCCAATACTTGTAACTTAATTGGTTTACATAAAAGTTATAGCATCTACAAATGGCGGTATATATACTGGAATTTTTTTTTATACTAGTAATGGCGGCTATCAGTGACTTTTAGTGGGACTGTGGTGGGCATTCTGACACTGGGGGGAACTGACTAACTGCCACTGACATCCCCAGTGACACTAATACAGTGATCAGTGCTAATAATAAGCACTGACACTGTACTAATGACACTGGGTAGGAAGGGGTTAACATCTGGGGTGATCAAAGGGTTATAGCTCTTATTTCTTTGATGCAGTAGAGGTTGTATTGCAAATATAATGCAAATTGTGGATAATGCAAAAGGTAACAGTAAACTAGCAATTTTTAAAGTGTTTTTATTAAAAAGATACTTTTATTCTGAATTATTTTGTATAAAATATTTATTTACAGATAAACTCTTTGATACAAGGTGCATCCCTGACAGTTTGTCAAGTATATTCTACCAAAAAAAAAATAGTTTGTGCTTCCAAACACAAGGATACCATAGCAGGACAGCCAGAGTAGGGGTAAACCCTAAAAATGCAATACACCTGTCATAATTCCTAAAGCAACTTTGTCATCTAAAAAAATTCACTATAAACTGCCTGCAAAAAAGCTTCTAAACACTTATGTGTCTTGCAAGAAGCAAGTCAGAACTTTGCAGCCTTCAACCACTGAAATGTCCTGCAGAATCTTTAGCTTTTGACACTTCTGGGAGCCCGTCACCACGCAGCTGTGGTTATATCTGTCAGCTTTGCACCATTACCGGACACAGTACACATTCCAAATATAAAGATTCTGCCTTCTTTTATTAGATTTTTTTTCTACTTCCCCTCCGCCCTCTAGCAGAAATAGTGCTACAGCACGGCATGGGTGCGCAATATCATGTATATATACGTGATTTTGCAGTTCCGGGTAGAGGGCGCATGTGCCCTACCCACCCTGCCATTTGTGGCCTCGGCTGTCAATCACTGGGCCTGGCCGGTGATTACTCACCAGCACCCGGAGAATGCTGAGTATTTCCGACTGGGAAGAAACCTGTATGTAAACAATACAGATCTCTCCCGTCAGCTCCTGCACACTGCTTTGTATGGCTCTGCAGAGCCATACAAAGCAGAGCCTCACAAAGCAGCGTGCTTACAGTGAAACATACACCGTGTTCCAAATTATTATGCAAATGATATTTTTCTCATTTACCTAAATAATTGATGTAAATAACAGCCAGCATAATTCTCATGTTATCAACTATTAAGAGTACAATTCACATTTTATTGAACAAACCTCCTAATGATAACAGGATTTTTGTTAAACATAAAAAACTTACAATGCACTGTTCCAAATTATTAGGCACAGTAAGTTTCAAAACACTTTATAGGTTGTAAAGAACTGAAAATTGTCATTTGTTGTGTTTGCAGCATATTTACTGAAATTAAAAGCTATTTCAATCAAACTTTTAACAACATTTTAACTTTTTAAACATTTTAACAGGTCACGTTACATTGTAACATAGGACCCCTTATTTGATAGCAGCTTCACAAGTCTTGCATCCATTGAACTTGTGAGTTTGTGGACAGTTTCTGCTTGAATTTGTTTGCAAGATGTCAGAATAGCCTCCCAGAGCTGCTGTTTGGATGTAAACTGCCTCCCACTCTCATAGATCTTTTGCTTGAGGATGCTCCAAAGGTTCTCAATAGGATTGAGGTCAGGGGAGGATGGAGGCCACACCATGACTTTCTCTCCTTTTATCCCCATAACAGCCATTGATGCAGAGGTATTCTTTGCAGCATGAGATGGTGCATTGTCATGCATGAAGTTGATTTTATTACGGAAAGCATAGTTCTTCCTTCTGTACCAGGGAAGAAAGTGGTCAGTCATAAACTCCACATACTTTGCAGAGGTCATTTGTACACCTTCGGGGACCCTAAAGGGGCCGACCAGCAGTGTTCCCATGATTCCGGCCCAAAACATGACTCCACCACCGCCTTGCTGACATCTCAGCCTTGTTGGAACAGGGTGGCCGTCCACCAACCATCCACTACTCTATCCATCTGGACCATCCAGGGTTGCACGACACTCATCAGTGAACAGGACTGTTTGAAAATTAGTCTTCATGTATTTTTCTGCCCAATGCAGCCATTTCTGCTTGTGAGCATTGGTTATTGGTGGCCAAATAGAAGGTTTATGCACAGTTGCAAGACTCTGGAGGACTCTACCCCTTGATGTCCGTGGGACTCCAGAGGCACCAGCAGCTTCAAATATCTGTTTGCTGCTATGTAATGGTATTTTGGCAGCTGCTCTCTTGATCCAATGCATGGATCTGGCAGAAATCTTCCTCAATGTGCCTTTATCTGCACGAACCCGTCTGTGCTCTGAATCAGCCACAAATCTCTTAATAGTGCGATGATCACGCTTACGTTTTCGTGAAATATCTAATGTTTTCATACCTCGTCCAAGGCATTGAATTATTTCACTCTTTTCGGCAGCAGAGAGATCCTTTTTCTTCCCCATATTGCTTGAAAATGGTGCTCTGCTTAATAATGTGGAACACCCTCCTTTAGTAGTTTTTCCTTAAATTGGGCTCACCGGCCAATCTAATTATCACAGGTGTCCGAGATTGTTTTCAGTGATCAAAAGAGCCCTGACACACAATGCCATCCATGAGATAAACTGAAAAACAAAATATTTAATCTTTGTGACACTTAAATAGAATTTACATGATAATTTGGAACACGGTGTAGACACAGACCACATAGTAAAACAGCACACAGCACACAGTTAACCCTTTGCTTGCCCCACATGTTAACCCCTTCCTGCCCAGTGCCATTAGTACAGTGTCAGTGCTTTTTATTAGCACTGACCACTGTATTGGCATCACTGGGGATGTCATTGACACCAAATCATTTCCCCCCAGTGTCAGAATGCCCACCGCAGTCCCTCTATAAGTTGCTGATTGCCGCCATTACTAGTAAAAAAAAAAAAAAAAATTCCAGTATATATACCGCCATTTGTAAACGCTATAACTTTCATATAAATCAATTAATTTACATGTATTGGGATTTTTTTTAGCAAAGACGTAGCAGAATACATTTTGGCCTACATTTATGAGGAAATTAGATTTTTTTATTTTTCTTATTGGACATGTTTAATAGCAAAAAGTCAAAAATATAGTTTTTGTTATCAAATTTGTTGGTCTTTTTTTGTTTATAGCGCAAAAAATATAAAATGCACAGACAATCAAATACCACTGAAAGAAAGCTCTATTTGTGGAGAAAAAAGGACGTACATTTCATTTTGGTGCAGCGTTACATGACTGCGCAATTGTAAGTTAAAGTAACACAGCGCCGTATCGCAAAAAAATGGCCTGGTCAGGAAGGTGGGTAAATTCTCTGCAGGGCAAATAGTTAAAACAGAGTTGCTTTAGGGTGCAGCTCCAGCCAAAATTATATAGTTTTAGTCTCATAATATTTTTATTTAGTGTTTTACATACAATAAACAAGCAAATAATATGCAAATCATAGTAATACCCTTAGTCAAGAGCATAAAATTGCCAACGACAAATTCTATAACACAACTATGGTTGGACATGGAAGCAACAATGAAGGGTTAAAGCTGTAGGAAAGGTTGTATATAGCTTTATAAGGTCTACAGGGATGCTAATAGTTATTTCAACTTTCAATCACCAATAATTGGAAGAGAACAATTAGGAAGTTTTCCAAAAGCCAATAGCCTCGTAAATCAGTATTGATCCCACAGGGGACAATTATATCTTTAGTTTTGTGTGCAGACCACAATCACCAGAATAGGCATTGTTGGGAAACCTCCTAACACAAACATAATAAAAGCCTGACAAAGGATCAAACCCTTCCACAAATTATAAGGAAAAGATGTTGCTGTCTGTATACCCAAAGAAATGTTTCTTCCTTCCCATCTCCATTAACCGCCTACCATCTTCCTTATAGCAGAAATACTGCTGCAGGGTGGAATGGGTGTGCAAAATCACGTATATATACATGATTTTGCAATTCCGGGTAGGGGGCGTGCATGAGCCGCGCACGCACCCTACCTGCGCCACCATTCGTGGCCTTGGTTGTCAATCACCGGGTCCCAGCCGGTAAATACTCGCCGGCACCCGGTGATCGCTGAGTATTACCAACAGGGGAGAGAACTGTATGTGAACAATACAGTTCTCTCCCCTGTCAGCTCCTGCACACTGCTATGTATGGCTCTGCATAGCATAGCATAGCCATACAAAGCAGTGTACTTACAGCTGAAAGCACACACAGCACATAATATGAAACAGCACACAGTTAACCCTTTGATCGCCCCACATGTTAACCCCTTCCTGCCCAGTGTCATTAGTACAGTGTCAGTGCTTTTTATTAGCACTGATCACTGTATTGGTGTTATTGAGGACTTCAGTGGCACCAAGCCAGTTCCCCCCAGTGTCAAAATGCCCACCGTAGTCCCGCTATAAGTCACTGATCGTCGCCATTACTAGTAACAAAAAAAAATATTCCAGTATAAATACCGCCATTTGTAAATGCTATAGCTTTCACATAAACCAATGAATTTACATCTATTGGGATTTTTTTTTAGAAAACACATGTAGCAGAATACATTTTTCCCTAATTTTATGATGAAATGTGATTTTTTAAATTTTTTTACTGGACATGTTTAATAGCAAATAGTCATACATATTGTTTTTTTCTCAAAATTATCGGTCTTTTTTTGTTTATAGCGCAAAAAATAAAAAATGCACAGGCGATTAAATACCACTGAAAGAAAGCTATATTTGTGGGAAAAAAGGACAAAACTTTCATTTGGGTGCAGCGTTTCATGACCACGCAATTGTCAGCCAAAGTAACGCAGCGCCATATCACAAAAAATAGACTGGTCAGGAAGGGGGTGGGGGGAGTCCTCTGGAGGGCAAGTCATTAAAAACAACGAAAACACACTTGTGCTGAAGTCCCACTTAATATTAAATGATTTTTTACCATACATTTTATTAAAAACCATAATAATTAACAAAATCAGTGTATGTAACTATTGTATTCAATTCACACATGAAAACACCAGTTTTTAGTTGTTTATTAATAAATTGTGATTTCAAATACATAGTATATTTGCATGTCTATGATTTTTTTTTTTTACACTGTTATCAAATCATATTTAATCAAGTGCACAAAAAAAAGACATGAAAGACCTTTTTCAAATCATTTGTACAGGTTAGCATACACATCATAAAACTGCAATGATAGAAGTCAGCAGAGAAGATTGACAGTTGAATAAGTAAGCTAGAGCAATTTTTAGCTCTGTGTTGTCCATAGCCCCCATCAAAATGTAAAACGTTCTTGGTTGTTTTGGAAGTATCTTGACATATGCCCTGCTTATTTTTGCAAGGTGATTACAATAAGTCCACTATACTGAGACTGTTAGAATCCGAGATTCTCTTTACCATATTTCCTGCAATAAAGATAATAAAATAGTGAGTGATTGTTTATCCCAACAATCCAGATTATGAAGAAGCTGTATGGCAATTGTTTTACACAAAAAACCCTCCATCCCCAGCATTGTTATTTATAAATGTGCTTTCCACTTTGCTTGCTATTTGAAGGAATCAAAACCTCACTTTAATGTACGTGGAGGAAAAGGATTCTGGGAGGGAGAGGAAAACTTTAACATAACTTCGACATGGGTCATGGGTAGGGATGGTCTATATGTTCGAGTCGAATGTACGTTTGACTTGAACATCGGATGTTCGTGTGTTCACTGAACACACGGACATCTGGGGCATTCAGCAGGCTGTTCACCCGCACGTCCCAAAATGCAATGCACTCTGGCAGTGCGTTGTAATTGGTCAAAGCATTGCACCTGATCACAGGTCAGGTGCAATGCTTTGGCCAATCACAGCTGAGTTCACAATAAAAGCCATGATTGGCCTATCATGGCTCACGGCAATTGAGCGGAGCTGGCGGGGACGTCACCGCTAGCTCGACCCAATTGTTAATGACAGTTATGACAGGTGCCTGTTAGACTTACACAACTATCCTCAGCTAGGGGTGACATCACGGCTAGCTCCGCCCAATTGTTTACATCAGACTTGCAAAAGTCCGATTGCGGGAAGTGCTCAGAGGGTGCAGACGGGTTGGCGGGCTTTGTTTTTTTTTTTATTTCAGCGAGTCGGCATCATCATGACAACGCTGGACACCATGATTGACGATGGATTACAACAATGGAACCATCTTTTCTTTTTTTTTTTTTTCTTTAATAAAGGACTTGGCAAAAACAGTTGTTTTGTTTTTTGTTCAATAAAGGATTTTCTCAAAAGCCTGCTTTTTTTTATTTTTTCACACTTTTAACTCTTTAGTGAATGGGTAGGGGCACAAGTACCCCTTACTCATTCACAAGGGGGAGGAAGCTTCAGGGTGCCCCCTTATTTAAACCGTCCCAATGCTCATGGCACGTGGCCTGGTAAGGCCCGGGGGTGGGGGACACACTGACAGGCCTGTGCTCGGATCAAGGGTCTGGTAGGAATTTAGAGGGCCCCCTATGCTTTTTTTCCCCACTTTTTTTTGGGGTGGGGTTCCCCTTAAAAGTCCTACCAGGCCTAAATGGTCTGGTAAGACTTTTAAGGGGAACCCCACACACACATTTAAAAAAAATTTTTTTACCGTCCCTCCTAACCTTCTTACCAGACCTAAAGGGTCTGGTATGGATTGGGGGGGGGACCCCACGCTGTTTTGTTTATATATATATATATATATATATATATATATATATATAAATATATATATATATATATATATATATAAATATATGTCATTTTTATAAATAAATGTCAGTCCTGCTGCAGTAGGTTCTATACATTGTACAGATGTGCAACTTTGCAGGTAGTTTAAGGGACCCCCCAGGCATGATATTTAAAGGAATTTTTAAATATTTTTTTTTATTTTAACGCAATGAAAAATTACTTCCCCTTTGTACTTTTTGAAATGCTCTTTTCTCACTGATTCATGTCCCTCAGGGCGGTACCCAAGTTCCCGTAACCCTTTATGGCCAATAACTTGCATATAAGCCTTCAAAATGGGCACTTTTGAATTTACAAGTTCAAGTACCGTAGACTTGTATTATGTTTGATGTTTGCGGTCGAACTTTTGTTATGTTCGCATGTTCGACCGCAAACCAAACGGGGGTGTTCGGCCCACCACTAGTCATGGGACATGGCTCTCCTCCTATCCCATAGTGTTCTACTCAACATTATGCAGGCTGATCTCCATACACTGTAGGATGCTCTGCATTTTATGAAATAAATGTATAATGCAGGCGACATATGGAGTACAGGTTTGATTGCAAAAAAAAACACTTCTTTACACTGTACATTACCAACTTATTCCTGACCTGTTGAAAAAGATTATATTTGATGTTTTACTTTCTATTGAGCTGCTTGGGGAAACATTTCCACTAATTTTACAGTATTTCTACTGAAGTGAGATCCTATAATATTTGCACAAAGTGGTAGGCTACTGACAAAAACTTTCCACCATTGCTTTTTATATTTTTATGTAAAATATTTTTAATATTACCAATCCTAAACCAGAGTTTATTCATTATTTTTACAAGAAGGAGTTGAAGGAAACACTTTTCCCCCCAAGTAGCATAACATTTTATCTTGCCAAATTTCACATTTTTTCCCCAGTCCCTCTACCTTTTTTAAATATTCAAGAACAGTTGTGTTCAAAATAATAGCAGTGTGTTGAAAAAAGTGAATAAAGCTCAAAATCCTTCTAATAGCTTTTATTTCCATACACACAAATACATTGGGAACACTACACATTCTATTCCAAATCAAAACATGAAGAAAAATATATCAAATTTGTGTTGTTCCTCTAAAAAAATTGAAGAAAAGTGAACATTAGACTGTTCAAAAAAATAGCAGTGTTTGTATTCTTCTTTACAAACTCAAACATTCACTATATAAACTGAAAAATGTTTGAAGATTTTGCTTTCCTTTGAATCACTTAATTAATATTTAGTTGTATAACTACTGTTTCTGAGAACTGCTGTACATCTGTGTTGCATGGAGTCAACCAACTTCTGGCACCTGTGAACAGGTATTCAAGCCCAGGATGATTGGACTGCATTCCACAGTTCTGCTCTATTTCTTGGTTTTGCCTCAGAAACTGCATTTTTGATGTCACCCCACAAGTTTTCTATTGGATTAAGATCCAGGGATTGGGCTGGCCACTCCATAACGTCAATCTTGTTGGTCTGGAACCAAGATGTTGCACGTTTACTGGTGCGTTTGGGGTCGTTGTCTTGGAACACCCATTTCAAGGGCATTTCCTCTTCAGCATAAGGCAGCACGACCTCTTCAAGTATTCTGATGTATTCAAACTGATCCATGATCCCTGGTATGCGATAAATAGGCCCAACACCGTAGTATGAGAAACATCCCCATATCATGATGCTTGCGCAACCATGCTTCACTGTCTTCACAGTGTACTGTGGCTTGAATTCAGTGTTTGGGGGTCATCTGACAAACTGTCTCCGGCCACTAGACCCAAAAAGAACAATCTTACTTTCATCAGTCCACAAAATGTTGCGCCATTTCTCTTTAGGCCAGTCAATGTGCTCTTTGGCAAATTGTAACCTCTTCAGCACGTCTTTTTTTCAACAGTGGGACTTTGCGGGGGCTTCTTGCAGATAGCTTGGCTTCACATAGGCGTCTTCTAATTGTAACAGTACTCACAGGTAACTTTAGACCTTCTTTGATCTTCCTGGAGCTGATTGTTGGCTGAGTCCTTGCCATTTTGGCTATTCTATCCATTTGAATGGTAGTTTTTCGCTTTCTTCCACATCTTCAGGTTTTGGTTGCCATTTTAAACCATTTGCAATAATTTTAGCTGAGCAGCCTATCATTTTCTGCACTTCTTTATATGTTTTCCCCTCTCCAATCAACTTTTTAATCAAGGTACGCTGTTCTTTTGAACAATGTCTGGAACGACCCATTTTCCTCAGAATTTCAGAGAGAAATGCACTGTAACCAGCATGTACAACATTTGCTGCCTTCCTTCCTTAAATAAGGGCAATAATTGCCACCTGTTTTTCAAAGAATGAATAACCTCCCTAATAGAACTCCACACTGCTATTATTTTGAACATGCCCCTTTCAATTAGTGATTCAATTACACAGAATCAGCAGCATGCATGTCATGACTGTTGGGTCTGTTGGATTTCTATTACTCTACTACACCTGCTAGTAAATTATTTGCCATGTAGAAATATCATTTCTACCAAAAACAGTGATTGATCAGGTTAGTGATGTCTGACTGCTATTATTTTAAACACAACTGTACATACATGTCCCAGATTAGTAATAAAGTAGTAAAAGGAGTATTAAAACAGCTCTGGAACATTCACCTTCAAAATAAGTCAGTTCCCATATTCATATCCTGGCAGGTTCTTTTTTAAGGTGCAACATCAGCCAAAACAGTCCTTTTTTTTTAGTTTTGGTCAGAGTATGGTTTTCCCAGTTTTCTGAGACCATCTGGGCAAGAAGTAAGGGGAAACCTCTGCACAGAGAGCAAAGTATTTATGTGACAATAAAGCAATTATTGTGGAGAGGGAAGAAGAGTTAGATTTCCTGTGTAGACATTCAGACAGAAAGTACGTAGGAAATGTGACAAAAATAGGGTGTAGCCCTTCCCCTAATACAGGGTTGTGCTGAGGCTGCTGACATCACATTCAAATTTTGGATGTCTGTACAAGGGAGGCTTTTACAGATAAACAACATGCCTAAAATACATTAGGTGTACATATAATCTTATGGGAAAGTTTTTGTTTAGATGAATGGTCTACAACAGTCTTTCTAAGTATTGTTTTTCCTACCAAAGTATGTTTTTTCTACCTCTAGTTCAAGAAGGGAGGACTTCCACATAGTCTCTTCCATCAACCTCTGCAACAGAGAAATTATATAAGTGCACAGTGTAAGGATGCTGCTAAGCAGTAAACTAAAATTCATGCATATATCATCAACAATGGAGGATCACCCACAAGGAAATGTAAGCAGGTGCCTAGGTCCTGCTGCCACCCTTGGCAGATAAGTTTTTGCCTGCTACCCTGTATTGCATCTCATCTTCTGTCCTCTTTAATGAATAGTAATATATAGTCTTTTGACTGACATGGTGTGCTTTCAGTAAGAATTAACTATTCAAGTGTTGGATGAGGGTGCAAAAAAGCAACTCTATCAATGATTTGTCTCTTTAAAAGACCCTGCATGTGCAGAAAAATATTTGTTTGATTTCCAGTTTTCCAGAAATGCACTTTCATCTTAATTTTCTATTGGTGACTTAGAACATACAGCATTTTTGTAGAGTGGTATCATCCCTGCCCATTGTCTTTTGCTAAACTACTTAACAGCTTTCACTGTTTTCTTATACACAGCATAGGGACTAATTGACTTGTAGTTCTGGTTAAGAACAGGGGGAGCTAAATAGTATTTTTGAGGTAACACAGGTAGAGAGCACAGGCCAGCTCTGGATTTGTGGCTATATCAACTGGAATAAAACATATACAACAAAACACGGTCAGTGGTAACAGATAGACAAGTTCATTGTTAGGGCTTACATAAACGTTACAGATGAATCCACAGCAATGACACCACAGCACTAAGGAATTGCTAAGGCTTAGAGATGTGTCAATACAGAATACTCTTCATGGTCATTCTTGGCATTAACATATATGCTTTCCCAGTGCAGCCTCTTCAGATTGGGGAAACATTCTATCAAACAATAAAATGAAAAAAAAGGCACAGAGGCCTAGTTATCAGGTAGTGCACTGGGCCTCTGTGCCCTTTTTGTTGTTGTTTTTATTTTTTATTGTTACATATATTTTAGCAAACACCAATAGCAAACCTAACCCTTTTTGCTGCTTCATTTTCTAAATATGTACATGTTGTTTGTTCATTGCTTTATTCAAAAAGGAAAGAAGCTAAAGTACTAACAATACTTTTCAATGTATTAAAACATAATGGCAATCTAAGCTAGGTACTGTACACGGTTTCTTTACAATAGTCTGTACAATAGTCTGTACACTATTTCTTTCAGTGAACTGAGTGTTTTTGATCAGGGCAAAAGGATTATGTGCGAGTGTGGTTTGGGGATTTTGATTTGCTCTCCAAGTTAGGTATGTTACTGAAGAGGTAGCGGGGTTGACCTGCGTGGGTATTTAGAGAGCTTATTATGGTACAAGAAATTGACTGTTATACATTGGTAGGGTTACTGATGGAGAGGGCAGTATGTAAGAAATTAACATATTACTTTAAAAATACTTAGCATAAAATACAAGGCAGCACAGTGTACTATATTTTAGAAACATCTCCTGAAACTGACTGTTGTCTTGACCTCTTCTATTCCTCCAGTGATAAATTCAGTGATTATCAATACAATGAACAAATGTATTCAGTGCTCACACAATGATGAATAGAATAGTAACAGATAAGTACACATGGATGGATAAATGAAAAAATAAAACTGACTGTACAGTGGGTATTAAGATAGTTGTCAAAAAGTCAATATGTCCATACGATGAGCAGAATGAGGAAGAAGTGGATCGAGGCACATGGGATGGGACCTGCAGCCCCTTGTCAAGGATATGGGGAATCCCTCGAAGACAAGCAGAAGAAGCTTGTCTTCTCTTCCTCCAATACTTTGCAATTGACCATTCAGCATGATGGGCAGCCTCACTGACCAATAACAAAGTGTGTGATAGGGGACAGGGCGTCTAGTAAAGTTCATGTTTGCAAAACAGATCACCCTAGAATATAGGGCTGCCATTTAAGTTTGCATGTTTTTTTTTTTTTGCTGCAAACTAGTCTATACTGTTGAAAAATGAATAAAAAAAGAAACTTCACCTGGTCTGATAATTACCTCTACAGCTGTTGCCTGAAGTACATATGATATTCCCAAAGGTGCTTTAACAAACTCATACAGTAAAATTCTCCAGCACATCCATATACAGTTGCAAGAAAAAGTATGTGAACCCCTTGGGATTACGTGGAGTTTTGCATGAATTGGGCATAAAATGTGCTCTGAACATCATCCAAGTCACAACAATAGAACACAGTCTGCTGAACATAATACTACACAAACATTAGATGTTGCCATGGTTTAATTGCACATAACATGTAAACATTCACAGTGCAGGGAGGAAAAAGTATGTGAACCTTTGGACTTAATAACTGGTTGACCCTCCTTTGGCAGCAATAACCTCAACCAAACGTTTCCTGTAGTTGCAGATCAGACCTGCACAACGATCTGGAGTCATTTTGGACCACTCCTCTTCACAAAACTGTTTCAGTGTAGCAATATTCTTGGGATGTCTGGTGTGAATCGCTCTCTTAAGGTCATGCCACAGCATTTCAATGGGGTTGAGGTCAGGACTCTGACTGGGCCACTCCAGAAGGCGTATTCTGTGCTGTTGCAGCCATTGTTTTGTTGAATTACTTGTATGCTTTGGGTCATTGTCCTGTTGCATCACCCATCCTCTGCGGAGCTTCAGTTGGCGGAAAGATGGTCGTACGTTTTCCTGCAAAATGTCTTGATAAACTCTGGAATTCATTTTCCCATCAATGACAACAATCCGTCCAGGCCCTGAGGCAGCAAAGCAGCCCCAAACCATGATGCTCCCTCCGCCATGTTTCACAGTGGGGATGAGGTTTTGATGTTGGTGTGCTGTGCCTTTTTTTCTCCACACATAGTGTTGTGTGTTCTTCCCAAAAAACAACTCAATCTTGGTTTCATCTGTCCACAGTATATTCTGCCAGTAGTGCTGTGGAACATCCAGGTGCTCTTTTGCAAACTTCAAACGTGCTGCAATATTCTTTTTGGACAGCAATGGCTTCCTCCGTGGTGTCCTCCTATGTACTCCATTCTTGTTTCATGTTTTCCTTATTGTAGATGTGTCAACAAAAATGTTAGCATGTGCCAGAGATTTCTGTAGGTCTTTAGCTGACACTCTGGGATTCTTCTTTACCTCATGCAGCATTCTGCGCTGTGCTCTTGCAGTCATTTTTACAGGACGACCACGCCTAGGGAGAGTAGCAACAGTGCTAAACTTTCTCCATTTGTAGACAGTCTGTCTTACCGTGGACACATGAACATCAAGGCTCAAGGAGATACTTTTGTAACCCTTTCCAGCTTCATGCAAGTCAACAATTCTTGATGGTAGGTCTTCTGAGAGCTCTTTTCTGCGAGGCATGGTTCACATCAGACAGTGCTTCTTGAAACCAGTAAACCCAAAACAGGTGTGTGTTTTTTAAGGGCACGACAGCTGTCAGCAACACATCCAATATCATCACACTGATTGGAGTCAAGGTTGGCTCACTCCTGGCTCCAATTAGCTCTGGGAGAAGTCATTAAGCTAGGGCCTCACATACATTTTCCTCCCTGCACTGTGAATGTTTACATGTTATGTGCAATTAAACCATGGCAACATCTAATGTTTGTGTAGTATTATGTTCAGCAGACTGTGTTCTTCTATTGTTGTGACTTAGATGACGTTCAGAGCACATTTTATGCCCAATTCATGCAAAACTCCACGTAATCCCAAGGGGTTCACATACTTTTTCTTGCAACTGTATATATATATATATATATATATATATATATATATATATATGGGTTTTTTTTGTTTTTTTTTGGGGGGGGGGGTCTACCATGCAGTGCACAAAAACTAAACACAATGTGAACAAAAAAGTGCACAGGGTGTGGCAATGGTCCCTTTTCAAAGAGGAAGGACCTCCCTGAGCTAAAGGTAAGTAGGTAAGAGGTTCTCCTAAAGAGAGCCCACCCAGAGCAGGGGAAGAAGGAACCCAAAGGCCACACATCCTGCCTCTAGACTTCAGGACAGGCCCAAAGACCCACATCCTACCATCCTTGGTGAATGAAAAAGGCACACATAAAAAGAGAAGTTACAAAAAATAAATACAACAAAGGTGATGATGTGCAATACAATGGTTAGACCTTGTAGCTTGGTAACAATAAATACCCCGGTCTCAGCCAAAAGGCCTAGTTCATGAAGCAATGTCCTGCACATCCAGATAAAGCCTCCATAAAAGGTAGAGGTTTGTTAAAAACCCCCCCATTAAAATGTACTGGTGAATATTCTTTGGGGCTGTGACGAAGGGTAAGCGGGACAGAACACACAAGGCAGATGGCAAACACTTAAAGCTTTATTAAAACAGACAACAGTCACTCAATGGGGAGTAGTGCAGGGAGAGAGTCCAAAATACTTGTAATCCAGCCCCGGTGGGCAAAGTTAAAGTCTCTACAGCAATTTGTAATCCAAGAGGCAGTTCATAAGCAGTCAGATAGCACAAGAGAAGCATACACTCACGCAAAGCTGATGTGGTGGTCTCAGGCAGAGCTGATGTGGTAGTCTCTGGCAAAGCTGATACTGTTTCAGGCAGGGCTGATGTAGCTTCTGGGGTCCCCCTTCCTCCAATGGGGCTCAGGCAGAGCTGGGGGGCCTCTGGAGTCCAGCTGGACCCCTCAGTGGTTGCCCAGCAGAATGGCTTCAAAAGAGAGACCAGTACTGGCCTCTTAAACCCCCTGAGCAGAATGAGAGGTGGGGGAGGGGTCATTAGCAGGCGACAATGAAGAGAATGGACAGGAATGGAACTACAGAAATTTAATTTGTAGCTGTAAACAGAAAAGACTGGTTGGACCGGCTGGACACTGAAACAGGATAATTGGATTTGCAGCTGTAAACAGTGTAACAGTGGGGGAAATACATTAATACAACAGTAAGGCACTAATTAGTGGGGAGGATATTAGAATTAGGCAAACGACTGGTTGAACAGGATAGACACAATAATTTAATCTGCAGCTGTAAACAGTGTAACAGTGGGGAAAATACATTAATACAAAAGTAAGGCACTAATTAGGGATGTATACACTAATTGAATTTGGGACCTTTTGTGGAGGGGGAGCCTTAATTACAGCTAGGGGCCTTTGGCACACAGGAGTGAATACTAATTGGAGGAGGCTCTTCCTATGGCCAGAAGGGATTAGGAACAAGGAATTAATACCTGGGGATTAATAACTGGGCTGGCAGAGAACTCATATCGTGACACTCCGGATCAGTAAGCAGGAATTGATAATTGGCCGGGCCCCTATACCGTGACAGGGGCCCACTCTTCCTTGGCTTTTTGTTTATGGGAAACACATAATGCATTTTGTTCAGCCCTTCACTGAACGGCCAAGCGTTTGCCATAAGCAACCTCAAAGGTAGCGAAAGCCACATGTGCATAAAAAACCTAGACTGGGCACCAGTTTAGTACTCTCATAGTGACATACCTGCATATGTGTTTTCTAGTAAAAGTAAGCGCTTGACCGGTCCTTTAACATGGATTTGAGTTTTCTCAACTTCATTTTTGTTTACAGGGCAGCTCAGGGAATGCATCAACCCTTTGTTAGGGATTTCATAATAGCTGATGAGGTCCTTAACGTTGTGGAAGTATATTTCTTGTACACCTTCAGCTGCCTAAGGAAGAAAAAAAAATCAGCCACATTTTGTGTAGCTCACATAAATGAACCTACCATGATTTTGATAACTTTTGTGTTTCCGATAAATATTCAGCATTCCAAGCAACCTTTAATAAATCACCTAATTTTTGGGAAATGTGAATTATTTTAATAAAGTTTATGTCGGTAATTATTTGCAGATATGATTTTGACAAAATTCTCTCAACAGGCATTGATCAGCTGGGCTCTTAGTAAACTATATTGCTTGCTCATAAGCAAGGCTACACCCCTTTCTGGCCTATTGCATAACAACTTTACACTGTATTTCTTAGCATAGTGTTAAATAAGGGCTTCCTATAGAAAGGTAGTAATCAAGTACTGGGATTATGTACATATGCATATTGCAGAGATTGGTTGGACACATTCAAACAAATTGGATGTTGGCTGACTGCAAGCCTCCCTGATGTACAGTATTTTCATTGACATGCATGAACACAGACCATGGTATCATGAATATTAAGTGGTAAATGTAATATATTAGCGATATTGTAGCAATTTAATATCCTTTTAAAAATGCATATGAACAATGTTACCATTGTGCTAATATATTAAAAATGTTTGGTTTGCTGATTTGCTAATGCTGACATGTGCCTGTTAATTAATGTAAAGTTTACATTTTAATGGTAAATCCACATTAGGGGCATATTTTAAAGCAGTAAATTTGACATTCACAAAACATTATTTGCAGATATAGTCAGCAACTGTAATGTAAAATATATGCATCTGGGAGATACACCTGCAACAAATCTTTTGTGAATGTAACATTTACTGCTTTAAAAATATACCCCTAATTGTCATAACAAAATTGCTAATATTCTTATCCGGTTGCCGACCAGTCACAGTACATATACTGCAGCAGTGCGGCACCGCTGCACAAAATTACATATATATACGTGGTGAGGTGCGCTACTGCCCTACCCATGCCGCGGATCGCGACCACGGGTGTCAATCACCGAGTTTTGACCGGTGATTACCCGCTGGAGCCCGGCGATTACCGGCAAACACTGACAAGGAGGATGGCTGCAGTGTTTTCACTGCGGCTCTCCTCCCTGTCAGTTTGAGCACACTGATCCAGATAGCAGAGCACAGCTTTTCGGATAAGTGTGCTACTGTGAAGAACACACCCCCTAGCAAAACACTCTGCTCACACAGTTAACCCTTTGATTGCCTCCAAATGTTAACCCCTTCCTCCCCAGTGCCATTAGTACAGTGTCCGTGTTTTTTTTTGCACTGATCAATGTATTGGTATCACTGGGGGTGTCAGTGACCCCAAGTCAGTTCCCCCGCAGTGTCAGAATGTCCGCCGCAGTCCCAATATAAGTTGCTGATCGCCGCCATAAGTCGCTGGTAGCTGCTATTATTAGTATGAAAAAAATAATAAATTCCAATATATATACCGCCATTTGTAAACGCTATAACTTTCATGTAAACCAATTAATTTACACGTATTGGGATTTTTTTTTAGCAAAGACATGTCGCGGAATACATTTTGGCCTAAATTTATGACGAAATTTGATTTTTAATTTTTTTTTACTGGACATGTTTTATAGAAAAAAGTCCAAAATGTAGGTTTTTTTCCTCAAAATTGTCAGTCTTTTTTTTTTTATAGCGTCAAAATAAAAAACACACAGGCAATCAAATACCACCGAAAGAAAGCTCAATTTGTGGGGAAAAAAGGAAGTTAATTTCATTTGGTTGCAGCGTTGCATGACCGCAAAATTGGAGTTAAAGTAATGCAGCGCCATAACACAAACCGCTTGTGTAACCTCTTTCTTTAGCAGAAATACTGCTACAGGGCGGCACGGGTGCTCAAAATCACATATATATACGTGATTTGCACTCCCGTGGTTTTTACGCCCCTTCCAGATATTGTCAGATTGCCCTTCAGTACACCAGTGATCACATTTAACCCCTTGATTGCCAGGAACACGCTCATACACAATAAACCTCCATTGCTAGTATAGTGCCTGAACGGATCAATATCTTTGATCAGATCAGCACTATACCAGGGTTCACATTAGTATAGCGTCCCCAAAAATTGTCAGGGCAGGGCTGTGGAACGGACAGGTAGGCCTAGTGGCAGGGTAATGCACTGGCTGACGACAACCACCACCAACAGACCGAAGTCCCTCAGGGCGCAGAGTCTAAGTCCCAGGCTGCCCTTCACCAGAATCTGTCCACAGGACTACTATTAGTCATATACTCCACAAATCTGGCCTTTATGGAAGTGTGGCGAGAAGAAAGCCATTGTTGAAAGAGAGCCATAAGAAGCCCCATTTGCAGGTTGCGAGAAGCAATGTGGGGGACACAGCAAACATTTGGAAGAAGGTTCTCTGATCAAATGAGACCAAAATTTAACTTTTTTGGCCTAAAACAAAACGTTATGTGCGGCAGAAAACTAACACTGTACATCACCCTGAACACACCATCCCCACTGTGAAACATGGTAGTGGCAGCATTATGTTGTGAGGATGCTTTTCTTCAGCAGGGACAGGGAAACTGGACAGAGTTGATAGGAAGATGGATGGAGCCAAATCCAGGGCACTCTTAGAAGAAAACCTGTTAGAGTCTACAAAAGACTTGAGACTGGGGCAGATATTCACCTTCCAGCAGGACAACGACCCTACACATACAGCCAGAGCTACAATGGAATGGTTTAGATCAAAGCATATTCATGTCTTAGAATGGCCCAGTCAAAATCCAGACCTAAATCCAATTCAGAATCTGTGTCAAGACTTGAAAATTGCTGTTCACAGATGCTTTCCATCCAATCTGACAGAGCTCAAGCTATTTTGCCAAGAAGAATGGGCAAAAATGTCACTCTTCAGATATGCAAAGCTGGTAGAGACATCCCCAAAATGACTTGCAGCTGTAATTGCAACGAAAGGTGGTTCTACAAAGTACTGACTCAGGGGGGCTGAATACAAATGCACACCACACTTTTCACATATTTATTTGTCAAAAATGTTAAACAATTTATCATTTTCCTTCCACTTCAAAATTATGTGCTACTTTGTGTTGGTCTATCACATAAAATCCCAATAAAAAACATTTACATTTTTTGTTGTAACATGACAAAATGTGGAAAATTTCAAGGAGTATGAATACCTTTTCAAGGCACTGTATGTATGTATGTATATATGTATATATTAGCATAATTATGACTATAAATACATTTATTGGAATACCTTACCTGAACCATATAATGTCCATGACTGTTTTCAAAAATTCTGTATGCGTAGATTATTCTTCCAAACCTATCAATGAGGGAAAAATATTCAAATGTTTTAAATAAACAGAAGAGAATGTTAGTGTTTGCTCTGAAAATCTTCTGCATTTTCTGTCAGTACAGGACTTAAAACTGTGCCCATTTCTGGCTGACAGAGGCAAGTGGGCCCCAGCTTCACAATGCCACTAGTCATTAGGTTGGAACTGACTGACACTAAGGGAAAGACTATAACAGTGCTAAGAAATTTATTAATTTTTTATTTTGCAAATAAAAAAATATTTCAGGATATACTTGAAAAAAATGTTGGTGTTTCTAAAAAGCCCAGTACTACCTGCAATGCCTTCTGGGAGACTGTATGAAATCATAGTTAAAGTGACTGTAAAGTTTATTTGTTTAAAAAAAAAGAAAAACCCCAAAAACAAAGATGTCATACTTTCCTACTTTTTAGGTTCCCCACTAGCACTCTTGGCTCCTCCTTTTCTCCATGTGCCACCATAGGAATATGCTTCCTACTGTGGCACACTGGTAGGCTCAATCCTGAGCTGAGTTATCTGCCTCCATCATTGCCACACAGCGTGGCTCCCCCCTCTCCCACTCCCTTTGATTGATAGCAGCAAGTGCCAGTGGCTCCTGCTGCTATAAATTGGCCCTGTGAGGAGGAAGAGAGTGAAGAGAGCTGGATCGAGTATGGGCTCAGGTTAGCAAAGGGGGGGGGGTTGGTGTATGGAGAGCTGCACACAGGAGGTTTTTTACCTTAATGCACAGAATGCATCAAGGCAAAAAAAACTTACCTTTACAATCACTTTTTTTGTAGTGCTTAGAAGCAATTAGGAGCATTTAGTAGAGCTCTTCCAGAGACAGGGATTCTTTACATTTTGTGTTAGTCCATTAGAGACAATTTTAACACTTTCAAAATAATGAAAAGGTAAAAATTATTCAAATATAATATTTATAGAAAAAAAGGTATTGCAAAGGTAGCAAAAATATAACAATGGAACAGCAAAACAACCAGGGTTGAAATATGAAAATACAGTATGTATCAAGTCCTGTTTCAGCAAAATCCAATCAATGAGCAAGATGAGTGCAGGGCTGTCATAAGACTTGAAATTCCTTCCTCCTTTTGATGATACAGGAGAGCTGTCACCTGCAGGGCAGCCCCTATTCTCTTCTCCAGAGAGGGTGTTGACAAAAATGATCAATTAACTGGCGAAGCAGTGGCCATGGGATGTCACTGTGTTTACAAGCATGCCACAGATCTAGTTTTCTATAGGTATTATTGAATACCTACATGTTACAGTCTGCTAACTTGTATATCAGGGGTCTCCAAACTTTTCCAACAAAGGGCCAGTATACTGTCCTTCAGACTTTAGGAGAGCTGGATTAGGTCCAGTGAGGCTAGAAAATGTCCTGGCCCCAGCATCAGTGAGAATAAACATGGTCTCAGGGTTATTGGTCAGTAGGAGGAGTAGTGCCCCACCATTTGGTATTAGTGGGAAGAATAGAACACCATCCTTGGTTTCATGGGAAGAAGTACAGCCCCATTGTTGGTCTCAGTTGGAGGAATAGTGCCTCAAGGGCCGGATAAATGATAGAAAAGGGCCACATCTGGCCCTCAGGCCACAGTTTGGAGACCCCTGTTGTATATTATTGCCCAGCATGCAATTACCTTTTGAATGGATATAAATATGATAGGTTTCTGATGTCCAGTTCACATAGGAGAGGCAATGTGTTTGGACTTAAGCTCTGCTCATTAGTAAATATTCCCTTAATCTGGCAGTACTGTTGTTATGAAATACACTGTAGTATTGGGTTCTTTGCTAATAACCACCCAGACAGGAATGTAGATTCAGCCTGTCCAACTGCTGAGCTATTTATGACTGATAAGGGGTTTGAGACCAGAAGGGATATCTGGTAAGATTCTAATTGCTCAAGCTTAACAGTTTGATGGTTTTATGAGGGCACCCTCTCAGTTTGAAAGGGCTTACATGTGTCCTTTCAATGGACTGATAACAATGCCCTGTTATTTCATGTGTCCAGGCCCATAGCCTCTGGTTTACTCAAGCCAAATGCCTATGGAGATGCACTTTTGGAATTATAGCTATATTCTGGAATGGGTGTCATGGGTGCTGCCTTTCTTATGCTGGATTGTGAAATCATATCGTCAAAGAATTAAGCTCCACCAAAGTAGTTTGCCATTCTTCCTAGCAATTCAAATTTGATTTAACCAGTTCAGTGGGTTGTGATCTGTGGTCACAGTGAAGTGCCATCTATAGAGGTACATTTGCAACTGCTGGAGAGCCCCCATGATTGTAAGACACTCCTTTTCAATTATGGAGTATGCTACTTCCCTGGCTCAGGTAGAGGATGGGATATTCCTCTCCAGCATCATCCACCTGGCTCAGGACTGCAACCATTCCATAGGCAGTGGAATCAGTCTGCACTAGGATACAGCAGATGTAGTCTGGAGCCTGTAGCTCAGGGGCGCTGGCCAGCACCTCCTTCAAGGCTTGAAAGCCTTCTCACATTCTGGTGTTCAAGACACCATTATAGTCAGTTTCTTTTTATTTAAGTCAGTCAAAGGTTTCGCCAGGCTACTGTAGTTGCATAAAAACTTCCTATAGTAGCCAGCTGTCCCCAAGAATGACATAACCTGCTTTTGGTTTGAGGGGTAGGTCAGGCCATGCCAGGATGAACCTTTTCTGTTTCAGGTCTCAGAGTGCCTCCTACCTCCCTTTAGAACCATTTTAGGCATTACTAAAATTGTTGCTTCTCTCCAAAATTAATGTTAAAAAATTTTTTTTTTTGTTTTGGTATATGTTCCTCCAGGAAGTGAACAGCGCCATTTGTTTAACAAACCCTTGCTTGTTAGCCTAGAAAATGACCATTACTGTTCACTAACATTCAGCTCCCATTTGACTTTAATGAGGTTCAGATTCAGCACCCAAACCTTAGTGATGTTCGCCAAACCTGCCCCAAACAGAACCCAAGTAGACTTCTCAACTTTATACAAAAAATACATTAAAAAAACCAACACATTCCCTTTAAGGATAGCATTCTCTAACCTGACAGTTTATTTCTAATACAATAGCTTCTTCTACCTATCAAGAAGCTCTCTTTTGTGACTGCTGGACTTTCCAACCGAGAGGTGCCTGCCTGGGGGAAAAAAAATACTATCTAGCAATTGCAAATTAGCAATATAAAAAACGTTGGCAAAGAAAATGTTTTGCTGTCTGTTCATTAGACTAAAAAAAGAAGAAATTAGGATTTCTTGCAAAAGCAGGTGCTAGCTGCACATTCCATTATTGGTTGAGCTGGAATGTGTAATATGCCTAATGTGTGTAAGGGATAGTACACCCTGAAGTATGGCTTGGACAGGAGAACAGCATGAGTTCCTGGTGGCCATGTGGGCATAAGATGGCAAGGAGATTCCCAGCAGGTATGAAGGACTGATAACCCAAACAGAAGGCCCCCTTGAGAGGGAACTGGCTTAACAACGAATCACCAAGGGACAAGGGACCCTCTTACATTTTTTTTTATATTTTAGGTAAAATTAAAATTTATTGTTGTATTTTTATTGATGTGATCAATTTTGTAATTTAATTTAATGTTTATAGGAAAAAGGGGTTAGGGACACAGAAAATCGATAATGTATATGGTTGGATATAACTATTTACTTGTGAAATACAATAAAAATACAATTCTAAAAAAAAATAAAATGTATGGATTTACTACATGGTAAATATATGAATAAAAGTGTACATACATAGGTGAATGCATATGCTTTTTTATATTTTTGTTCTGTATAAAATCTAATATTAACTGATGATTTGTAAACATTTTTTACATTTTCAGTTGTTGATGGGGAAATTGCATACTTCATATTTCCTAAATAAAATTGTCTAACAATATCTAAGTTATCTTAGCTGACTTCATGCCAAAGCAATGTCATTACAGACTGACCATGTCCTTAAAAGGTCATGTTGCTTGCATTGGGGGTTGGCCATTCCTACCAACTAATCCTGCATATACTATAGGTAACACTTGGAATAATAGTCTCCTCTCCAGAGCTGCATCTTACATGCATCTGGTCTGATTGTCTGCGCCATACCCTGCAAGTGGGTGGAATTCTGTGGCGTAAAAGGCATCTTTAGTTAAGTATTTTTGTTATATGTGCTAATATTATTATTAGCTGTATCTGTCATTACCTAATTAAATGTTAAGTGTTTGGGTGATTTCTCTTTGCACACCTCGAATATAACCCCAAAAACTTAAAGCCGAACTATAGGCAATTTTTTTTTTCATTTTGGATAGAGCAAGGTAGGGTTGTAACCCCTGTCAGGTTGTTTTTTCAACATCTGTGTCCCATTGTGGAGATTTCCCTTCACGTCCTGTCCCATAACCAAACAGAGAGTGAGAGGAAATCTCTGCAAATTAAGGGAATTCCTTAGGGACCCCCAGGTCAGCAGAACTGGTGTCACCTTTGGAAGATTTCCCCTCTCTTACGTTTCTGAGGACAACCTTGGACATGGGATTCCTCACTCTTTATCCAACAGTTTTATTACCTCAAGCATAACTGCCTCTGTGAGTGTAGTCTCTCCCCTCCCCAGACTTTGCTTTTGCTGCATCTTATCTTATCTGTTCTCCTTTCCTTTTTTTTTTTCTTTCCTTCCAACTCCAAAACATCTCTTCTAACCCTTTGTGATCAGTACTGCTTTGACCTGAAGAAGGGGACACTCCCCGAAAGCTTGTCCTTAAAATTGTTTGTTAGTGCAAATAAAAAAAGTATCACGGACAGTACTCAGTTGTTTCTGAGGACAACCTAAAATTTGGGATTTTATTTTACTTTCAATAACGGTAAACAGGACACATAGAGAGGGTGAATCTCCATAATGGGGGCACAGAACGCAATAAAAACTGACAAGTATTCTAATCCCTCTGCTTTCTATCCAAAACTAAAAAAAAGGTTTTGCCTTTAGGTATACTTTAAACTATCACGTAACTGTGATAGTTGTTTGTTCATTCTTTTTCTAGTGTGTCAAAATAAAAAAGTGCAACATTTAAGAAAAATCCTTTTTTTATTTTATAAGTTTATTGTGTGAATATAATTATAAATAGCACAGTAACACTTGTTATTTTCAAACTATTACTAGTCAAACTAGAAAAAATATATTTATTGCCTGTAGATTTATTTGAAAAACTGGATAATATGTGCAAGACAATATAGTCAAAAGAGAGCTTTTTCTGCTAACCCACACCCCCTAAAAATGTACATGAAATGCTTTGCTATTATAAAAAATGACACTTATTTCCCAATCAAAAGGCTCATAACAATCTAAAAAATGCTGTGGTTCATAAAGTGTATTCAAGTGCTGAGCTGAAGTGGAAAATATTGTTTCCAGAAGACTTACATAAGAAGAAAATGCCTTAGATAAAGCACCTAGCTTAAATCTTGCCACCCAAAGTCTGTCCATCTTCTAAATTTTAGGTATTTATACATATTTAAATCTATATGATAATGCTGTTGGGCCAAGCCGATGTAATTGTCTTCACAATCCCGAAAAGTTAAAGTGGTTGAAATTGGCAGAAAATGTAAGTGTGTAAGGCCAGTAAAACTTTTTGCTTGCCCAGTTTTGTTTTTCTTCTTTAACAAACTTGAAAGAACTAAATACTGTATTTCCATGTTATATTCACATGCCAAGTGTCTATTATTGTATCTAAGACACAAATGTATTAAGTACCCTCAAGGACCCAAGAACGGCTGCTTCTACATGCCCCCCTCCCTTTTGTCATGAGAATGGAACAGTAGCTTGCCAAATGTATTTGAAGCAACAAACATTTTTGCAGCAATAGTCACGCTTTAAATAAATACATTCTAGTACACAACTGTTTTGCATTTAGGTAGGAATGCTGCATGCAGCAAATGGGAACAGCAACAGTCCGTGCCTCATTACATAAATCTTTCTTTTCTATGGTGGGACTGGAGTGGGTGTACTTATCAAATTGCACCACCAAACCCATGAAATACACTATATTGCCAAAAGTATTGGGACATCCCTGCAAATCATTGGATTCAGGTGCAATCATCTCCATGGCCACAGGTGTATAAAATCAAGCACCTAGGCATGCAGACTGCTTCTACAAACATTTGTGAAAGAATGGGTCGCTCTCAGGAGCTCAGTGAATTCAAACGTGGTACTGTGATAGGTTGCTACCTGTGCAATAAGTCCATCTGTGAAATTTCCTTGCTACTAAATATTCCATGGTCAACTGTTAGTTGTATTAAAACAAAGTGGAAGCAACTGGGAACAGCAGCAACTCAGCCATGAAGTGGTAGGCCACGTAAAATGACAAAGCGGGGTCAGCGCATGCTGAAGCGCACAGTGCGCAGAAGTCGCCAACTGTCTGCAGAGTCAATAGCTAAATACCCCCAAACTTTGTGGGGGCTTCAGAATAGTATAACAAAAGTGCATAGTGAGTTTCATGGAATGGGTTTCCAAGCCTTATATCACCAAGTACAATGCAAAGCGTCGGATGCAGTGGTGTAAAGCATGCTACCACTGGACCCTAGAGCACTGGAGACGTGTTCTCTGGAATGATGAATCACGCATCTCTGTCTGGCAATCCAATGAACATGTCTGGGTTTGGCAGTTGCCAGGAGAACAGTATTTGCCTGACTGCATTTAGCCAAGTGTAAAGTTAGGTGGAGGGGGGATTATGGTGTTATTTAGGGGTGGGGCTTGGCCCCTTCGTTCCAGTGAAGGGAACTCTTAAGGTGTCAGCATATCAAGACATTTTGGACAACTTCATGCTCTCAGCTTTGTGGGAACAGTTTGGGGATACCCTTTCCTGTTCCAACATGACTGTACATCAGTGAACAAACAAGGTTCATAAAGACATGGACGAGCAAGGTTGTGGTGGAGGAACTTGACTGGCCTGCACAAAGTCCTGACCTCTACCCCATAAAACACCTTTGGGATGAATTAGAGCGGAGACTGTGAGCCAGGCCTTCTTGTCCAACATCAGTGCCTGACCTTACAAATGCGCTTCTGGAAGAATGGTCAAACATTCCCATAGACACACTCCTAAACCTTGTGGACAGCCTTCCCAGAAGAGTTGAAGCTGTTATAGCTGCAAAGGGTGGGCAACTCAATATTGAACCCTACAGACTAAGACTGGGATGCCATTAAAGTTCATGTGTGTGTAAAGGCAGGTGGCTGAATACTTTTGGCAATATAGTGTACCATCACTATATTGATAAAAGTCTGGTCATCTGGACTGCAAGTGAAAAGTAGAAAAGTACTTTTTAAAGCAGAACTCCATGTACATTTCTTTTGTCCCATGCAGTGGGGCTGTGTCCTCACTGCATGGGTTAACTGCTCATTTTGTCCAGGGCCCCAGAAAAGCTATCCTTACCCTGTCATTCAAACCTCCCAAAAAATGTCTCTCTCCCACGTCCAGGGATGGACTGTTCCTGCCGTCTCCATGACCGGAGCCTTTCTATAAGCATGATGATGTCAGAAACAGCGTATTCACAAGACTGCTAGCATGCAGGGGACAGAAGCAGATTAGGTAGGTGAAAAGGTTGAGAAAGACTGGCCTACAGGATATACATTCAGGACAACACAACCCTCATGTCTTTCAGGCAACCAACCTGCCTAAAACAACGGCATATATCCCAGCCTGCAACCTGCAGACACATGTTTACCACTACTTATGTGCCTGTACCACACTCTGAGTAGGTATAGAGATTAAGGCGCACATTTTATTGCAGGTTTTTGGGTGTAGTGTATATAATGACATACTGTACATGCACATGTTTACCTATCTAGACTTTATGTGGATGAGACAGGACAAACATTTTGTCAGGGAATAAACTAGCATCATTTTACTACTGTGTCACATTTACCCAGAAATGGATACATTACTGATGACCTGATACATGTCTATAAATAGCTTTCTAGTTCCACTGATCTCTGCGGACCTATGTTTTTCTTAGATTTTTTTTTTTGTTTTTGTGCTGTGCTTGTTTATATTTATTTATTTCAGGTACTTATATAGCACTGTCAATTTACACAGCACTTTACACACATATATATATTGAACATTCACATCAGTCCCTAACCCTCAAGGGGCATACAATCTAAGGTCCCTAACTCACATTCATACATACACATATTAGGGCCAATTTAGACAGGATCCAATTAACCTACCAGCATGTCTTTGGAGTGTGGGAGGAAACTGGAGCACCTGGAGGAAACCCATGCAAGCACAGGGAGAACATGCAAACTCCATGCAGAAGGTGCCATGGTCAGGAATCAAACCCACAACCCATTTTACTGCAAGGCAGATGTGCTAACCACTAAGCCACTGTGCTGCCCCAGTATATAAGTATGTGATTTTCAGGTATTTGTATGACATCATACCTGATGAAGAGAATTAATCATTCTAGATAGCTAACAAAGAGTATTGCCTATATTTGCATTTTCCTATGGCTAGCTCAGTAAACTATTTTACTGTTTAGGTTAATAGAGTGGGTTACAGATAAACAATTTATAATATATTAGTGTAGAGATGACCCTGTTAGCATGGTTGAAAGAGCTGGTGTGTGTATGTATAAATATATATATATATATATATATATATATATATATATATATAATTTTTTTTTATTATACTGATTACTAATGTATGCTACCTCCCACTTAATTGACCCATCATGAAACTTTAAACTTACAAGATGCAGAGACATAGGGCTCCAGAAACCGATTCACTGTCCCTCAGCAAGTAACTTCCATTCTTTCCTTTATGCAGCAGAAGATTTTCAGCAGTTTGCTTACTTATGCCTCCGTGATAATATGGAAGATCCATTTAGTAATTCAGAGAATAATTCACATGAAAAAGCAAAAAATAAACAATGTGCATTGATATCTGTGTGCTTACTATTCGCAGCTTTGATGTGTGTGTTTGGATATGCTACAAACATATACCACAGACAGGAAATACTAAATCACCAGGTCAGTGGTTTCCAGTTTTCTCTTAATTTAGTGTACGTAAAATGCTCCTATTATTCTTATATTCCAGCCATGCATGTAAAATCTGCCATTCTGTGGGAAAATTATGGCCAACCCGTTTAGAAACAATTAGCAAAAGTGTTCTCATCCCAGAGCAGACAAGACTACATTCACTCTGGCACTCCTGTGTATAGCTTTTCTAAACACAGGAGAAGTAATCAGGATTGTGTTAACAATCTTTATATTTCCCAGATACCTTTTTAATGCATTGACATTTCTGTTTGAAGTGGATTTGGCCAGATCTACATGCATTTACAGTGGATCCTGGATGCACAGATTTTTATTTCCTGGATCATCATTGCTCTCCTGCACATACTGGGTGGATTTACTAAAACTGGAGAGTGCAAGATCTGGTGCAGCTTTACATAGAAACTAATCAGCTTCCATTTTATTTTGTCAGAGCTTGATTGAACAAGCTGGAGTTAGAAGAATGCAAATTCTGGTGCATTGTAGCTAATCAGTATCTAACTTTAGCTTGTTCAATTAAGCTTCGACAAATAAATCTGGAAGCTGGTTTCTATGCACAGCTGCACCGGATTTTGCAGTCCCCAGTTTTACTAAATAAACCCCATCTTGTCACATCCTTGAATATCACCATCCTTGAACACAGATTTCCTGCATCCTTGTGCCCCCCCCCCCCCTTTACCCCCCAACTCCTCCACCTTGGGCCTTTTCTCCACCGAACTGATACTGAGACATTCTTCCTTCCATTGACCAGCAATATTTCCTACTGCTGCACTCCATGGGGTTGATTTACTAAAATTGGAGAGTGCAAAATCTGGTGCAACTGTGCATAGAAACCAATCAATTCCTTTTTTTTTTGATTGGCTATCATGCAGAGCTGCACCAGATTTTGCACTCTCCAGTTTTAGTACATCAACCCTGATGTGTAGTACATTACATAGACTTTACCCCTGCATTCTATATGCTATGTTGTGCATTACACAATCCTGAGAAAAGTGTTTTCTCACCAGTTCAATAGTATGTGCATAACTCTCAACAGTCCCAAATTGTGCATGACTTTGCAGACTTTTCATCTTATTGCCACGCTCTGTGTGCACAGCTTTGTTCTGCATCACCCTGCTTTAGGCTAGGTTCACATCTGTGCATGTGGTGCCACTGCGGATCTGCACAGAAATCCGTGCAGCCGCACCACCTGCACAGAAGACTGCGGACCCGCGGGTGGATTCCATTAATTCTAATGGCACGTCGCCCGCGCTGGAAATTGCAACCGCACTGGGAACCGAGGTTCCCATGCAGGCTGCGGTTTCCAAAGAAGTATAGGGACCTCTTCCCTGCGTGTCCTGGGGCATGGGAGTCCATTCAAATGAATGGGCTCTCGTGTCTGCGCAAAATGCGTACTGCACTTCTGCACTGGAAATTGCAACCGCACTGGAAACCGAGGTTCCCATGTGGGCTGCGGTTTCCAAAGAAGTGCAGGGACTTCTTCCCTGCGTTACCTGGGGCATGGGAGTCCTTTCAAATGAATGGGCTCTCGTGCTTGCGCAAATGTGGACCGCAGGAACGCACATATGTGGAGCAGGGCTTACTGCCTAATTACAGCTGCAGATTGCCATCTAAGCTCCGCTCACTGCAATGGGAAGAGTTGTGTGTGTTACAGCTAGCTTGGAGCTCTTTGTCTTGCTCACACCTGGTTGTAGTGGTAAACGTTACAACTCTGGGCACTAATGTTGTCCCCAACCCCTTTTGGAACTACTGCTCTCCTCCACCACCACTGGGCATTCCCCCCCACTGGGCACCATTGTTTTCCACCACTCTTTGGCCATTATTGTTCCTCTCCACCCCCACTAGGCACCATTGTTTCCCCATCCACCTCTGGGCACTAATTGTTTGCCAACTCAGACACTGGGCATTTTTCCACCTATCAGCCCATGCACTTTTTCCTTCCCTAACCACAAACACTGACTCTTTATTTTCTCCCACTGATCCCAGGGCAATTTTTAAATCCCATGGACCACTAATTTAGGGCATCCCTCCATGATCACTGCATACTATATGTGATGTTGTGTGGTCGTGTGTTATATACAATGCATCCAGAAAGTATTCACAGCACTTAACTTTTGCCACATTTTGTTATGTTGCAGCCTTATTCCAAAATGGATTAAATTAATTTTTTTCCTCAACATTCTACAAATAATACCCCATAATGACAATGTGAAAGAAGTTTGTTTTGAAATCTTTGAAATTTATTAGAAATAAAAAATGAAAAATAACACATGTACATAAGTATTCACAGCCTTTGCTCAATACTTTGTTGAAGCACCTTTAGCACCAATTACAGCCTCAAGTCATTTTGAGTATGATGCTACAAGCTTGGCACACCTATTTTTGGGTAATTTCTCCCATTCTTCTTTGCAGTACCTCTCAAGCTCCATTAGGTTGGATGGGGAGAGTCGGTGCACAGCCATTTTCGGATCTCTCCAGAGATGTTCAATCGGGATCAAGTCTGGGCTCTGGCTGGGACACTCCAGGACATTCAAAGAGTTGGCCCGTAGCCACTCCTTTGTTATGTGAGCTGTGTGCTTAGGGTCATTGTCCTGTTGAAAGATGAACCGTCTCCCCAGTCTAAGGTTCAGAGCGCTCTGGAACAGGTTTTCATCAAGGATGTCTCTGTACTTTTCTACATTCATTGCTGTGAATACTTTCTGGATGCACTGTAGACTTGAACGCTTTCCCCCATACATCTGACCACTACACACTATTCTCTGTGTTTTGTATAATATAGACCTGACCCCTACACTTTATATACTATGTTGTGTATTAACTAGTATGGACTAAAGTGTTATGTTCTTGCTTCTTTTTGTGTAGTTTGCAGCTTTTTAAAGGATTTCCTTTTTAAGTAGGCTCAGGGCCAGTTCACACTACATGCGTTTCAGTTGCTTTTTGTTTTTGCATTCAAAACGCACAGAAAGTAGGTTAAATGGTTGTCAATGTCATAGTTGACATTAGTGCTTGCAGTTCCAGTGCGTTCCGGTTGCAGGAAAAAAAGTAGAACATACTGCATTTTTTTCTGCACATAACTGTACTGGAACGCGGTAAAATGCATCAAAAACGCACCGGAACGCACTGGAATGCACCAAAAATGCACTGGAATGCACATGTCCCTATTTAAATTGAAGAAAAAGAGAGAGGGGAAAAAATTATCTGTAATCCATGAAACTGCACTGGAAAGCATAAAAAATGCATGAAAACTGCACCAGAATGCGTCAAAATGCATAAAAAACGCACGTGCAGAAACGCATCTGGAATGCATCTGGACTGCATTCCTATAGTGTGAATTGGCCCTCAGACAAAGTGTTAGTTCTCAATTTTTTTCATGTTGGTTTACATTAGACTGTCACCTTATAGCAGAATAAGAGTTTTTTGTAGGTACAACGACTGCAGACTGTGTATCACATATACAGTAAGTAGGGTCCATATTCAGCACAATGTAGGCATGCCCATTATCCTTAAATATTACAATTATCCTCTTGCAGTAAGCCTCCCCTGGCCTGCAAAGATTAAATGCTCATTTTGTCTAGGGCAGGGGTAGGCAACTTTTGAGAGGCAGAGATCTACCCGGACAACATGGAGGAGATCAAAGATCTCCAGGGTGCGGCACCCTTTAAAAAAAAAAACAAGAACTTTTCTAGCTGAGAGACAGAAATTGCTTGTTGCTCAAGGAATCCTGGTTCTTTATGAACCCTATGGTTCCATGGAACCCTGGTTGAAAAACCGTGCTTCAGGGCCAGTTCACACCAGATGCAGTCCAGTGTGTGTTTTTTCTACATCAAAAATGCATGCACAGTGTTTTCCATGTATTCCAATGGCCATAGTTCACACCAGTGACAGTCAGTTTCCGTTGCAGAAAAAAGTAGAACTTGCTACAATTTCTTGCACAGAACCATACTGGAACCCAGCAAAATGGCTCTGGGACACAATTAACTATTCTCATTTGCTGCACCTGATGGATCACAGGTGCTATGCATTTAGCCTCCTAGATTCCCATATAAACTGGACTTCTCATTTGGTCTCTCCTTTAACACTGGCAAACTTCACCTGCCTCCCTGACTTTGGTAAATATATTGGTGAGGTAAATGAACATTAGATAGATACAAAACCCTCTCCCCCCCCCGCTTTCATTTTCGGGACTTTTTAGTCCATTTTTGTTATTAGTTGTGCATGGGTGCCTCATTGGCTCCCCAGCATTGCATATAGATAATTGGGCAATTAGTATTAGGAATGTGGTGTTAATAAGGCATTAATTATCGTATTCCTGGATCCCCATATTGTTTATACTTTTTATGGAATAATATTTATCCACAGACCCTAGTGCGGGGGGCATAAAGCAAGGAAGATTTATTCAAATGTGGAATAAATAACTTTTTTTTTTTTTTTACCTTGTTGCCATCCAGATGTCTTAAGGCCCTTTTTGTTTTGCCCTCCCTCTTTTCATCTATTAGGTAGGTGTGTATTCTTGGACATAATTAGGCAGTGTGTGTGATTACAAAAGAGTGGAACATTCATTTATTTATATATATATTGGAACCCAGCAAATATTTTTTTCCCTGCTGGTTCTGGGACACACTTGCTTAATTACTCTCATTTGCTGCACCTGATGGATCACAGGTGCTATGCATTTAGCCTCCTAGATTCCTATATAAATTGGACTTCTCATTAATGCAGGCCATAGATGGGTCAAAAATCGGCCGATTTTTCGGCCGAAAATAAAATCGGCCGATTTTCGGATCGTTAGTGGGCTATTTGTTCGGCCGTTTTTCGGTATTTTGGCCGTTTTTTTTTTTTTTTTGGTAAAGTTGGAAAAAAATCGTCCGATTTTGCCGGTCGGCCGATTTTCGCGGCAATTAGTGGGCAGATCGGCCGATTTTTTTTACCGATAAAAAATCTGCGCATGAGCAGTGACCTGCAAGAGGAAGACAAAAAGAGGATGAAGAAGAGGATGAGGATGAAGAAGAAGAGGATGAGGATGAGGATGATGAAGATGAGGATGAAGAAGAGGAGGATGAGGATGAAGAAGAGGAGGATGAGGATGAAGAAGAGGAGGATGAGGATGAAGAAGAGGAGGATGAGGATGAAGAAGAGGAGGATGAGGATGAAGAAGGATGAAAATAAGAGGAATTCCAGTCCAGCAAAAAGTGTCTCTGCAGAGAGCTCCGCTATTTCTTTGACAGTTCTCTGACAGTTCCTTGACATTTACAGCGGATGCAACATTGTATCTATTTGTTTCCGAATAAAAACATCTGTATCCTAAATGGAAACAAATAGATACAATGTAGCAACCGCTTTTTTTTTTTTTTTTTTTTTTTACCATTGGTGGTAACGTCGGCTACTTGAACGACCGATTGTTCGCTTTTTTAAAAGAAAAATCAGCCGATTTTCGACCCATCTATGGCCTGCATTATGCAGGCCATAGATGGGGAGAAAAACGGCAGATTTTTCTTTTAAAAAATGAAAAATCGGTCGTTCAAGTGGCCGACGTTGCCATCAATGGTAAAAAAAATCGTCCGATTTTCATCCCGTCTAGAGCCGGCAAAAAGTGTCCCTGCAGAGAGCTCCGCTATTTCTTTGACAGTTCTCTGACAGTTCCTTGACATTTATAGAGGTTGCAACAATGTATCTATTTGTTTCCATTTAGGATACAGATGTTTTTATTCGGAAACAAATAGATACATTGTTGCAACCGCTGTAAATGTTAAGGAACTGTCAGAGAACTGTCAAAGAAATAGCGGAGCTCTCTGCAGAGACACTTTTTGCTGGACTGGAATTCCTCTTATTTTCATCCTACTTATTCTTCATCCTCATCCTCTTCTTCTTCATCATCCTCATCTTCTTCATCATCCTCATCTTCTTCTTCTTCATCCTCCTCCTCTTCTTCTTCATCCTCCTCCTCTTCTTCTTCATCCTCATCTTCTTCATCATCCTCGTCCTCTTCTTCATCATCCTCGTCCTCTTCTTCTTCATCATCCTCGTCTTCTTCTTCTTCATCCTCGTCCTCTTCTTCTTCATCGTCCTCTTCTTCTTCTTCTTCATCGTCCTCTTCTTCTTCTTCTTCATCCTCTTCTTCTTCTTCTTCATCATCCTCTTCTTCTTCTTCTTCTTCATCATCCTCTTCTTCTTCTTCTTCTTCATCATCCTCTTCTTCTTCTTCTTCTTCATCATCCTCTTCTTCTTCTTCTTCTTCATCATCCTCTTCTTCTTCTTCTTCTTCATCATCCTCTTCTTCTTCTTCTTCTTCTTCATCATCCTCTTCTTCTTCTTCTTCTTCTTCATCATCCTCTTCTTCTTCTTCTTCTTCTTCATCATCCTCTTCTTCTTCTTCTTCTTCTTCATCATCCTCTTCTTCTTCTTCTTCTTCTTCATCATCCTCTTCTTCTTCTTCTTCTTCTTCATCATCATCCTCTTCTTCTTCTTCTTCTTCTTCATCATCCTCTTCTTCTTCTTCTTCTTCTTCATCATCATCATCCTCTTCTTCTTCTTCTTCTTCTTCTTCATCATCCTCTTCTTCTTCTTCTTCATGCTCTTCTTCTTCATCCTCTTCTTCTTCCTCTTCTTCTTCTTCTTTTTCTTCTTTTTGTCTTCCTCTTGCAGGTCACTGCTCATGCGCAGATTTTTTTATCGGTAAAAAATCGGCCGATTTGCCCACTAATTGCCGCGAAAATCGGCCGATCGGCAAAATCGGCCGATTTTTTTTCCAACTTTACCAAAAAAAAAAAACGGCCAAAATACCGAAAACCGGCCGACCAAATCGCCCACTAACGATCTGAAAATCGGCCAATTTTATTTTCGGCCGATTTTGCTAATATTTCAAACGAATCGCACTTTAAATCAGCATGTCCCCAGACTTTGAAATCATGTGACTTCACTGAAAGTCACATGTGACTGTAGTGTAAATAACACCACTTAGAAATCTGCTTTAATGTGACCGGGTAGCCCCCCATAACATGACAGGACTTGCAAATCGTAGACCAAGTTGCACCCTATTGTCCACTGTAGGCTCTGTTCACATCCAATTGGATTGTGAACTCGTGCAACTTCACTGTAAGTTGGGCAATTGCCACATTGGATTAGATGTGACAGTGGTGTTAGCCCCCAGTAACATTGTGTGCAATTTGCCATGCAAATGGCAAGTTGCTGGCCATGCCAATCGAATGCCAAGTCGCATCCAGGGTGTGCAATTTCAGGTGCGATTTGTGAATTGACATCGTACTTGATAGCGGATATAATGAATGTGAGTGTATTAACATACGCAATTTGTTTGTTGAACTTACGATGTCAAAGGTAGTTCTTCGAACTTTTGGGCCATTTAGTAGCAATTTCACATCTAGACTCCAATAGAAATTACAATGCTAAACACAATTGAAATCACAACTAGTTTGAAAATCTCTAGAAAACACGGTGAATTTGGCAACATAAAGCACAATTTTCAATTGCATATAGTGTGAACGAAGCAGGTAAATCAACAAAGGAAATAAATCTTTGAAGGTATGCGGTACCTGCCTGCTCGGATAAGTGTCTGCTATGCATTTGGGGGAAAAATCCACGCCAGCATTTGTAACAATTTTGATGTGTGGATTCCCCACCCAAGCCTTTTCTCTCTCTCTCACTCTTCTGTATGTCTCTTTATCACTCTTCAGTATGCATCTCTCTCTTCTGCATGTCTCTCTTTATCACTCTTCAGTATGTATCTCTCTCTCTCTTCTCTCTCTCACTCTTCTGTATGTCTCTCTTTATCACTCTATGTATCTCTTGCTCACTCTTCTCTCTCTCAGCTCTTTGCTTCACAAATCCTTCACAAAAGATGGTGGAGTGTAAACCAGCATTATCAAATCTATTCGTAGTCCAGGCCCTTATCTCATATCATTGTATGACATTCACATTAGGTGCAGCTTTGAAGGTCTTTCAACAGACAAGGCCTCATTCTAGGGATCATTTAGACAGAAAACAAAGATGTTGCCAGAACATCTATTTGAAGACAGCCACATGGAGATCGTGCTACTTTCTTGCTGTGGTTGGGACTCAAACTGACAACCCTAGAGCTGTGCGGCAGAAGTGCTAACCACTAATCCACAGAGCTGCAATACTAATCCACCCTGTATTTCTGTGGTGTGGATCAACCCTAATGCAGGCCATAGATGGGGAGAAAAACGGCAGATTTTTCTTTTAAAAAACGAAAATTCGGTCGTTCAAGCGGCCGACGTTACCATCAATGGTAAAAAAAAATCGGCCGATTTTCATCCCTTCTACAGCCGGCAAAAAGTGTCCCTGCAGAGAGCTCCGCTATTTCTGACAGTTCCTTCACATTTACAGCGGTTGAAACATTGTATCTATTTGTTTCCATTTAGGATTTCTTCTTCTCCTTCTTCTTCTTCTTTCTTCTTTCCTCCCCTTCTTTCCTCCCCTTCTTTCCTCCCCTTCTTTCCTCCCCTTCTTTCCTCCCCTTCTTTCCTCCCCTTCTTTCCTCCCCTTCTTTCCTCCCCTTCTTTCCTCCCCTTCTTTCCTCCCCTTCTTTCCTCCCCTTCTTTCCTCCCCTTCTTTCCTCCCCTTCTTTCCTCCCCTTCTTTCCTCCCCTTCTTTCCTCCCCTTCTTTCCTCCCCTTCTTTCCTCCCCTTCTTTCCTCCCCTTCTTTCCTCCCCTTCTTTCCTCCCCTTCTTTCCTCCCCTTCTTTCCTCCCCTTCTTTCCTCCCCTTCTTTCCTCCCTCTTCCTCCTCCTGGTGGGTTCCATTTTGTCATAGGGTGCCGTATGGCCTCCCATTGCTGCTACCGCCACACTGTGGCTCCACACTCTGGTTTTGGCCCCGTGACTGCCCAAATGAGTGAAGTGTGCGGTGATTCTAAGATCGACGGCACTCATCTGCATGTCATACTGACTGACAGTATTATTTCTCTTCCCCAGCAGACTCCAAGGGCATTTAAATTAAAGGTACAGTGTTCTGCACTAATATAAAGGCTCTCTGAAGCCTAGAAACCCTTTTTATAAGTTAAATTCGCAGCGAATAAATTCGCATCGAATCAAATTTATTCCACAAATTCGGCGAATCAGCCGAATCGAATTTTTGAATAATTCGCTCATCTCTAGTCATGACATTTGGGGAAGGATGTTTGCACACACCCGGAAGAGGTAGTGGGGAGTGTTAGTGGATGGGAGTGTAGTTAGGAGGGTTTAGTGGTCTATTTTTTAGTTTTGTGAATTGTTTTGTGGAATTCCAGACCACATCTGGACATGGCGAGATCACTATTCTCCACCAAGGAGCTGATCCTAATTTGCCGGGGAAACATTACTAATAGAGATGAGCGAAGTTCGATTCGACTGATTCGGCGAATTCGTGGAAAAATTTCGATTCGAGTCGAATATATTCGCTGTGAATTTAACTTAAAAAAGGGTGTTTCTAGGCTTCAGAGAGACTTAATATTAGTGCTGAACACTGTACCTTTAATTTAAATGCCCTTGGAGTCTGCTGGGGAAGAGAAATAATACTGTCAGGCAGTATGACATGCAGATGAGTGCCGTCGATCTTAGAATCACCGCACACTTCACTCATTTGGCCAGTCACTGGGCCAAAACCAGAGTGTGGAGCCACAGTGTGGCGGTGGAGGCAGCAGCAATGGGAGGCCATACAGCACCCTATGACAAAAATGGAAACCACCAGCAGTGTGAGGAGACCTGAAAGTGGCACATGGCAGAGTGTGGCGATAGAGACAGCAGCAATGGGAGGCCGTACAGGGACCCATGACACACTCTGGACCTGGCAGCAGCATGAGGAGGCGGTACAGGGGCCCATGGCAGATTACGGGCCTGGCAGCAGCATGAGGAGTCGGTACGGGGGCCCATGGCAGATTACAGGCCTGGCAGCAGCAATGGGAGGCCGTACAGGGACCCATGACACAATCTGGACCTGGCAGCAGCATGGGGAGGCGGTACAGGGGCCCATGACAGATTACGGGCCTGGCAGCAGCATTTGGAGTCGGTACGGGGGCCCATGACACACTCTGGACCTGGCAGCAGCATGAGGAGGCGGTACAGGGGCGCATGACAGATTACGAGCCTGGCAGCAGCAACTTGGACAGGAGGACGTTCAGTTTCTGCACCGTCTGGTGCGTGCTCGCAAACTGTTGTCTCTTGGAAACGGATTCCAAGAAAGACTGCTGACGGAATCCGTGAAGAGGAGTAGCAGGAGAAGGAGCATCTGAACGAGCGGAATATGCCAACAAGCGACAACAGGGGCCCATGACAGATTACGGGCCTGGCAGCAGCATGAGGAGTCGGTACGGGGGCCCATGGCAGATTAGGGGCCTGGCAGCAGCTATGGGAGGCCCGTAATCTGCCAGCACCCTATGACAAAAAATGGAACCCACCAGCAGTGTGAGGAGACCTGAAAGTGGCACATGGCAGAGTGTGGCGATGGAGACAGCAGCAATGGGAGGCCGTACAGGGACCCATGAGAGACTCTGGACTTGGCAGCAGCATGAGGAGGCGGTATAGGGGCCCATGGCAGATTAGGGGCCTGGCAGCAGCTATGGGAGGCACGTAATCTGCCAGCACCCTATGACAAAAAATGGAACACACCAGCAGTGTGAGGAGACCTGAAAGTGGCACATGTTTGGGGCATGATTCATGGCGGATTTAGTCAGTTGTGTCAGGAACTGGTGGTTTGAAATCCAGACTAATCCACGCCTGATTCATTTTCACAAACGTCAGTCTCTCCACACTTTGGGTGGACAGTCGTGTCCTCCGCGGAGTTGCAATACCTCCTGCCGCACTAAACACGCGCTCCGATGCCACGCTACTGGCCGGGCATGACAGCCTTTCAAGGGCAAATTCAGCTAGTTGGGGCCAAAGGTCAAGTTTCGTTGCCCAGTAGTCAAGGGGATTGTCTACCTCGGTTGGCAGGGTGCTGTCCAAGTAGGCCCAAGCCTGTTGTTTGAGGTCCTGCTCCAGGTCCACCTGCTGCTGCTGCTGCTGCTGCTGCTGCTGCTGCTGCTGCGGCTGGTTAGTAGTTTCCTCACTGCGCTGGTGAAGAAAGCTACTCATCATCGACTGCAGACTGAGGCAGCCGCTGCTGGTGGAGCTGCCACTGCTCCTACCACCCCACCCCTCCCCTGCTGCCATGGCAGCGGAACGCGAGCGCACAGGGCCCACAGTGTCTGAGGATGGACGTTGGCGCAGACAGGCAGAGACCAGCTGACTACATAGGTGGTTTTTATAGTACGTTATTTTGGCCTCCCTCTCAGCAGGTGTGAAAAAGGCCACCATTTTTGAACGGTAGCGAGGGTCCAACAAGGTGGACAGCCAAAAGTCATCCCTCTGTCTGATGGTTATTATTCGGCTGTCGCTACGCAAGCAACCGAGCATGCTATGGGCCATTTGTGCCAAGGAATGCGAGAGACTCCCTGCCTCCATCTCCACAGCATACTGCCACGGTGCGTCTGGGTCCTCTGTCTCCTCCTCCTCCTCCTCTACCAGATGCTCCTGCTCCTCCACTCCTGTCCGCTGAGTGGAAAAACCACCCATTTCACTCAATAATTCCTGAGCACCAATGTCCTCCTCTACCTCCTCCTCTTCTTCCTGTCCTGCCCCCACAGGGGTCATGTGGCGTTGAGATCTGTGCGCCACGTCTAGTGCGCCACGTCTACCGCACCCTGACCAGCCATTGTTAACAGCATTTGTTCCAGGACGTGCAACAGAGGAATGACGTCGTTCATCCCATAGTCCTGGCGACTCACGAATAGCGTGGCCTCCTCAAAGGGCCTGAGCAAGCGCAGGTGTCATGCATGAGCTGCCAATGGCTGACATCTAAGTTACACAGGGAGTACCTTTATCCGCTTTTAACATCAGGAAATCGGTGATGGCCTTTCGCTGTTCGTAAAGGCGGTCTAACATATGTAGGGTTGAATTCCACCTTGTTGCAACGTCACAGCATGAGGAGTCGGTACGGGGGCCCATGGCAGATTACGTGCCTGGCAGCAGCAATGGAAGGCCCGTAATCTGCCAGCACCCTATGTCAAAAAATTCAACACACCAGCAGTGTGAGGAGACCTGAAAGTGGCACATGGCAGAGTGTGGCTATGGAGACAGCAGCAATGGGAGGCCGTACAGGGACCCATGACACACTCTGGACTTGGCAGCAGCATGAGGAGGCGGTATAGGGGCCCATGGCAGATTAGGGGCCTGGCAGCAGCAATGGGAGGCCCGTAATCTGCCAGCACCCTATGTCAAAAAATTCTACACACCAGCAGTGTGAGGAGACCTGAAAGTGGCACATGGCAGAGTGTGGCGATGGAGACAGCAGCAATGGGAGGCCGTAAAGGGACCCATGAGAGACTCTGGACCTGGCAGCAGCATGAGGAGGCGGTATATAGGGGCCTATGGCAGATTAGGGGCCTGGCAGCAGCTATAGGATGCCCGTAATCTGCCAGCACCCTATGTCAAAAAATTCTACACACCAGCAGTGTGAGGAGACCTGAAAGTGGCACATGGCAGAGTGTGGCGATGGAGACAGCAGCAATGGGAAGCCGTACAGGGACCCATGAGAGACTCTGGACCTGGCAGCAGCATGAGGAGGCGGTATATAGGGGCCTATGGCAGATTAGGGGCCTGGCAGCAGCTATGGGAGGCCCGTAATCTGCCAGCACCCTATGTCAAAAAATTCTACACACCAGCAGTGTGTGAGGAGACCTGAAAGTGGCACATGGCAGAGTGTGGCGATGGAGACAGCAGCAATGGGAAGCCGTACAGGGACCCATGACAGACTCTGGACCTGGCAGCAGCATGAGGAGGCGGTATATAGGGGCCTATGGCAGATTAGGGGCCTGGCAGCAGCTATAGGAGGCCCGTAATCTGCCAGCACCCTATGTCAAAAAATTCTACACACCAGCAGTGTGTGAGGAGACCTGAAAGTGGCACATGGCAGAGTGTGGCGATGGAGACAGCAGCAATGGGAGGCCGTACAGGGACCCATGAGAGACTCTGGACCTGGCAGCAGCATGAGGAGGCGGTATATAGGGGCCTATGGCAGATTAGGGGCCTGGCAGCAGCTATAGGAGGCCCATAATCTGCCAGCACCCTATGTCAAAAAATTCAACACACCAGCAGTGTGAGGAGACCTGAAAGTGGCACATGGCATGAGACACTGTGGATCTGGCAGCAGCATGAGGAGGCGGTATATAGGGGCCCATGGCAGATTAGGGGCCTGGCAGCAGCTATGGGAGGCCCGTAATCTGCCAGCACCCTATGTCAAAAAATTCAACACACCAGCAGTGTGTGAGGAGACCTGAAAGTGGCACATGGCAGAGTGTGGCGATGGAGACAGCAGCAATGGGAGGCCGTACAGGGACCCATGAGAGACTCTGGACCTGGCAGCAGCATGAGGAGGCGGTATATAGGGGCCTATGGCAGATTAGGGGCCTGGCAGCAGCTATGGGAGGCCTGTAATCTGCCAGCACCCTATGTCAAAAAATTCTACACACCAGCAGTGTGTGAGGAGACCTGAAAGTGGCACATGGCAGAGTGTGGCGATGGAGACAGCAGCAATGGGAGGTCTCCCATTGTCCCAACATGGCCCAAATAGTCCCAACATGGGCCCCCTGGCCACGCTTGACTTTCTGGCCACATAGTCGACATACGGCTACGTTTACTTCCTCGGGCGGCTTGACGAAAAATTGCCACACCGCCGAGTAGGAAACTTTGCCCTCGATACTCCTCACTGGCTGACTGCTGCTTCCTCCGTGCACACCGGCACCACTACTGGCCGTGGTGGTAGGCTGCAGTGGAGCTGGTGCTCTACTCCGTGGCCGTTTGGCTCCACTGACACTGCTTCCACTGACACTGCTGCGACCCTGCTGCTGTCTCCTGGGCAACCCACCGACTGTTTCGCTCACTGCCAAGCTGCCACCCTCTTCTCCTGATGATGCGGAAGAAATTGCCTGATGACGACGAGGCTGCCAAGTGCGATCAACCTCCTCATCATCAAGTAGGGTCTCCGCCTCACTACTAGCCCCCTCGGCTGCGTCTGGGTCAGGAGACGGACCTGTCTCTAGACCGGCTACCGGGCCACTCTCCTCGCCACTACTTCTTCGCCTAGCTGCTGAAAAGGCGGATGTCTCCCCCCGTTCCTGACCGCCCTCTGTTAGCTCTTCCTCACTGTACAGTGGGGCTGAGCCCACAGCATGCGATACTTCGCTTGGTGAGGGAACACCAAAGGACAGGGGCAGGTAGAGGACACGTGATGTCAGTGGGCTTGGTCCCGGGCCATGCCAACTAACGGTTGTGTCTGACGTACCCACCGACCGTTGGCTGTAGGTGTCAGAGGTGACCTGGGAAGAGGAAGACGACCGAGCCAACCAATCGATGACGGCAGGGTTGTCGGTGGAGACACGACCGCTGGATGACACCGGGAGCACTGGCCTCTGGCTGCGAATAGTGCTGCCTCGACCCCTTCCTCTGCTGCCACGTCTGCTCGCTCCTAAAACATTGCCTCCTCTGCCACTCCTCTGCATGTTGTCTGACATACTCTTTAATTAAACGATTCTGTGTCCCTGAGTAACAATTCTGTGTCCCTGAGTAACAATTCTGTGTCTGTGCGAGTAACAATTCTGTGGCCCTAAGTAACAGTTCTGTGGTCCTCAGTAACAATTCTGTGTCTGTCCCTGAGTAACAATTCTGTGGCCCTAATAACGTTTCTGTGGCCCTAAGTAACAATTCTCTGGCACTCCGTAACAATTCTGTCTGTCCCTGAGTAACAATTCTCTGGCACTCAGTAACAATTCTGTCTGTCCCTGAGTAAAAATTCTGTGGCCCTAAGTAAAGTTTCTGTGGCCCTAAGTAACAATTCTCTGGCACTCGGTAACAATTCTGTCTGTCCCTGAGTAAAAATTCTGTGGCCCTAAGTAAAGTTTCTGTGGCCCAGAGTAACCATTCTCTGGCACTCCGTAACAATTCTGTCTGTCCCTGAGTATGAATTCTGTGGCCCTAACTAGCGTTTCTTTGTCCCTAAGTAACAGTTCTGTGGCCCTGAGTAACAATTCTGTGTCTGTGCGAGTAACAATTCTGTGGCCCTAAGTAACAGTTCTGTGGCCCTCAGTAACAGTTCTGTGTCTGTGCGAGTAACAATTCTGTGGCCCTCAGTAACAGTTCTGTGGCCTTCAGTAACAATTCTGTGTCTGTGCGAGTAACAATTCTGTGGCCCTAAGTAAAGTTTCTGTGGCCCTAAGTAACAATTCTCTGGCACTCGGTAACAATTCTGTCTGTCCCTGAGTAAAAATTCTGTGGCCCTAAGTAAAGTTTCTGTGGCCCTAAGTAACAATTCTCTGGCACTCAGTAACAATTCTGTCTGTCCCTGAGTAACAATTCTCTGGCACTCAGTAACAATTCTGTCTGTCCCTGAGTAAAAATTCTGTGGCCCTAATTAAAGTTTCTGTGGCCCTAAGTAACAATTCTCTGGCACTGAGTAACAATTCTGTCTGTCCCTGATTATGAATTCTGTGGCCCTAACTAGCGTTTCTTTGTCCCTAAATAACGATTCTGTGGCCCTCATTAACAAGTCTGTGTCCCTGAGTAATGGTTCTCTGTCCCTAAGTAACTTTTCTCTGTCCCCAATTATCGTTTCTGTGGCCCTAACTCTGTCCCTGTCCCTAGTACAGAGCGGTCTGCCTCTGTTCAATAACTGCAGGCAAATGAAGAATTCCAAAATGGCCGCTATTTATAGCTCGACCATTACACAGGGCTGGCTGGCTGCTGATTGGCTGATGCGATCACATGTAGTTGAGGAATGCATTATGGGTCAGCGCGCCTTGTCTGCGCGCCTTCCCAGACATCCCCGCTCCGTCGCCGCACATGTCAGCCGCCATTTTCTGAAAAATTTCGATTCGCGCGTCCGAATTAGGCTATTTTTCGGATTCGGCACGAATCTAAATTTTTCCGATATTCGACTCGAATTCCACTTCGGATACTTCGATTCGCTCATCTCTAATTACTAATTGTATTTTCAGTTGAAAACATGTCCAATTCCTAGATCCATTGAGATGCATAGCAGAGGTTTAAGGTTCTTCCTAACTATACAGGTGGCACAGACACAAGCATACACCCAGGGCCACTGTTAAATATCACGGGGCCCCGTACAGCATACCTGACAGCCCCCCACCGGCAGAGAAAATATCCAAATTATATTTATGGTAAAAAAAACTAAACATTATTAATGGACATACTCCCAACCAAATTCCTGTGAAATCTAAATGATAAAACTGTACTGAGTTCATAAATAAAGCTGTGTGTGTAATTGAGGTTTTGGGGCTCATTCACATGGGTGCTGTGGCCAGTAGAGTGGGAAACAGTGGTTTGTTTTTGTTTTTATCACCGTTTGCAGGCAACCTATGTTACACTATGGAAATGCTGCAGGTCATAATTTGACAAGCATATGGGTGCAGGTATACAGCCCTGAACACAGACAGTGAGCATTCAGGGTCACTTCCCCACACCGTCACACCTGTCAAATTAAAACCTGTGTTCATACAGCTGCTCTGTCCCCATAGTGTAACAGGTGTCTCCAGCCACATGAACAACCCCCTCATTCATGCTGTACAGGACAGAGGACTTGTGTGAATGGGGAATTTTTTACTTTTTTTTTTCCCTCAGTTTATTAATTTCAATGGGCTGCCTAATGAGTGGGAACATGCAAAAATACTGCAGGCATATTATTTTAATTGTGTTGCACCTAACTGCACAGTAGTGTGGTGCCATGCGTTTTGGTGGCTGTGAATGCCTCTGTGTTTACTAGACATGTGGAGGTGCAATTAAGTTTTTACCATGGTACCTGCGCACATCTGCAAAGGGCATTGCATTTCTTTGCTGTGTTGGAAAAAACATGCTCTTGCATGCGTTTCTGCACCACAAATGGTGTGAACAAGTCCTAAGGGTCAGTTCACAATATAAAAACAGTCTAGATGTGTTCCAGATGTGTTTGCATGCACTTTTTTGATGCATGTTTAGCATGTTCCAGTGCATTTTGGATGTGTTTTTGACGTGTTCCAGTGCATTTTTTTTATGCATGCCAGTTAATTTTTTTCCCCTTTTTCTTAAATTTAATTAGGGACATGTGCATTTTAGTGTGTTCCAGGGTGTTTTACTGCATTCCAGTACAGTTCTATGCATAAACAATGCAGCCTGTTCGCCTTTTTTGACAGCACCTGCAACGCACTGGAACTGCAAGCGCTGATGTGAACTATGACATTGACAACCATATAACCTTCTTTCTGTGCATTTTGGATGCAAAAAAAAGCAACTGAAACACATGTAGTGTGAACTGGTCCTAAAGGTTGTTATAGGTCAGGGAATGGGACTGACCAGGAATTGTGAATTCAATCAGATTAGTGGTGAGATACAATCAGGAATCGTATAACAATGCGAGATCTGAGCAGGAGGTGATAGGAAATGAGACACATAAACTTGATCAGTAAATAAATAGTTAAATAAGAGTGGGGCGGGGATACATAGACTGACAAATGGAACAGGTGATGGTGGGGGAGGGGAACAAGTTGTATAAGGAGAGAGGTTTAAGCGCTCGTTCACACTTGACTTTATTTCTAACTCTTGCCAAATGGCCCAATAGTGTTTGACAGGTGTTTGGGAAGTGTTTTTAATGCTCCCGAAACGCCCTATGTGCGGTTTTGAGGCATGTGATCAGCATTTACCAAGCATTAAAACTGTGCCACAAATGCCTGTAATGAAGTTAAATGGTATTAAGGCTCTGAAAATGCATCGCAACCACACCGCAAACGTCTGCCAGGCATTTGCGGAGCGGCATGATAGACTTGAATGGGAGGCTTCAACTCCTCCTGACTTGACATGAGGCACCAGTTTTGCCGTGACGCAATGCTAACGCTTCAGTGTGAACAGCACTCTGTGCTGCCATGTGCAGAATTTTCATAGGCATTTGAGAAGCGTAAAAAAAACTTCCCAAACGCCTGTCTGACGCCTGACAAAGCTAGTGTGAACGTAGCCTGAGAGAAGATAAAGTTGTAATCAAATACAAACAGAAGGAAAATTGAAAGTTTTAAACTTGTCAGAAGAACAGGATGCGGACGATTTTGACTATCACCCGATTTTCCTGACAATGATGGGCAAATCGGCTGATTCATTTTACTTATAAAAATATGTGCATGAGCTGTGTCCTGCAAGAAAAAGAAAAAAGAATTCCAGTCCGCTATTATATTTTACATGAAAAGTCTTGCGGTTGCAACAATGTATCTATTTGTATCTGAATAAAAACATCTGTATCCGAAATGGATACAAATGGATACATTGTTGAAACCACAAGACTTTTAATGTAAAATATAATAGCGGAGCTCTCTGCAAGGGACAGAAGTAAGAATGCTGGCCATAGACGGGATGAAAATCGGCCAATTTTTTTTATTGAACGATCGATTTTTCGTTTTAAAAAAAATGGCTGGTTTTTGACCCATCTATGGCCTGCATAAGACCAGAAACTCAGACATACCAGGCCCAATTAACCTAACAGCATGTCTTTGGAGTGTTGGCAGAAACACACCTGTGCAGAGAAAGCATGCAAACTGAGATGCAGACAGGTGCAGCCATCATTGGGATTAGAAACCATGTACTGTGAGTTCTAACCACTAAGCCACTGAGGGAGACAGTTTGAGCTGCAATGTAGAATAGTTACATTGTTTAAAAATAATGATAAAGCGTGAGCTGGTAAAATTATATAGACTACTAAAATGGTATTACACAAGATAAATATAAATTTAGGTATAGATATGAAGGTAGCCGCTAGCAGTCAGGGTATTGGCAGCAGTCCCAGAATAGAAATGTTACAGTAATAGTGTAGCGCTATAAATGCATGTTATCAATCAAACGCATGTAAAATAAAAAAAATGTAAATAAGTGCAATAATTATGTAAACTGGTAAATGGTGCTAAAGTTCATATAATCATTCCTGAATAATGGAATGTCCTTCGTGTGAGAGTACCAACTCAGAGTGCCTATGAATGGTACGTGTGGTACTTATTTGCACATTTTTGATTTTACATGTGTTTGATTGATAACATGCATTTATAGCGCTGCACCATTACTTTAACATAGAATAGTTACACGATTAAAGAGACGGAAGATAGGTCCATAAATATTGGGACATCGACACAATTCTAACATTTTTGGCTCTATACACCACCACAATGGATTTGAAATGAAACGAACAAGATATGCTTTAACTGCAGACTGTCAGCTTTAATTTGAGTATTTACATCCAAATCAGGTGAACGGTGTAGGAATTACAACAGTTTGCATATGTGCCTCCCACTTGTTAAGGGACCAAAAGTAATGGGACAGAATAATAATCATAAATCAAACTTTCACTTTTTAATACTTGGTTGCAAATCCTTTGCAGTCAATTACAGCCTGAAGTCTGGAACGAATAGACATCACCAGACGCTGGGTTTCATCCCTGGGGATGCTCTGCCAGGCCTATACTGCCACTGTCTTCAGTTCCTGCTTGTTCTTGGGGCATTTTCCCTTCAGTTTTGTCTTCAGCAAGTGAAATACATGCTCAATCGGATTCAGGTCAGGTGATTGACTTGGCCATTGCATAACATTCCACTTCTTTCCCTTAAACTCTTTGGTTGCTTTTGCAGTATGCTTTGGGTCATTGTCCATCTGCACTGTGAAGCGGCGTCTAATGCATTCTGAAGCATTTGGCTGAATATGAGCAGATAATATTGCCCGAAACACTTCAGAATTCATCCTGCTGCTTTTGTCAGCAGTCACATCAATAAATACAAGAGAACCAGTTCCATTGGCAGCCATACATGCCCACGCCATGACACTACCACCACCATGCTTCACTGATGAGGTGGTATGCTTAGGATCATGAGCAGTTCCTTTCCTTCTCCATACTCTTCTCTTCCCATCACTCTGGTACAAGTTGATCTCTGTGTCATCTGTCCATAGGATGTTCCAGAACTGTGAAAGCTTTTTTAGATGTCGTTTGGCAAACTCTAATCTGGCCTTCCTGTTTTTGAGGCTCACCAATGGTTTACATCTTGTGGTGAACCCTCTGTATTCACTCTGAAGTCTTCTCTTGATTGTTGACTTTGACACACATACACCTACCTCCTGGAGAGTGTTCTTGATCTGGCCAACTGTTGTGAAGGGTGTTTTCACCAGGGAAAGAACTCTTCGGTCATCCACCACAGTTGTTTTCCGTGGTCTTCCGGGTCTTTTGGTGTTGCTGAGCTCACCGTTGCGTTCCTTCTTTTTAAGAATGTTCCAAACAGTTGTTTTGGCCACGCCTAATGTTTTTGCTATCTCTCTGATGGGTTTGTTTTGTTTTTTCAGCCTAATGATGGCTTGCTTCACTGATAGTGACAGCTCTTTGGATCTCATCTTGAGAGTTGACAGCAACAGATTCCAAATGCAAATAGCACACTTGAAATGAACTCTGGACCTTTTATATGCTCATTGTAATTGGGATAATAAGGGAATAACACACACCTGGCCATGGACCAGCTGAGAAGCCAATTGTCCCATTACTTTTGGTCCCTTAACAAGTGGGAGGCACATATGCAAACTGTTGTAATTCCTACACCGTTCACCTGATTTAGATGTAAATACCCTCAGATTTAAACTGACAGTCTGCGGTTAAAGCACATCTTGTTTGTTTTATTTCAAATCTATTGTGGTGGCGTATAGAGCCAAAAATGTTAAAATTGTGTCGATGTCCCAATATTTATGGACCTGACTGTATATCATTATATTGGGAAATTAGACATTCCCAATTTGAGATATAAGTGTGAAAATGTTTGACATTTGAAAATAGAATGTATGACATACATTAGGAAATGCATTAGTTGTCTGATCATTTTGGAGAAACAGCAACCAAAAAAATAAAAAAAGTGTGTGTGTGTGTGTGTTTTTACTTTAAATTATAAGTATTCTCATATGCAAACAGAAAAACGCCAACAAAGCCTGTGGTTGTGCGTCACCTAACAAACATATTTGCACCTAAAAATGTGCCAGACACGATTTCACATTTACTAACGGGAAAGAGTCTACAAGTAGACGCTTTTCAATGAGTTTGCTAGATGCCTTTCAGAAGACTGACAGGTCTAGATTGTTTGAATTAAGTCTGCCTGAATGTTCAGCATCTGCTGGTAGACTCAATTCTTAGTAAATCAGGGCCTTTGTGTTAATCTATCATAAAAAATGTAATGCAATAAAAGTAATAAACTCAGTTTGTCTCGTTTTCAGTTTGTCTCGTTTTTCAGTTTGTCTCGTTTTTCAGTTTGTCTCGTTTTTCAGTTTGTCTCGTTTTTCAGTTTGTCTCGTTTTTCAGTTTGTCTCGTTTTTCAGTTTGTCTCGTTTTTCAGTTTGTCTCGTTTTTCAGTTTGTCTCGTTTTTCAGTTTGTCTCGTTTTTCAGTTTGTCTCGTTTTTCAGTTTGTCTCGTTTTTCAGTTTGTCTCGTTTTTCAGTTTGTCTCGTTTTTCAGTTTGTCTCGTTTTTCAGTTTGTCTCGTTTTTCAGTTTGTCTCGTTTTTCAGTTTGTCTCGTTTTTCAGTTTGTCTCGTTTTTCAGTTTGTCTCGTTTTTCAGTTTGTCTCGTTTTCAGTTTGTCTCGTTTTCAGTTTGTCTCGTTTTCAGTTTGTCTCGTTCTCGTTCTCCTTCTCGTTCTCCTTCTCCTCCTCCTTCTCGTTCTCGTTCTCCTTCTCCTCCTCCTTCTCGTTCTCGTTCTCCTTCTCCTTCTCCTCCTCCTTCTCCTTCTCCTCCTCCTTCTCCTTCTCCTCCTCCTTCTCGTTCTCCTCCTCCTTCTCGTTCTCCTCCTCCTTCTCGTTCTCCTCCTCCTTCTCGTTCTCCTCCTCCTTCTCGTTCTCCTCCTCCTTCTCGTTCTCCTCCTCCTTCTCGTTCTCCTCCTCCTTCTCGTTCTCCTCCTCCTTCTCGTTCTCGTTTGCTAGATGCTTTTCGGAAGACTGACAGGTCTAGATTGTTTGAATTAAGTCTGCCTGAATGTTCAGCATCTGCTGGTAGACTCAATTCTTAGTAAATCAGGGCCTTTGTGTTAATCTATCATAAAAAATGTAATTCAATAAATGTAATCAACTCAGTTTGTATCGTTCTCAGTTTTTCTCTGTCATACTCGTTTTCTCATTTTCTCCTCCTCCTCCTCCTCCACCCACTCCAATGGCAACACCCTTGACCTTGGATTCACCCACCTATGCACTCTCTGTAACCTGTAGAAACCTCCATCACCTCAGCCCTGACCTTCTTCACTCTGCTACTGAGCGCCTCTATGATAAAATTGCACCCCTGTCCTGGCCAGAGCTGGCCACATCTGCCTACAACAACTATCTATCATCCTCCCTGGATGCTCTTGCTCCTCTTTCTATACGCAGAACCAGGCCTCGCCTGTCACAACCCTGGCAAACAGATGACACCAGAAGTCTTGGGACAGAGCCGCACTCTTGAGTGCATGGCATAAAAGTAAATCCCTGAAAGACTTTACCCTCTACAAATCTACTCTTCTCAAATACAACTCCATCCTCCACACTGCTAAGCAAACCTACTACAACACTCTCATCAAGACCCTTTCATCCAATCCTCGTCAACTCTTTTCTACCCTTAATTCCTTACTCCACCCCCCACTGCCTCCACCCACCAACTTACTGCACAGGGATTGCCAGTCACTTCAAGAAGATCAACACAATTCGTGATGAGATCTCCAGTGTCAAGCTTCCTCCTCTAACCAACATACCAGGCTCAACACCAAACTATACACTCTCAATCTTCGACCCTATTACCACCAAGGAAGTTACCGAACTCCTTTCCAAGGCCCACTTCACCACCTGTCCCCTCATGATTGTTGCAGCCTCCTTCCTGCTCTATCCTAAACTCTTTAACCCACATCTTCAACCTCTCACTCTCCATGGGCACCTTTTCCTCCCCACTCAAACATGCACTGGTTACCCCCATCCTCAAAAAACCCTCTCTGGACCCTACTTGTTTATGTCACTTAGTAGAAATGTATTGTAATTGTACTGTCTCCCTTATATTGTAAAGCGCTGAGCAAACTGTTCGCGCTATATAAATCCTGTATAATAATAATACATTTCAGTACAGAAGGAATAGGAGGGCCCTGCTTGTGGAGCTTACAATCTAAAGGAGGGGGGATGTGGTACAAAAGATGATAGCTGTAGGCGGATGTACTGATGTTGGTGGCTTAAGTACAGTTCTTAGGTGAAAGTGGGGTAGACTTCCCTGAATAAGTGAGTTTTCAAAGATTGCCTAAAGGCAAACAGGGTGGGGGCTTTCCAGACATACTGCGGTAGGGAGTTCCAGAGGATGGGAGAGGCTCTAGAGAAGTCCTGGAGGCAAGAGTGGGAGGAGGTGATGAGGGAGCTAGAGAGCAGGGTGTCTTGGGAAGAGCAGAGTGGGCAATTTGGATGATATCTGTGGATGAGGTTGATGAGGGAGCTAGGGGCAGTGTTGTGGATGGCTTTGTAAGCTGTGGTTAGTATTTTGACTTTTATATGTTAGGTTAGTGGAAGCCAATTTAGGGATTGGCAGAGAGGGGCAGCAGTCACTGATCAGTTGTTAAGGTGTATGAGTCTAGCGGCAGCATTCATAATAGACTGAAGGGGGATAGCCTGTGAAACGGTAGACCAGTGAGGCGGGAGTAACATAGCATATAGAATATAAGATATAGATTTGCAGCACAAGCCATATTTTAATTTAATGTTATTAAAAATTACCTTTCCTTTTCAGTCTACTGCCACTGTAATTTTCTATAAATAAATTCAATGCAATATAGCAACCTGGAGGCATTCTGTACTGGTCAAACTGCCAGCAGCACTGATCCCTGGCCGCATCCCCATGCAGTAAGTCCCATTGATGGCAATTGGGATGCTGTAGCTGCATGAACACAGCGGCTGATCCCAATTTGACATCTGTTTGTGTGAATGCGCCTGTCCCTAAACTCATAGGCCCTGGTTTACTAAGAATCGAGTCTACCAGCAGAGGCTGAACATTCAGGCAGACTCAATTCAATTAATTAAGACCTTTCAGTGCTCAGAAAAGCGTCTAGCAAGCTGATTGGAAAGAATCTACCTTATAGACACATTTCTCTTCGTAAATACAAACACATCTTAGACACATTTCTAGGAGCAATGCCAGGTATGGTTGCTAGGTGGCGAACAAGCACGGGCTTTGTCCAGTTTGCGTTTATATGTGCCAGAGGAGAATATTTTTTTTATATTTGTGATTGTTGAATCTATTATAGTTCTTGCCTTTTTTTTTCTCCAAAAATGATGGGCCAACTAAAGCATTTTCTAATAAATGTTACATCTCATACATCCTATTTTCAAATGTCAAACATTTTCAGACTTGTATCTCAAATATTTTGAATGTCTAGTTCTAATTTCCCAATATAATTATATATCTTCATTCTCTTTAATCATGTTACTATTCTACATTCCAGCTCAAGCTCTGTCTGATACAGTGAGTTAGTGGTTAGCACTCAGGGCTTGCAGCACTTGGATCATGGGTTCTAATCCCACAATATAATTATATATCTTCATTTTCTTTAATCATGTTACTATTTTTCATTCCAGCTCAAACTTTGTCTGTTACAGTGGCTTTGCTGTTAGCACTCAGGGCTTACAGCACATGGATCATGGGTTCTAATCCCAGTCATGGCTGCACCTGCCTGGAGTTTGCATGGTTTCTCTGTGTGGGTGTGTTTCTGTCAACACTTCAAAGACATGCTGTTAGATTAATTGGGCCTAGTATATGTCTGAGCCTTATATTGTAAGCTCCTTGACATTACAGACTGTTGTGAAAGCCCAAGTTCCAGGGTTCTGTCAGTGCCAGAAATATTGATCAATCAGTTAAGATTTAGGCTACTGAATAGAAAGTGGAGAGGGAATAGTGGCTCAGTGTTGTGAATCTTACCTGCATCCTGTTCTTCAAACAAATTTGAAACTTTCAATTTTCCTTCTGTTTATATTTGATTGCAACTTTCTCTTTCCTGTCCCCCCATACTGGTGATCTTTCTATTCACTCTTCTTATACAACTTTACCCCCCCCCCCCCCGTCATCACCTGTTCCATCTGCAAATCTATGTATCACCGCTCAACTCTTTTATTTAACTATTTACTGATCTTGTTAATGTGTATCATTTCCTATCACCTACAGCTCAGATCTAGCATTATATATAATTGTATCTCACCACTAGTCTATTGGAATTCGCAATTCCTGGTCAGTCCCTTACCTCTAATAACCTTTAGGGCCAGTTCACACTACATGCATTTCTTTGGCTTTTTTTAGGCATTCAAAATTAACAGAAGGTTATATGGTTGTAAATCTCATAGTTCACATCAGTGCTTGCATTTCCAGTGTGTTCTGGGTGCAGCCAATAAGTAGCACAGGCTGCATTGTTTCTGCACAGAACTGTACTGGACCGCGGTAAAACGCACCAAAACTGCACTTGAACGCACATGTCCCTAATTGAATTGAAGAAAAAGAGGTGAAAAAATACCCGGGATGCATAAATGCAATTGAACGCATCCAAAATGCACCTGCACACGGTAAGCATGCATCAAAAAATATGCATGCAAAAACGTATCTGGAACACATCTAGACTGCGTTTCCATAGTGTAAACTGGCCCTTAGGACCTGTTCACACCATTTGTGGTGCACAAACGCATGCAAGAGCCTGAATTTTCCTGCACAGTAAAGAAACGCAATGCCCTGTGCAGATGTGCACAGGTACCATAATGCAAACTTAATTGCACTGCCACATGTCTAACACAGATGCATTCACAGCCACCAAAATACATGTTACCACATTACTACTGTGCGGTTAGGTGGAACACACTTTTAAAGTAATATGCCTGCAATATTTTTGCATGTTCCCACACATTAGGCAGCCCACTGAAATTAATGGGCTGAGGAGCAAAAAATAAAAAATGCCCATTCTCACAGGTCCTCTGGCCTGTACAGCATGAATTAGTGGGTTGTTCATGTGGCTGGAGCCACCTGTTACACTATGGGGACACAGCAACTGTATGAACACAGGTTTTAATCTGACAGGTGTGAATGCGTGGGGAAGTGGCCCTGAATGCTCACTGTCTGTGTTCAGGGCTGTACACCTGCACCCACATGCTTGTCAAATCATGACCTGCAGCATTTCCATAGTGTAACATAGGTTGCCTGCAAACGGCGATAGCCACAAAAACAAACCACTGATTCACAGTCTACAGGCCACAGCACCCATGTGAATGAGCCCCAAGACCTCAATTACACACAACTTTGTTAATTAGCTCATGTTTTTAGTGTCATTTTACCATAAATATAATTTGGATATTTTCTCTGGCGGTGGGGGGCTGTCAGGCTGTACGGGGCCCCCGTGATATTTAACAGTGGCCCTGGGTGTATTCTTGTGTCTGTGCCACCTGTATAGTTAGGAAGAAAAATAACTTCTATGGAATACCTTGAACCTCTGCTATGTACCTCAATGTATCTAGGAATCTGACACGTTTTCTACTGAAAATACACTTATTAGTAATGTTTCCCCTGAAGCAGGCATGAACTAAAAAGCATCCTGAATTCTCATTTTCCAGAATGTACCCAATTATGCGTAGGCCAGATCTGTGTGCCCAAATCGGACCTTCCAGTGGATATTCTATGGACAAGGTACACTTTTCTTTATGCCTGATCTATGTTGAGCTGCATTAGTCAATACATTGCAATGGCCAGAAATATTTGGACCCAAACCACATGAGCTCAGGTATCCAAATGTGAATGTTCCTTCATAGCAAGCCTCCATTATGTACTGTATGGGCCTGGCCCACTCTACATGAATGCATTGTTCCGGTAGGTCCTCTTATTACAGACTTTAGCTACATGTTGAGGAAATTGCACTGACTTTTCATCACATTGCATATTATCTGGCCATCTTAAGTCTCGGAAATAGAATCAAGAGGATCTGACACTGTTTTTAGGAACACAAATAGTCTTTATTTGACAAAAAAAAAGGCAAATACATGGCCTGATGTCAAGACATACCTGCCAGCTTCCGATTGTTTGGCAAAACAAAAACAGGCTCCGCTGTTTGACAGCACATGGCTCAAACATATATATAGGGACTCCGATATCCATTGCAAGTTCGTTCAGGAACGAAAAGGAATTATTCACCCCCAAAAGCAGCATAGAGGAAAGGGATGGTCAAGTTGCTGTGCTGCTTCCAAACCACCTCTGGCATGCCAGGGTGTTTATGCAGGTCCTTCATGCCAGTTCTTGCCTGGTGCCACAAAATATCCACTGGCCACAAATGATGGTGAGTGGAGGACATGAAGGTGGTTTTCTCCAAGCATGACCTGCAAGCAGGACCACTCCTGTAAAATGAGAGCAAAGAATCATTGACATTTCATCATGACAATCACTTCTCAGTGCAGGCTAATTAGAGTATCTTTTTAATTTTTTACCTTTTCAGGAGTTGAAGTAAACATCCTTGGAGCCATTACTGTGTTTGGAAAGGCACAATGTCCCCCCTCCCCCAGGCACATTAATGCTTACTTGAATTTGAGCCCCATCCTGATTCCCTGATGAGCTTGAAAAGCTCTGCTCTCTGGGCTCCGTGGCCCAAGAGTGAGTCTTCTTGGGCTTACACCAGAACAAGGTGCTTTTTCAGGGGGTTACTGGACAGGAGAGAGGGGCCCAGGAATGCTGGTGGGGGAGCAACAAAATAAGGATCTGGGCTGCTCTGTGGCAAACTACTGTGCAAAGCAGGTAAGTCTTACATATTTTATGTTATTTTGGAACAATTGTTAAGATCACTTTTCAGAACCCACCTGTGATGTCAGACAGCTAATTCCAACAGGCTTCCCAGGGCCTCCCTCTGCCTTGTACTCCAGCAGTTAATCAGCTGAAAGAAAAATAAAAACATTTAGATACATTGCAATGGTTCTTTTTTCTTCATAAATCTACAGGTGGCACAGGCAATAGCCAAACTGGCCATCTGTTCTACTTCCTCTCCACTCTCTTGCTCAAAGCCACAGCATTTATTCATGTAATGTTTGAGTGGCCAGGACAACTTGTCATGTTGACTACACACTAACAAAAATGGCAAGCACCGCTTTGCGCCCGCCCTATAGTTTTGGTCTAACTGCACTTTTGGTCCCAAACGTATGGACTCTGACGATCGACTTGCTGAATAACATCTCCCAGGATGCCCCCTCCAGATAACTGCCTAAGGGTCTGCCATAATTCCTCATAAAAAAAAGTTCAACATAGTGCTTTATCCTTTAAAAACTTTTATTGCACAATAAACCATAAGAAATGAACTCACATTCCGGAGGTGCATACCGCATCAGGTATGATGAACATCCAGTAATGTACTTTTAGGCACAAGATGGCAGTATCAGCCCCAGCAGCATAGACCAGTCCAGGCTCCAAAACATTAACACACTGCAATGCAAGGCAAGGGCCTGTATTATTACTGCCATCTTGTGCCTAAAGAAGCACATTACTGGATGCTCATCATACCTGGTGCGGTATACACCTCTGGAATTTGAGTGCATTTCTTATGGTTTAAATGCATTGTTCTCTCATTACACTAACGCATTGTGCACTAACGCATTGTGCACTAACGCATTGTACAGTAATATACTGTACACTCTAACATATTGTACTCTAACGCATTTTACAGTAACGCATTGTATTCTAACGCACCATACACCTAACGAATTGTGCACTAACCCAATCTACAGTAATGCACTGTACACTCTAACGCATTGTACTCTAATGCACTGTACACTAACGCACTGTACGCTCTAATGCACTGTACACTAACTCAATGTACAGTAACGCACTGTACACGCTAATGCATTGTACACTAATATATTGTGCACTAACACAATGTACAGTAATGCACTGCACACTCTAATGCTTTGTACGCTAATGCATTTTACACTAACGCATTGTGCTCTAACGCACTGTACATGCTAATGCATTGTGCACTAACACACTGTTCACTCTAACACATTGTATACTAACGTATTCTGCAGTAACGCACTGTACACTCTAACGCACTGTTCTAACGCATTTTACAATAAAACAGTAAATGCGTTTGAGTGTACAATGTGTTAGAGTGTACAGTGCATTCGTGTAAAATGCGTTCGACTACAATGGGTTGGTGTACAGTGCACTGGTGTATAATGCGTTAGTGTTCAATGCGTTAGAATGTCATAGGCCAAATCATAACCTATTGTCCACTATAGGCTCCGTGCACATCAAATCCAATGCTGAAATTGTGCTACTTCACTGTAAGTCACACCACTTCAAAATCCACTTTGATGTGACCGGGGTGGCCCACAGTCATATTGGGTGTGTTTGGCATGCAATTTGCATGCCAGGAGACTTGCAAATTGTAGGCCAAGTCTCAACAAAGGAAATAAATCTTTAAAGGCATGCTGTATCTGCATGCTCGGATAAGGGTCTGTTATGGATTTTGTGGGGGATCCCACGCCATTATTTTATTACATTTTGGCGTGGGGATTCCCCTCCAAATCATTTTCTCTCTCTCAGCTTGACAAACCCTTCCCAAAAGGGGGCAGAGTGCAAACCAGCATTATCAAATCAATCATTAGTCCAGGCCCTTATCTTATCCCATCGTTTGACATTCACTTAAGGCACAGCTTTCTAGGTGTTTGAACACAGAAAAGGTCTCATTCTAATTCACATTCTAGGGATCATTTAAACAGAAAGCAAAGATGCTGCCAGCATATGTGAGGGCAGCCACCCAGGGAGAACATGTAACTTCATTGCCATGGTTGGGATTCAAACCAATGACCCTAGTGCTGTGAGGCAGCAGTGCTAACCACTTATCTACTGTGCTACCAATCCAGCCTGTATTTCTGTGGTGTGAATCAACCCTAAGTCCCTGGGCAAGGTTAGTGTAACTAGCCAGATATCTCCAATGTGACACAAATGTTGTGCTGTTGCCAATTCAGATGTAAGTTGGTTATATGTATCCCAATACAAAGGATTGCAATACTAATACAGGTGTACCTCAGTTTACGAATGCCTCAGTTAACAAATTTTCGGTTTAAATGAAAATCCATTGAAAATAATGTCTCGGTTTACACATTTTTTAGTAATTTTTTTCACAATACGAAATGTATGTCGGTGCTGATTTTTAAATGCCAGTGCCAGCTTTTTTTTTTTCTTCACTATAGCTCACAAGATTAGCTGTCACTTTCCCCGGAGTTACAGGAAACTTTGTTTCTTTTAGGGGAAATAAACTCAAAGAAAACTTTCTCTTTTAGCTGGGGAAAGTGACAGCTGAATTTCTGAGCTCTAGTGAAGAAAAAAAAAGCGATAATTACATTTAAAAACCAGCACCATAATCAATTTAAAAAAATGGCGTGGGGTCCTCCCTCCCATCCATACCAAGCCCTTTGGGTCTGGTATGGATTTAGAGGGGAACTTCTACACCAAAATTTAAAAAAAATATATGGTGTGGGGTTCCCCCAAAATCCATACCAGATCCTTATTTGAGCATGCAGCCCTGCAGGTCAGGAAAAGGAGGGGGGGACGAGAAACTGTCCCCCCCCCTCCTGAACCATACCAGGCCACATGCCCTCAACATGGGGGTGTGCTTTGGGGCAGGGGGGGCTCCCCCAGAAAGCACCTTGTCCTCATGTTGATGGGGACAAGGGCTTCTTCCAAAAAACCCTGGGCTGTGGTTGCTGGGGTCTGCGGGTGGGGGGGCTTATTGGAATCTGTGAATGAGTGTGGGGTACATACTCATTCACAAAAAACAAAGTGTAGTGTGAAAAAAGACAGGACACGAGTCATTTATTAAAAGAAAAAAACTCAAAGAATGTCCCCCGCAGTAGATCCAATGTCAATCACGATTTCTGCAGATACCCGAAAAAATAAAAAAAAACCTTGTGCACCTGAAGCTGCCTTCCAGCCGTGTGCCTCTAAGCTCCCTTGACAGTTCTTAAATATGTGAGAAGTGGGGCCACCCAGAGACTTCATCTGAGTGGCCCCACCCCATGTGACATCATTGATGTCACATAGGGTGGGGTCACATGCGTGATGTCCCTGGGTGACCACGCCCCTTACATATTTAGGAACTGTCAAATCACTGGAGCAGTCACACGATGGGAGCCATTGTCGGGAACGTAACCTTTTTTTTTTTTTTTTTCTTTTTTCGTGTTGGAGGTGGCAGCAAGCATCGTGACTGTCTTGGATCTACTACGGGGGATATTCTTTTAGATTTTTCTTTTAATAAAGGACTTGTCAAAGACTGTCTTTTTCTACACTACACTTTTTTTTGTGAATGAGTATGGGGTACCATGTACCCCATACTCATTCACATGGGGGGCTTTCAGATTCCGATCTCGTCCGCAGACCCCCACAACCACCGGCCAGGGTTGTGGGGAAGAGTCCTTTGTCCCCATCAACATGGGGACAAGGTGCTTTGAGGGGGAACCACCCTGCCCCAAAGCACCCCCCCATGTTGAGGGCATGTGGCCTGGTATGGTTCAGGAGGGGGGTGCTCGCTTGTCCCGTCCCCCTTTCCTGACCTGCCGGGCTGCATGCTTGGATAAGGGTCTGCTATGGATTTGTGGGGAGACCCCACACCATTTTTTTTTAATTTTGGTGTGGGGCTTCTCTTCTAAATCCATACCAGACCCGAAGAGCTTGGTATGGATGGGATGGTTGACCCCACGACAATTTTTTTAATTGCCAACCTTTATTTTTAGATTCAGCTGTCAAAATATAGATTATCTAGATCTTTGAAATATGTAAAACCATTACAGAAATCATAAAGACAAACAAAAATAGAATCAATAGAACTAAGGAAATCAAATTAGAATACATAAAGATATGCCTAGCTACAATTAGTGCTTTTTGTCAAGCACAGTAAATGGTCACGATTGCCGTCTTGCAGAGGACTCCACACAGAGATTTACTATTAAACAGAAAAGAAAGCGCCCATGGTAGACGGCTAAATTGTGTTCTGCACATGCTCATTTCTACCCCTGCATAGACGTTGGAAAAGCGTCTAGTTCTTGACTGCCATGAATTCCCTTAAACTATTTTTTATCCACTGAAAATTTTTTTTTAAATGTAATATATTTTTTAAAGTGAAGTCCATATATTTGGGAAAGCAAATTTCAATGTGAACATGTTTCTACAGTGATTTTTTGTTTTGTTAGACGTGCTTCTAGGACATCTGCTTTTTTGGACAGATTCCTGTATTGTGCCTATTAGTAAATTCGCTTTTGCATCTATTTGTTAGACACTTTCTTTAGCAAATGTCTTTGCCATCTAAAAGTAGATGGATTCAAATGAAAAGTAGACATTAGCCCACGGAAATGTGCCTATGCACATCTATGTACATTAGTAAATCAGGGCCATATTGTCTGCTTTTGGTGCCTGCATGGATGTCAGGTTGAGAGGAGTAGCTGTGTTTGTGCAGTGGCTGCGTTCAAATTGATATCAATGAGACTGCCTGCACAGGGATGCACAGAACACCTGTGCACCCCTGTGTGGGTAAATGCGGCCCTCCATGGGTGTATGCTTTCGCATGCACCATGTGAAAAAGACCTTAGCAAAAATTTATCAGGAATTTTGTAAGTTATGTTCTGTTTGTTTCCTCTAATAATGATTTTAGTGTATTTTTTTTGTGAAAATAACTATTTGACAAATATTTGCATAACTATTGCAGGGCCTAAAATATCAATAGCATCTTTTCTTGATTTCTACAGGTCCTACGGGTGAAACTCAAAAAATTAGAATTCGTGCAAAAGTTCATTTATTTCAGTAATGCAACTTAAAAGGTGAAACTAATATATGAGAGACTCATTACATGCAAAGCAAGATAGTTCAAGCCGTGATTTGTCATAATTGTAATGATTATGGCTTACAGCTCATGAAAACCCCAAATCCACAATCGTAAAAAACCCCAATAAAGCATGATCCAATTTGCTCCAGTGGAGGTAAAAATCCTTTCTGATCCCCCAAGAGGCAATCAGATATTTCCTGGATAAACTTTATTTATAAATGTTACTTTTCAGTTATATTTTGTGCACTTAGGAAGAATACAGGCCCTTTTTTAACCATTTGATGCCCGGCCTATGGCTGAATGGCATCCGGAAAAATGTACTAACTTTCCGGGGGGCCGCCATATGGCGTCCTCCCGCACATGCGCAGTTCGCGCGCTTGCAGAGCCGCGATCTGTCACCGGCCATGTACCGATGACACGGCCGATGACAGATCTGAGTACTGGCCCCCCATTGCCGGTACCATGTGACCTGCTGTGACCAATCACAGCAGGTCACATGACAGTTGTATACAATGGATGTCTTCATTCATGCCATCCATTGTATACTAGTGTCTAGCTGTGAATGGTCACAGCAAATCACATGCACATGTCATGTGATTAGCTGTGGCCAAATCACAGCTAAGCACAAAAAAAAAAAACCCTGAATGAATCGATGTCATTCAGGTAAATGCTTGCTTATAGCAAAGTAATTCTTTGCTATAAGCAAATTGTGTAAATAAAAAAAAAATATATTGATCACTTCCCCAAAGTAGTACAATGTTATTATGGTAACATTGTACTACTTTGGACATAGTGAAATATGAAAAAAAATCTTAAAAAAAGAGAAAATGTAATAAAAAAATTTAAAATAATAAAAAAAAAAATATATATATATTTTTTTTTTCACACTGTCACCCGTCAGTGTCCCTGATCACCGCCATGCCAGTTATATGATGACACTGCACTGGTGACGGTATGTAAAAAAAAATTGTGAAATTTTTTTTTATTTTTTCATTTTCCGAAAAATTATGACAAAAAAATACTTCAAAAAACTCGCCATGCCTCTTATGAAGTACGTTGGACTGTCTACTCTGCAAAAAGGGGTCATTTGGGGGATATCTGTACTATTCTGACTTTCTTGGACCTCAAGAAATTAGATTGGCCGTCCGTACTTCAGGATTGATCAATATTCAGATCTATACCATAGTTTGTGAACTCTATAACTTTCCTACAAACTAAAAAATACACCCTAATTTGGGTTGTTTTCACCAAAGACATGTAGTAGAATACATCTTGGCCTAAATTTATGAAGAACAATTATTTATTTGCAAACTTTTATAACAGAAACAAAGAAAAACGTGTTTTTTTTCCCAAACTGTTCGGGTTTTTTTTTGTTAATTTAGCAAAAAATAAAAACCCCAGCGATTATTAAATACCACCAAAAGAAAGCTCTAGTTATGTGAAGAAATGATAAAATTTTAGTTTGGGTACAATGTTATATGACCGCGCAATTGTCATTCAAAGTGTGAGAGCGCTGAAACCTGAAAAATGCCTGGGCAGGAAGGTGTAAAATTGCCCGGTATTGAATTGGTTAAAAAAAAAAAACAATCTAGTGAGCTGGCCAGCTCTTGATGGAGTCTATTCCACATTTTCACAGCTCTTGCTGTGAAGAAGACTTTCCATATTTTGAGGTTAAATCTCTTTTTCTCCAGCCATAAAGAGTGCCTCATGTTTCCCCTGTGATGAGTGATTAACTCTACACCAAGATCACTATATGGACCACTTATGTACACTGCTCAAAAAAATTAAAGGAACACTTTGAAAACACATCAGATCTCAATGGGGAAAATATCATGCTGGATATCTATACTGATATGGACTGGGTAATGTGCTAGGAATTTAAGGATGTCCCATTGCTGGATGGAAATTAAAATTATCAACCTACAAAGGACTGAATTCAAAGACACCCCGAAAATCAAGGTGAAAAAATTATGCAGCAAGCTAATCCATTTTGCTGAAATTTCATTGCAGCAACTCAAAATGGTACTCAGTAGTTTGTATGGCCCCCACGTGCTTGTATGCATGCCTGACAACATAGGGGCATGCTCCTAATATGAGTCAGCTGATGGTGTCCTGGGGTATTTCCCTCAGATCTGGACCAGAGCATCACTGAGCTCCTGGACAGTCTGAGGTGCAACCTGGCAGCATCTGATGGACCGAAACATAATATCCCAGAGGTGTTCTATTGGATTTAGGTTAGGCAAGCGTTGGGGTCATTCAATGGTATCAATTCCTTCATCCTGAAGGAACTGCCTGCATACTCTCTCCACATGAGGCCTGGAATTGTTGTGCATAAAGATGAACCCAGGACCCACTGCACCAGCGTAGAGTCTGACAATGGGTCCAAAGATTTCATCCTGATACTTAAGGGCAGTCAGGGTGCCATTGTCTAGCCTGTAGAGGTCTGTGCATTCCTCCATGGATATACCTACCCAGACCATCACTGACCCACTACCAAATCAATCATACTGAATGATGTTACTGGCAGCATAACCTTCTCCATGGCTTTTCCAGACTCTTTCACGTCTGTCACATGTGCTCAGGGTGAACCTGCTCTCATCTGTGAAAAGCATAGGGTGCCAGTGGCGGACCTGCCAATTCTGGTGTTCAATGGCAAATGCCAATCGAGCTCTATGGTGCTGGGCAATAAGCACTAGAGGACGTCGGGTCCTGACATTCACACCAGTGGCCTACTGGAGTTCATTTGTAGGGCTCTGGCAGTGCTCATCCTGTTCCTCCTGGCACAAAGGAGCAGATACCTATCCTGCTGATGAGTTAAGGGCCTTCTACACCCAGTCTAGCTCTCCTAGAGTAACTGCCTGTCTCCTGGAATCTTCTCCATGCTCAAGACTGTGCTGGGAGACACAGCAAACCTTCTGGCAATGGCACATATTGATGTGCCATCCTGGAGGAGTTGGACTGCCCGTGCAACCTCTGCAGGGTCCAGGTATTGCCTCATGCAACCAGTAGTGGCACTGACCCTAGCCAAATGCAAAACTAGTGAAAAACTGTCAGAAAAGGTGAGTAGGGAAAAACATTTCAGTGGCCCATATCTGTAAAACCCTTTCTGTTTTGGATTTTGTCTCATTGTTGCCCATCTAGTGCACCTGTTGTTAATTTCATTAACACAAAAGCAGCTGAAACTAATTAACAACCCCCTCTGTTACTTTACTGACCAGATCAATATCCCAGGAGTTTAATTGACTTGATGCTACACTCTGACTAAAAAGTGTTCCTTTAATTTTTTTGAGCATTGTATTTATACTGTACATGTTGATCATATCCCCCACTTAATTGCCTCTTCTCAAGAGAGAATAAATTCAGTTCCTCCAATCGTTCCTCATAGCTGAGCTCCTCCATGCCTCTTATCAGTTTGGTTGCCCTTCTCTGCCCTTTGTCCAGTACCCCAATATCCTTTTTGTGAGCTGATACCCAAAACTGAACTGCATTTAACAGATGTGGTCTTACTGATGACTTGTACAGGGGTAAAATGATGTCTCTCTCTCTCACATTGACTCTCCCAGTGGTACTCCCCCTAGTATGTATGATGCATGCATATTCTTATACCCAAGTGCAGAAACTTATATTTATCAACATTAAACCTCAGTTGCCACACAGTTGTCCAATTAAACAGTGCATTGAGGTCAACTTTTAAGGCGGAGAAATCCTGTAAGGACATTATTCTACTGCATAGCTTGGTGTTATTTGCAAAGCCTGAAATTGTACTTTTAATCCCAGATACTAAATAATTGATAAATATATTAAGTACCAGCAAACCTTGGGGTACACCACTAATAACCTTAGACCATACAGAGTTTGAATCATCAACCATTACTCTCTGAATTCGGTCTTTTAGATAGTTTTCTATCCATTTACAAACTGATTTTTCCAAGGCGGTAGACTTTATCTTACACATTAGCTGTGTGTGGGGAACTGTGTCAAATGCTTTTGCAAAATCCAAGTATACCACGTCCACAGCCACCCTTCTAAGGTTTTGCTCACCTCCTCATAAAAAGAAATCAGATTTGTTTGACAACTTCTGTCTTTCAAGAATCCATGATGTCTGTTGCTTAAAATATTTATTTTCTAGCAAAAACTCATCTATGTGGTCTTTTATTAAAATCTACAGTGTCTGCCCAACTATAGAAGTTCAACTAATAGGTCTGTAGCTACTTGGTAAAGGCTTTAATCATGTTTTACATATATTATAATTATTAATATTATACAAGATTTACTGTATATAGCGCTAACCGTTTGTGCAGCGCTTTACAAAATGAAGGCAGACATTACAGTTGCAATGCAGTTCAATAAAAGAGTAATTAGAGAGCCCTGCTCGTCGGGGTTTACATTATAAGAGGGAGGATCAAATGATACAAAAGGTGATAATTGTGGGAGATGAGCTAATGGAGAAGATCAAAACATGGGAGTTTTTACCTTTGATTTTGAGTGTTTTTTTGGAGGGGGGAGCTGGTACCTGATTTTGACATTCTCATTCGGTTTAACTCTTTGAAAACACTTCCTGTTTTTGTGCCTGAGGTCTAAATTTAAAGATGCTTGTTGTAAAGTGATCTGAACTAAACCACAGTTTCCTGCTTTCATGAGAATGCATGTGATGTTATATATACACATTTGCACAAACAACTACAGAGTTTGTCAGATTTTCATCATGAAAGCTTTTGGGAAATACCTTGGCCTGGCAAAATTAGGAGATCTAAAGTCCTCCCACTCAAGAAGATCCTTCTACTTTGCATTAGTTGCAAGAAACAAGATACATGTTCTAATTTACAAACAATTGACATAAATTCTGTTAATGATTAATAAAAAGAAAATAGAAATAATGTGAAAAATAGGTAGAGAAGTTACTTGGACAGATTGGCACCCACATCAGCTGTGTGCTACACTAGCAAAGCAAGAAGCTTGGGTAAAGTGGCCCGATTGTAGGGTGATGACAATTGTTTCTGACTTTTGCATCCACTTGTACACATACCTGTTGGCAGTGATATGAACCTAGTCACAAAATTAGAAGTCTTGGCATGCCAACAAATTATCTGACTGTGCTTTGGTAGAGAAGTAATGGTGGCTAATTATTATCCAGCAGAGCACAATGGGTCCCATATATTGGTGAAGGAAACTAGCATTCATCAGCTTAAAGTGAACCTGTTATTAAATAAATATGGGAACTGCCATTGCTGATCTCAGCTAGCATCTTGGCTGTTACTCTGGCTTTAATACATTGCATTACTGACCTGGTACAAGTATAGACATTAGGAAAATTGATATTAAGTCAGAATGTTTTATTTGCAGCAATAGCAGCCTTCAAGATCAAACAGAAAATGCAATGAAACAATTTTGGAAAATCTGGGTCCTCAGTACTAGAGATGAATCAATCATTTGATTTGTGGGAGGTGCGCTGAACTGTGCTGATGTTCTGAGCAATTAAGTCAAAGGGAAACAAATCTTTAAAATTAGTTTTGGCCATTTGCAAAATCTTATTTTTTTCTTTTTAAAATGTAATTTTTGCTGTAGTACATCCTAAAAAAAACCTGATGTCCACCCTAAAAATCATGCCAGAACCTGTTATGAATTGGGTCTGTTATTTTATATATGCTTACCCTCTAGCTCTACCCTACACTCAATTAACTCTCATCTTCAATCTCTCCCTGTCTAGTGACATCATCCTCAACCCCCTAAAACATGCACTGGTCGAATGAGAATGAGAACTCAGCCAAGTCATCAAAGCGTGAAACTGGGCATGGGGGCTGGTAGATGACTATGATCCTCAGGCAAACAGGAGAAAAGAGACCAATACAGTGCACTTCGAAAGAGCGGAGAGACAGACGGAGGGGCAGTAAGAACCCGGACCATGCTTTGTGAGGAAAGAAGTCTGACTCAGCCCCCTTTTCATGCACTGGGTCTGGACGAGTGAGTCCAGAGGAGGCCACCATGGGAGAGTGCAGCTGAGGAGACAGTCAGAATCCTGGAGCCAGGTTTCAGTAATAGCAAGTAGGTTGAGGGAGTGGGAGAGGAAGAGGTCATCGATAGTAGCAATGCAGGGAATCATGCTGTTGGAACCCGGGGCACCTCATAAGTGATACAGGGCACATGCCCTGGGTGCCTGACACTAGTAACACATCTTATATCTCTAACAAGCAGGACCCTCTGTTTCCTCTTGTACGAAATTGTATTGTAACTGTAATGTCTACCTTCATTTTGTAAAGCGCAGCGCAAACTGTTGACACTATATAAATCCTGTATTCTAATAATAATAATATGCACTCTATGTAGCTAGTACATTGTTTGACCCTAATAACAAACCTTTGGATCACATAGATTAACATTGCTGCTGAAAAAGGAAAGCATAGCAAGTAATAATTGTGACTTCACATCACATTAATGTTTTAGCATGTGATAGGCCCCATATTGCCTGTATCATTTCTATAATTAACTAGCATTCTTTAAGTGTGCATACCTTTACTAATTAAACTTTTTGGACAGGGAAGAGGGAAAAAGTTGAAATAACCCAGCCATGCCTAAAAGAAGACATTACACACTAGCCTTTCTCATGGCCCCATCACTAAACTCCTTTCTGGTGATGAAAAATCTTCATGTGAAGTCTGCACTGAAATCAGTGTGTTAAAGTGTTGGGTTCATTGTGGACTTCAAAAATAGATTTCTCAGCAGAGAATATGTGTATGTGTGTGTGTGTGTGTGTGTGTGTTTGTGTGTGTTTGTGTATCTAACTAATAAAACCAGCTGAACTGCCAAATAAGGAAATACAGCAAGAAAAAAAGCAATGTTCTTGTAATTTTATCTTCAACTTATGGTCATCTTTCAATGTCCTGTGACTACTGCACAGACACTGGTCTGTGGATTTACTGGTCAGTAGTCTGAGTCTAAGATCCTAGTGCAAAATGCAACTTGCAATTTTAAAATAGAGATAACAGTAAACACTTAAAGAAGGCAAAACAACAAATATAGTTTCCTGCACTGTAATACCTTAACATATGCATACTTGCCTACCTAACAAGAGTCACCCTCTCATAGACAATAGCACATGAATTGGAATCCTTGGTTTGCTAACTGGGTTTTATATGGGGGCCCATGTTCATGCATTTCACTCTGGCAGACTGGCTGGGTTGCAGACTGCATAGGTTGGGAAACTTGATTCATAAATCAGAGGGTATGCTAGGAATGATGAAGAGGCCTGCCAATATTCACATATTCTTTTACACCGTGTTCCAATTTAATATGCAAATTATATTTTTCTCATTTACCTAAATAATTGATGTAAATAACAGTCAGCATAATTCTCATGTTATCAACTATTAAGAGTACAATTCAAATTTATTGAACAAAACTCCTAATGATAACAGGATTTTTTTTAAACATAAAAAACTTACAATGCACTATCCTAAATTATTATGCACGGTAAGTTGTAAAGAACTGAAAATTGTCATTTGTTGTGTTTGCAGCATATTTACTGAAATCAAAAGCTATTTGAATCAAACTTTTAACAATTTTAACTTTTTAAACATTTTAACAGGTCACGTTACGTTTTAACATAGGACCCCTTATTTGATAGCAGCTTCACAAGTCTTGTATTTATTGAACTTGTGAGTTTTTGGACAATTTCTGCTTGAATTTGTTTGCAAGATGTCAGAATAGCCTCCCAGAGCTGCTGTTTGGATGTAAACTTCCTCCCAGCCTCATAGATCTTTTGCTTGAGGATGCTCCAAAGGTTCTCAATTGGATTAAAGTCAGGGGAGGATGGAGGCCACACTGTGACTTTCTCTCCTTTTATTCCCATAACAGCCATTGATGCAGAGATATTATTTGCAGCATGAGATGGTGCATTGTCATTCATGAAGATGATTTTATTACGAAAAGCATAGTTCTTCCTTCTGTACCAGGGAAGAAAGTGGTCAGTCGTAAACTCCACATACTTTGCAGAGGTCATCTTTACACCTTCGGGGCCCCTAAAGGGGTAGACTAGCTCTGTTCCCATAATTCTGGCCCAAAACATGACTCCACCATCGCCTTGATGACATCATAGCCTTGTTGGAACAGGGTGGCCGTCCACTAACCATCCACTACTCTATCCAGCTGGACCATCCAGGGTTGCATGGCACTCATCAGTGAACAGGACTGTTTGAAAATTAGTCTTCATGTATTTTTCTGCCCAATGCAGCCGTTTCTGCTTGTGAGCATTGGTTATTGGTGGCCGAATAGAAGGTTTATGCACAGTTGCAAGACTCTGGAGAACTCTACACCTTTGTGACACCTAAATAGAATTTGCATAATAATTTGGAACACGGTGTAAAGAATATTTTATGGATTTTTGTAATATATGCAAAAAAAATATATTATATATTGACATTCATTTGTATCATACCTTCAGAGGTACACTTAGAGTCCCAAGTCTTTGATCTACTTACATTTAAAAGGGATGGAACCTCTCAAGGTGGAAGCTAGAGTTGTGTTCAAAATAATAGCAGTGTGTTGAAAAAAGTGAATAAAGCTCAAAATCCTTCTAATAGCTTTTATTTCCATACACAAAAATGCATTGGGAACATGACACATTCTATTCCAAATCAAAACATGAAGAAAAATATATCAAATTTGTGTTGTTCCTCGAAGAAAAGTGAATATTAGACTGTTCAAAAAAATAGCAGTGTTTGTATTCTTCTTTACAAACTCAAACATTCACTATATAAACTGAAAAATGTTTGAAGATTTTGCTTTCCTTTGAATCACTTAATTAATATTTAGTTGTATAAGCACTGTTTCTGAGAACTGCTGTACATCTGTGTTGCATGGAGTCAACCAACTTCTGGCCCCTGTGAACAGGTATTCCAGCCCAGGATGATTGGACTACATTCCACAGTTCTTCTCTATTTCTTGGTTTTGCCTCAGAAACTGCATTTTTTTATGAAACCCCACAAGTTTTCTATTGGATTAAGATATAGGGATTGGGCTGGCCACTCCATAACGTCAATCTTGTTGGTCTGGAACCAAGGTGTTGTACGTTTACTGGTGTGTTTGGGGTCATTGTCTTGGAACACCCATTCCAAGGGCATTTCCTCTTCAGCATAAGGCAGCATGACCTCTTCAAGTATTCTGATGTATTCAAACTGTTCCATGATCCCTGGTATGCGATAAATAGGCCCAACACCGTAGTATGAGAAACATCCCCATATCATGATGCTTGCGCAACCATGCTTCACTGTCTTCACAGTGTACTGTGGCTTGAATTCAGTGTTTGGGGGTCGTCTGACAAACTGTCTCCGGCCACTAGACCCAAAAAGAACAATCTTACTTTCATCAGTCCACAAAATGTTGCCGCATTTCTCTTTAGGCCAGTCAATGTGCTCTTTGGCAAATTGTAACCTCTTCAGCACGTCTTTTTTTCAACAGTGGGACTTTGCAGGGGCTTCTTGCAGATAGCTTGGCTTCACATAGGCATCTTCTAATTGTAACAGTACTCACAGGTAACTTTAGACCTTCTTTGATATTCCTGGAGCTGATTGTTGGTCCTTGCCATTTTGGCTATTCTTCTATCCATTAGAATAGTAGTTTTTTGTTTTCTACCACGTCTTTCAGGTTTTGGTTGCCATTTTAAAGCATTTGCGATCATTTTAGCTGAGCATGTAAAATATATAGACACAGCGCCAATGAATTGTATATAAAGCTGCAAACCTAACCAAAGAAAAGGTAAGTGACAAAAAATATATAAAGGAATGCACTAAATACCAAATCACATGAAAATGCAGATAAATACATAAATAAAATAAAAAATATATTCATAAATGTCCGTATTTCATATATAAGTCCAAACACCAATATAAGTGATTAAAAAATCTCTTAAACAAGAAAAAACACCGTGTAGCAAAATCCACCACCGAATGAAATGGGTAAACTCACCAGAGCTATTTGCTGATCAAATTATAAATCAGCAAAAATAGCAATTGCTCTGGGAGTGATGATCTGTTGGAGTATCCAAGAGTAATAGACTGCAATCGGCCAAATCTGCACACATGGAACAGCCTTAACTGCAAGTGGTCATCATGCCTTCATAACTTTGGAAATGCTCAGGGAATCAAAGAAGAGTATCATGGTGCAGTATATTAAAACAAAGATAATTTTTATTGTAGCCTTAAATATGCACTCACAAGAAAGGTGTCCAACCGACACCAGCAATATCAGTCTCAAAAAGCTAAAGCAGGGATGAGCCTCGCTCACCGCGATCACAGCCGACAGTCTCGAGGAGCGTCATGGATGACAGACGTCGAATACCAACATATATACACACTAAATCTACATTGCAGCAACGCTACAACCAATCGATAAGCAGCATTCTGGTGACACAATACTGCTCGATCTCTGCAGATACTGTATATCCATTATTGAGACAAATAACATATTAAATAGCCAATAAAAAATATGAAATAAAAATAAATAATATTCACATAAAAACTAAAACAATAAAATACAATCATTATAAAATAATCTAAAAAAACTTCAAAACAATAATAAAACATATATAATCACTATATGACCCCCTATTATTTAAAGGGCCAGTATAATTAATAATGTCAAATAATATAAACAACCAATAAACATACATTTTTGAATATCGATAAAAACATCGAACTTTTTCAAGTTCAAACTAGGTTTAGGATTAAAATATGTACCTAAGTCGAACTTGAAAAAGTTCGATGTTTTTATCAATATTCAAAAATTTGTGAGAAAATTGAATATTAAAAAGTATTTTGAATTGAATAAAGATAAAAGTTTCAATATTAAACAACCATCAAGTATTTATGAACATAGTCTGCTTAGAAATTCTTCTACCTTTAATCCTAACAATGCAGGAAATGAGTTTTTGGAGGTCTTCAAGAAAATGGTTGAAGCTGATGTAAAAATTATTGTTAAAAAGAGACTATACCCCAGTTGATATTATACAAGGGTTTAAAGATTTAGAAAATAGGAAAAATATTATTATTAGAAGAGCAGATAAAGGAGGAAGTATCGTCATTTTAAATAAAAGTGATTATGAAAAAGAAATGGAAAGACTGTTGAATATTAAAGACACCTATAAAATATTGGCATCCAATCCAACTAAAAAATTGAAACATCGTTTAAAACAATTAAGAAAGGTAAGGATTTGGGAGTCCTAAATGATAAAGAGGCTAGATATTTGTATATAAAAAATCCTAGAATTCCGACTATCTATTATCTGCCAAAGTTACATAAAGATAAATTTAATCCCCCTGGAAGGCCCATTGTTAGCAGGATTATTTCCATTTTTGCTCGCATTGGAGAATATGTAGATTTTCTTCTACAGACCATAGTGAAAACTAATCGATCTGTTTTAAGAGACTTATTAACACTCTAAAAACAGTAGGTGACATTGGTGACTGTCTTTTAGTTACCATTGATTTAGAATCTTTATATACCAGTATTAACCAGAAGGATGGTATTAAAGCGGTAAAGTGGGCATTCAAACATAAGTCAAAATTAAAAAAGGTTCAAAGGCAATTTATTATAGAGATCTTGGAGTTTGCTATGTCGAATAATTTTGTTTGGTATAAGGATACTTTTTTCCAGCAGTGTAGAGGTGTTGCTATGGGAGCGAAGTATGCTCCCAGTGTGGCTAATTTGGTTTTAGACAAATGGGAAGAATGTATATTTGACAAATGGCCAGAAATGAAATTGTATAGGCGTTATATTGATGATATTGTGATGATTTGGGATGGCTCAGAAAGAGATCTTGGCAGATTCACAAAATGTATTAATAACAATAATTATGGATTACGGTTTACAGTTACTAGAGACCCTAAAACAGTTAATTTCTTGGATTTGACATTGTTTAAATCTAATGGATATGTTTTGACTAAGACCTTTTTTAAGGATATAGGTAAAATCAAGTGGACACCACCCTAGAGGGCTGTTTTCTACCCCAAGAAGTCAATTTACGAGGATTAAAAGAAATTGTAGTATACGGAGTGATTTTATGGATCAGACTAATATATTAAATAATAGATTCATAGAAAAGGGTTTTGATAGGCCTTTTTTGGAATCAGAAAGGAAGTTGATTAACAATAAGGATAGGGACTCTCTCTTATCATACAAAAAAGATAAGAAAAGTTTGGAACATACAGCTTTTATTACTGATTACATTATGCAATATAAAGATATTGAAGGTATTTTTAAAAAATATTGGCCAATTTTGTTGAAAGATGAAACCCTTAAAAAAATTATTCCTTCTAGACCAAAATTTATCTATAGGAAGAATAGATCGCTGCGGATGAAATTAGCCCATAATGTTATTGACACGCCTAAGGAAATACATTTTTTTCCTGGTTTACAAGGATTCTTCCATTGTAATAAACGTAAGGCTTGTAAAACAGTAAAAAGAGATCTGAAGATAAAAAAAAGAATTTTATTCAATGACATTGAATAAAAAATATAAGATCGACACACTGATTTATTGTAATTCATCCCATGTGGTATATGTTCTAGAGTGTCCATGTCACTTCCAGTATGTGGGACGGACAGGGAGATTATTAAGAACAAGAATAGGAGAACATCTAAATAATATAAAGAAGAGCTATGACAAGCATAGCGTCTCCAGGCATTTCAAACTTAAACATAATAGTGATCCCAGTTTATTGACTTTTTATGGAATAGATAAAATCAAAAGACATTGGAGGGGTACTGACATGATCAATGAGACGTTTTGGATATACGAATTAAATTCTTTAAAACCGAACGGTTTGAATATCGACATTGATTTAAATTGTTTTTTGATCAAATTTTTTGATCACATTTTTTGATCAAATTTTCTTCCTTTTGTTGATGGTAAATTTGTAGAACATCCTGTTCGTATACAATAATGATTTATTTTATTTGGAAGATTAAGATTGATTTTTTGGTCTTCCATACAAATTGATATTATTATTTAGGGTGGCCACTTAACAGCATGTGGTCAACTAGTTGATTATTACAGACTGATACAATATCATTTAATTATTTTTATATATTTTTTGGGGGGGGAATATGCATCAGCAGATATTTATTATATGTTTATAAGTTGTTTATATTATTTGACATTATTAATTATACTGGCCCTTTAAATAATAGGGTGATTATATAATATAGTGATTATAAATGTTTTATTATTTTTTTAAGTTTTTTTAGATTATTTTATATTGATTGTATTTTATTGTTTTATTTTTTATGTGAATATTATTTTCATTTTTATTTCATATTTTTTATTGGCTATTTAATGTTATTTGTCCCAATAATGGATATATCTGCAGAGATCGAGCGGTATTATGTCACCAGAATGCTGCTTATCGATTGGTTGTAGCGTTGCTGTAATGCAGATTTAGTGTGTATAAATGTTGGTATTCGACGTCTGTCATCCATGACGCCCCTTGAAGACATCGGATGACGAAATGCGTAGGGCGGGACTTAGTGGGTGGGACGTCAGGACGCTCCTCGAGACTGTCGGCTGTGATTGCGGTGAGCGAGGCTCGTCCCTGCTTTAGCTTTTTGAGACTGATATTGCTGATTTTGCTGGTGTCGGTTGGACACCTTTCTTGTGAGTGCATATTTAAGGCTACAGTAAAAATTATCTTTGTTTTAATATACTGCACCATGATACTCTTCTTCTTTGATTCCAAAGTTATGAAGGCATGATGACCACTTGCAGTTAAGGCTGTTCCATGTGTGCAGATTTGGCTGATTGCAGTCTATTACTCCTGGATACTCCAACAGATCATCACTCCCAGAGCAATTGCTATTTTTGCTGATTTATAATTTGATCAGCAAATAGCTCTGGTGAGTTTAACCATTTCATTCAGTGGTGGATTTTGCTACACAGTGTTTTTTCTTGTTTAATAGATTTTTTAATCACTTATATTGATGTTTGGACTTATTTATGAATTACGGACATTTTTATTTATGTATTTATCTGCATCTTCATGTGATTTGGTATTTAGCGCATTCCTTTATATATTTTAGCTGAGCAGCCTATCATTTTCTGCACTTCTTTATGTTTTCCCCTCTCCAATCAACTTTTTAATCAAGGTACGCTGTTCTTCTGAACAATGTCTGGAATGACCCATTTTCCTCAGAATTTCAGAGAGAAATGCACTGTAACCAGCATGTACAACATTTGCTGCCTTCCTTCCTTAAATAAGGGCAATAATTGCCACCTGTTTTTCAAAGAATGAATGACCTCACTAATAGAACTCCACACTGCTATTATGTTGAACATGCCCCTTTCAATTAGTGATTCAATGACACAGAATCAGAAGCATGCATGTCATGACTGTTGGGTCTGTTTGATTTCTATTACTCTACTACACCTGCTAGTAAATTACTTGCCGTGTAGAAATATCATTTCTGCCAAAAACAGTGATTGATCAGGTTAGTGATGTCTGACTGCTATTATTTTGAACACAACTGTATCTAATATCCATCCTCCACATACAAATCATATGCAGGGCCGTGTATAAGGGGGTACCACCAGTCCTCCTGTATTGGGCCCAGGCCAGCTGGGGGGGCCCAGGCAACTAAGTGAATCAGATTTGGACAGTGAGGGTGATAAGCACAGCATGGGGGCAATTATTGGGACCAATCCCCTGTATGGCTATTAGAGATGAGCGAATTATTCAAAAATTCGATTCGGCTGATTCGCCGAATTTGAGGAAGAAATTCGATTCGATGCGAATTTAACTTATAAAAAGGGTTTCTAGGCTTCAGAGAGCCTTTATATTAGTGCAGAACACTGTACCTTTAATTTAAATGCCCTTGGAGATGAGGAAGGAGAAGGAGAAGGAGAAGGATGAGAAGAAGGAGAAGGATGAGAAGAAGGAGAAGGATGAGAAGAAGGAGAAGGATGAGAAGAAGGAGAAGGATGAGAAGAAGGAGAAGGAGAAGGATGAGAAGAAGGAGAAGGAGAAGGATGAGAAGAAGGAGAAGGATGAGAAGAAGGAGAAGGAGAAGGATGAGAAGAAGGAGAAGGATGAGAAGAAGGAGAAGGATGAGAAGAAGGAGAAGGATGAGAAGAAGGATGAGAAGAAGGAGAAGGATGAGAAGAAGAAGAAGGATGAGAAGAAGAAGAAGGATGAGAAGAAGGAGAAGGATGAGAAGAAGGAGAAGGATGAGAAGAAGGAGAAGGATGAGAAGAAGGAGAAGGATGAGAAGAAGGAGAAGGATGAGAAGAAGGAGAAGGATGAGAAGAAGGAGAAGGATGAGAAGAAGGAGAAGGATGAGAAGAAGAAGAAGGATGAGAAGAAGGAGAATTCCAAGCCGGCAAAAAGTGTATCTGCAGAGCTCCGCTATTTCTTAGCGGAGCTCTGCAGATACACTTAGCGGAGCTCTGCAGATACACTTTTTGCCGGCTTGGAATTCTTCTTATTTTCATCCTACTTCTTCTTCTTCTTCTTCTTCTTCATCCTCATCCTCAGAAGAAGAATGAAAAGAAGAATGAAAAGAAGAAGAAGAATGAAAAGAAGAATGAGAAGAATGAAAAGATTCTTCTTCTTCTTCTTTTCATTCTTCTTTTCATTCTTCTCATTCTTCTTTTCATTCTTCTCATTCTTTTCATTCTTCTTTTCATTCTTCTTCTCATTCTTCTTCTTTTCATTCTTCTTTTCATTCTTCTTCTCATTCTTCTTTTCATTCTTCTTCTTTTCATTCTTCTTTTCATTCTTCTTCTTCTTCTTCTTTTCATTCTTCTTTTCATTCTTCTCATTCTTCTTCTCATTCTTCTTTTCATTCTTCTTCTTCTTTTCATTCTTCTCATTCTTCTTTTCATAAAGAAGAATGAGAAGAATGAAAAGAAGAAGAATGAAAAGAAGAAGAATGAAAAGAAGAATGAAAAGAAGAATGAAAAGAAGAAGAAGAATGAAAAGAAGAAGAATGAAAATAAGAATGAAAAGAAGAAGAAGAAGAATGAAAAGAAGAAGAAGAATGAAAAGAAGAATGAAAAGAAGAAGAAGAATGAAAAGAAGAAGAAGAATGAAAAGAAGAATGAAAAGAAGAATGAGAAGAATGAAAAGATTCTTCTTCTTCTTTTCATTCTTCTTCTTCTTTTCATTCTTCTTTTCATTCTTCTCATTCTTCTTTTCATTCTTCTCATTCTTCTTCTCATTCTTCTTTTCATTCTTCTTCTTCTTTTCATTCTTCTTTTCATTCTTCTCATTCTTCTTTTCATTCTTCTTCTCATTCTTCTTTTCATTCTTCTTCTTCTTCTCATTCTTCTTTTCATGAAGAATGAAAAGAAGAATGAAAAGAAGAATGAAAAGAAGGAGAATGAAAAGAAGAATGAAAAGAAGAAGAAGAATGAAAAGAAGTAGAAGAAGAATGAAAAGAAGAAGAAGAAGAATAATGAAAAGAAGTAGAAGAAGAATGAAAAGAAGAAGAAGAATGAAAAGAAGAAGAAGAAGAATAATGAAAAGAAGAATGAAAAGAAGAAGAATGAATGAAAAGAAGAATGAGAAGAATGTAAAGATTCTTCTTCTTCTTCTTCTTTTTATTCTTCTTTTCATTCTTCTTCTTCTTTTCATTCTTCTTTTCATTCTTCTCATTCTTCTTTTCATTCTTCTCATTCTTCTTCTCATTCTTCTTTTCATTCTTCTTTTCATTCTTCTCATTCTTCTTTTCATTCTTCTTCTCATTCTTCTTTTCATTCTTCTTCTTCTTTTCATTCTTCTCATTCTTCTTTTCATTCTTCTTCTCATTCTTCTTTTCATTCTTCTTCTCATTCTTCTTCTTTTCATTCTTCTTCTTCTTCTTCTTTTCATTCTTCTTCTTCTTCTTTTCATTCTTCTTTTCATTCTTCTCATTCTTCTTTTCATTCTTCTCATTCTTCTTCTCATTCTTCTTTTCATTCTTCTTCTTTTCATTCTTCTCATTCTTCTTTTCATTCTTCTTTTCATGAAGAAGAAAAGAAGAATGAGAAGAATGAAAAGAAGAAGAATGAAAAGAAGAAGAATGAGAAGAAGAATGAAAAGAAGAAGAAGAATGAAAAGAAGAAGAAGAATGAAAAGAAGAATGAAAAGAAGAATGAAAAGAAGAAGAATGAAAAGAAGAAGAATGAAAAGAAGAATGAAAAGAAGAAGAATGAAAAGAAAAAAAAAAGAATGAAAAGAAGAAGAAGAAGAATGAAAAGAAGAAGAATGAAAAGAAGAAGAATGAAAAGAAGAAGAATGAAAAGAAGAAGAATGAAAAGAAGAAGAATGAGAAGAAGAATGAGAAGAATGAAAAGACGAATGAAAAGAAGAATGAAAAGAAGAAGAAGAAGAATGAAAAGAAGAATGAAAAGAAGAATGAAAAGAAGAATGAGAAGAATGAAAAGAAGAATGAAAAGGAGAAGAAGAATGAAAAGAAGAATGAGAAGAAGAATGAAAAGAAGAATGAGAAGAATGAAAAGACGAATGAGAAGAATGAGAAGAAGAATGAAAAGAAGAAGAAGAATGAAAAGAAGAATGAAAAGAAGAAGAAGAAGAATCTTTTCATTCTTCTCATTCTTCTTTTCATTCTTCTTTTCATTCTTCTTTTCATTCTTCTTCTTCTTTTCATTCTTCTTCTTCTTTTCATTCTTCTTTTCATTCTTCTTCTTTTCATTCTTCTTTTCATTCTTCTTCTTCTTCTTTTCATTCTTCTTCTTCATTTCATTCTTCTTTTCATTCTTCTTCTTCTTCTTTTCATTCTTCTTCTTTTCATTCTTCTTCTTCTTCTTCTTTTCATTCTTCTTCTTCTTTTCATTCTTCTTCTTCTTCTTTTCATTCTTCTTCTTCTCATTCTTCTTTTCATTCTTCTCATTCTTCTTTTCCTTCTCATTCTTCTTTTCATTCTTCTTTTCATTCTTCTTTTCATTCTTCTTTTCTTCTTCATGAAAAGAAGAAGGAGAAGAATGAAAAGAAGAATGAAAAGAAGAATGAAAAGAATGAAAAGAAGAATGAAAAGAAGAAGAAGAATGAGAAGAAGAATGAAAAGAAGAATGAGAATAATGAAAAGAAGAATGAAAAGAAGAAGAAGAAGAATGAAAAGAAGAAGAAGAATGAAAAGAAGAATGAAAAGAAGAAGAAGAATCTTTTCATTATTCTTTTCATTCTTCTTTTCATTCTTCTTCTTCTTCTTTTCATTCTTCTTTTCATTCTTTTTCTTCTTTTCATTCTTATTCTTCTTCTTTTCATTCTTCTTTTCATTCTTCTCATTCTGCTTTTCATTCTTCTTCTTCTTCTTTTCATTCTTCTTCTTCTTTTCATTCTTCTTCTTCTTTTCATTCTTCTTTTCATTCTTCTTCTTCTTTTCATTCTTCTTCTTTTCATTCTTCTTCTTCTTTTCATTCTTCTTCTTTTCATTCTTCTTCTCATTCTTCTTCTTTTCATTCTTCTCATTCTTCTTTTCTTCTTCATGAAAAGAAGAATGAAAAGAAGAAGAATGAAAAGAAGAATGAGAAGAATGAAAAGAAGAAGAAGAATGAAAAGAAGAATGAGAAGAAGAATGAGAAGAATGAAAAGAAGAATGAAAAGAAGAAGAAGAATGAAAAGAAGAATGAAAAGAAGAAGAAGAATCTTTTCATTCTTCTCATTCTTTTTTTCATTCATTCTTCTTCTTCTTTTCATTCTTCTTCTTCTTTTCATTCTTCTTCTTCTTTTCATTCTTCTTCTTCTTTTCATTCTTCTTCTTCTTCTTTTCATTCTTCTTTTCATTCTTCTTCTTCTTTTCATTCTTCTCATTCTTCTTTTCATTCATCTTTTCATTCTTCTTCTCATTCTTCTTTTCATTCTTCTTCTTCTTCTTTTCATTCTTCTTCTTCTTCTTTTCATTCTTCTTCTCATTCTTCTCATTCTTCTTTTCATTCTTCTTCTTCTTTTCATTCTTCTTCTTTTCATTCTTCTTCTTCTTTTCATTCTTCTTTTCATTCTTCTCATTCGTCTTTTCATTCTTCTCATTCTTCTTCTCATTCTTTTTTTCATTCTTCTTCTCATTCTTCTTTTCATTCTTCTTCTTCTTTTCATTCTTCTTTTCATTCTTCTCATTCTTCTTTTCATTCTTCTTTTCATTCTTCTTTTCATTCTTCTTCTCATTCTTCTTCTCATTCTTCATCTTCTTCTTTTCATTCTTCTTTTCATTCTTCTCATTCCTCTTTTCATTCTTCTCATTCTTCTTTTCATTCTTCTTCTCATTCTTCTTCTTCTTTTCATTCTTCTCATTTTTCTTTTCATTCTTCTTTTCATTCTTCTTCTCATTCTTCTTTTCATGAAGAAGAAAAGAAGAATGAAAAGAAGAATGAAAAGAAGAAGAAGAATGAGAAGAAGAATGAAAAGAAGAATGAGAAGAATGAAAAGAAGAATGAAAAGAAGAAGTATTCCAGTACAACAAAAAGTGTATCTGCAGAGAGCTTCGCTATTTCTGACAGTTCTCTGACAGTTCCTTCACATTTACAGCGGTTGAAACATTGTATCTGTTTCCGAATAAAAACATCTGTATCCTAAATGGAAACAAATAGATACAATGTTTCAACCGCTGTACATGTGAAGGAACTGTCAGAGAACTGTCAGAAATAGCGGAGCTCTCTGCAGGGACACTTTTGCCGGCTGATCAGGAAAAATCCGATTCGCGCACCCGAAGTATGCTAATATTCGGAAACGAATTCCACTTCGCCTGGTTCGATTCGCTCATCTCTAATGGCTATCTCTGCAGCAGCTTAAGGCTACGTTCACACTAGCATTGTGTGCAGGTGGCACAAAGGCGTTTGGGAAGCGCACCATAAGTTTCCCCCTGCTGCCCAAGCGACCCTGTGTGTCCCTACCCCCACAGTTCTGCTACTTCCCTCCTCTCCTTACCACCACCAGCTGCAAGCACACAATAGGATCCTTCAGGATGGGCAGTAGGAGAAGGGTCCAGTAACATGTCACATTTACCAGCCCCTTCCTTAACTGAATTAACACAATGAATGATCAGTACCAATCACTCACTGTGTTCATTCATAACTGAAGCCTACTAAGCAGAGGTTTTTTTTTTGGGGGGGGGGGCGTTTTATTATTAGTAATAAAACATCATTTTTTCATAGTATTTTTATTATAAAAGTGAAAGAGCAACGTTAACCTTGTGCGATATTTGGCACTGTTTTTGATAAACTAACGCATCAATATCTGATCTTTGGATGGAGTAGCAATTTTCAACGAGTTCTCTAGGTGCTGATCAGATATTTTGGTTCTAATTTTAACTTACGTGTGCTTCGTCCTTGAAAATAGTTGCTCAGGGGAAGTGGCTTAGCAATAGAGTGAGGACGTCTCCTGCTGCAGCTCCCGATTCCCAACTGGCCTAATATCACTGAAATGCCAGCTTTTTACCTACCATGAGCTATACTAAATGTCGGAAAACCAAGAGTACTCCCTGGACATCCTTCATGGAATTTAGATGTTTTTTCCCGGATTCTTCACCCACAATGCAGCTTACAGAGCCACGTGGGGCCTTGCGGCCTACAATCCAGCTCATCTCTTCCAGCATAGCCACATCACAGCTGAGTGCATCCGGCTCTCTAACTGTGGTACCTGCTGTTTTTGTTTCATCCAACCAGGAGTCATGCAGCCCAATCTCCTCCACACAGCCTACCCAGGATGACATGGACCTTAGAGTACTGATCTGGGCTCTTTCTATTAAGACAGACACTGAGGTGCTGCTGCTCAGGCTGGAAGAACAACATCATAAGGACTACCAGCAGCTTCACACTGAGGTCCACTCCCTGGACAAATGGCTCTCTTAAGGGAAGAACTCGATTACCACCTTGGAACAAAGAGTTGCTAAGCTCGAGCAGGGTCACTAAACCCATATGGACCACTTGATAGAGCTGCTGCTCCACATGGAAGACCTAAAAAAACAAATCTGGCGCAACAATCTGAGGCTCTGCAACATCCTAGAGGCAACTGGCCCAGAAAACCTCCAGGACACCGTGACTGTGGTCTTGCACAAAGCCCTGGACAAGAACCTGCCAACCACTTTGGAGTTTGACAGAGTTGACTGAGGGCTGGACCTCAAGCCAACAGATCTGAACCATCCTAGGGATGTAATCTGCATAGGTACATGCAGAAGGAACTGGTTCTCCACAAATCTTGGTTGCTAGGGAAGGTAGTTTTGGAGTGCAGATTTTTATTTTACCTGATATATCAAGAGCCAAATTACAAAAGCGAGCACTCCTAAAACCCCTGCTCAAGAAACTACGTCAAATGGACCTCACCTACTGCTGGGGATTTCACTTCCAGCTGACCATCCACACAGGGGGATCATCTTTTCATCTGAGATGCCATGCTGTTCTGCCGGAGCTCTTCACATTCCTTGACAGAGACCTGGTACAGTTACTGGACTGGCTGCCTCTACCTAGAGTCCCTCGCTTCACCATATCTACGGCTTAGTCTGGTCTACCCTGCCATACTCCTAGGCTATGAAGAAGAGCTTGAACCCTGGCACAGATAGATGCTCCAGAGCTTTAAACTACTCAAAGCCATACTGTGAGTATTATGACTCCTAGCAGAGGGTCTACACTAGGACACATTTGTGACTCTTGCATTGGGTGATCCCAATGCTCATAGCAGAGCGGGGTCAACTTGTGGGCAGTGGACTATCTTAAAGGCCCTGGAGACATTACATATTTCCTTAATGTACATTTTTGTACAACCATGTAAGTGTCCAGAGCTAAAGCTTTGGACTCGCAGATAATCTATGATCAAATGTGGGCTGTTCATATGACACATGCTTTTGTGACTCTTATGATACCATCCATGGAAGGGAGAATCCTGGATGTCTCCCCTGGACATCATATCCCTTATACGTCTGGGAACTGCGCAAGAATTTATTTGATGAAGTGATATCCCAAGGACCTATTTTGACCTCCCTGCCCTACACAAATATCAGGGGGCTAATTGATATTTCTGTGTCTTCCAGGCCTTCTCCTTCCCTACAGCCCAGTGGTGGATGAGAGGGATAACTGGCTGGGCTGTACATAATAATGTGGACATACTGTGCTGCTGGGATCAGTGGACTGAATTCACATGTACTTGGGGGCGGTATGCCCTGCTTCAGGGATTTTTCTGACTTGGGTCCCCTACGGTTCTCCCAGATTGCTCTTCACATGGGGGCTGGGCTTCTCAGGAGGATACTATGGGCCCTAATAGGGGATAGATTATGGGGATGTGTCATTTACAGCCAGGGACCTGGCGGCCCTAATATGTCGTGCAGATGGGATGGCTACAGCCCATGCAGTTATACCCGCATATGGGACTGTTCACTGTCTGTAGGGAGGTTAGGGGGTTTCCTGGGGGGAAGCTGATATTAGTTGTAACTCCCATGGATGGACCTACCAACCCCCACCTGTTTCAGGAGTGGAAGTCGGGACACTGTGATAAGGAGTAGTTCCCCTGGAGGGAGACCTATGATTGATGTGTTCCGTTCTCCCACCTAAAATACTTACAAGGTTTAATCTGGAACAGGCCTGCAGGCTTCTCTGTGTTAGATATTAAGGTTTGTTACAATATCTGTGCCATGCTTAGAGGCTGTTGGGAATAGTATGACCTACAGGGGGGAGGTGACTCTTGGGGACAGTTCCCTACCTTCCCCATTCCCTTCCTCTTACTGCCTTCCTCTCTACTCCCATCCCTCCCTTCATTCCCTGACCCCGTGTCCCCATCCCCCTCCCCCGGTATTCTCCCTCCCCCTCCCCCTCTGAGGCTGGCTGCTTATCCTCCACATGGTGTACTAGGCCTTTACACTATATGGGCTCTGGGATATAACCTATTTATATTTACTGGTTTTCTCTTTGTTCAAGTTTTTTGTTATCCATTTTGTTTATGACTTTGAAGATTATATGTGGTAGGGGTTATGCCTTGCTGTTTGAACAGTTTGGCCAGCAGTGGTGGCATCACCTGGCTTTCTCATTATAAGACTCTGGTTAACTGATATATTACACATTGGCAATGGTTGGGATAGGAAGTTTCTGACTCCTGCTGTTTCCAACCTGCCCCGAATAAGGTTGCACCCCATGGGCATTGGCCTACAAGTGTTTTAAGGGTGCTTGAGATTACTCTATAATGCCAAGGCATATTTCTAATTTCCTGGGTGGGTATCCTCCAGATTACCCCCCCCCGCCCTCTATTTCTCCAACTTCTTTTGCTCCTCTATCTCTCCGCCTCCTCTTTCTCTCCTTTACTTACCCCCCTTCTAATTTCTTTTTTTCTTTATTCCTTCCCACTAACCCTTCACTCCTCTTTTTTCTTTTTTTTTTCTCTTCTTCCATCCATTCCTCTTCCCTCCTCCAGCATGGCAACCAGTGGGATGGAAATCACCCGACTGGTATCTATCAAAGGGTTAAACACCCTGGAGAAACACTTGTGGTGCTTTCTAATATGCAACATATGAAGGCTCATGTTTGTTTTCTCCAGGAGATGCACTTCCGAGCTGATAGAATACCAAAACTTCCCAACCGCATCTTCCCAACCATGGCTGCTCAGTAATCAAAAGGAGTATTTTGCTCAACAGAGTGGTCCCTTGGGACTTCCGGGGTCAATGGTATAATACAGAGGGCAATTCCCTATTTGTAAAGGTGTTGATTGGTAGTTCAATTGTTATCTTGGTAAATCTTTATCTTCCCAGTTCAAACCAGATCACATTCTTGGAACCGATCCTCTCGAAACTGGACAAATTCGCTGAAGGACCAATTATTATGGGGGATGACCTTAACTTGGCAAAGGATCCAGCTCTGGAGTCTTCCAGAACTGCCTCTCATGTCTCCTACGCCACTCTGAAGCACTTGAAGAAAAACATTCATGCTTTTCTCTTAGTGGATGTTTGGAGAATACTCCACCCGATCCAATGGGACTACACATTCTATTCTCACCCCCACGATTCTTCCACCAGAATCGATCCTCCCTCAATCTCTCTGGTCAAGAGTCAGGTCAGCGTCCATTGGTTTGATCACTTTCTCAGATCATGCCCCTGTCTGTGTGGACATAGCGTTACTGTCTTCCAAGCCCAAACTGTGGCTGTGGAAACTTAATGACTCCTTGATTCAGATGCCAAAGGTAGTGAAAGAAGTATCCAGGGAACTGCAACTTTTCTTTTCCACCAGTGCGGGCCCAGACACTGACAATCTGGGAGATGCATAAGGCCTATGTTAGGGAGGTCCTAATCAAGCTGGGTGCCTGTCTAAAAAGAGAGAAGGCTTAGCAAATAACAGAACTCCTCACTAAGATCCATGCTGTGGAATCGGCTCATGAGAATCTTTAGCAAAAACTGATCTATCAGCACTCATTGTTCGGAGAGATCAACTTAGATCTCTCGCAATGGACAAGGCTAAAGCTACACTCGCTAAGTGTCAGTGCTCATTTTATGAACATGGCAACAAATGTGGCAAGCTTCTGGCATGCGCTCTCTGAGCTCAAAGAGCATGCACTTTCATCCTGGAGCTTATGGATGAAACACAACTAAAGATCAATGCAACGGAGGATATTGCGAGCATCTTCCAAAAAGAATCACTACGAATCACTTTATAAACTTCCTCCTGTGGGCCCTCAAATTGCTTACACTGACAGGACCATCCAACAGTACTTACAGGACTTGGGCCTTCCTCGCATCTCCGAGACAGACCTAGCCTCCATGGAGGCCCCCCTCTCTGCAGAGGAACTTGATGAGGCCACGTCTTTCACTCAATCTAAGAAAGTTCCGAACGGGTACTCTCTTCTCTATTATAAAACATTCAGATTCCTCCCCTCTTCGCACTTTTTGGCTGCCTATAATGCTGCCTATAATCATTAGGAGAGTTCTAATTCTTAAAGCAGTTTTTTTAAACAGTGCAAAACCGCACAGGAGCCGTTTTCCCGAAGATACGCTTCAGGCTCACATTACTGTGATTTCGAAGGAGGGAAAAGGCCCACTCCACTGCCAAAACTATCGACCCATTTCCCTTTTAAATGTCGACCTTAAACTATTTGGTAAAATTTTGTCAATGCGTCTGGTTGACTCAATCCCAAATTTGAACCATTCTGACCAAGTGGGATTTGTCCCTACTAGGGAAGCCAGGGACAACACAACCAAAGCTATAAAGATGATCCATGCTGTTCAGTCATGAAACATCCCTATGTTGCTCCTCTCAACCGACGCTGAAGGAAACATTAAGACACATTTGTCTAGGTCAAAGGATCATGTAGTGGATACAGGCCATTTATTCACATCCTTCCACCCAGGTGAAGGTAAATGGTCACCTGTCTTTCTCCATTGCGATTACCAATGGGACCCGACAGGGGTGCCTTCTTTTGCCGATGATATTCATTTTTTTTCTTGAGCACTTCTTGTGTAAGGAGAGAAATAATCTGGATATCATGGACATCCCTGTCGACCCCATGCTGTCTCCAAAAGTAGCTGCCTGCACAGATAATTTTCTGTTCTTCCTCTCCAACCTTCTGGTCTCCCTTTCTAATCTGCTTTCAGAGCTGAAGATCTATGATACTCTTTCATTGCTTAGGGTTAATAGTAAAAATCAGAAGCTCTAAATGTACCTATGTTGGTTGCTCAGGCCACCCTCCTCAAGGCCGACTTCTCTTCTAAATTGGCTGTGTCCCATACCAAATATTTGGGCATATACCTTCCTTCTAGACTGAAAGATTTTTCCAGCTGAATTTCCCACCATTCTTAACCTCCATAAAAAAGGACCTCTCCACCTGGCAGAACGGCTTGTTCTCCTGGTTCGGATGCTGCAGTATTGCAAAAATGAATGTCATGCCAAGATTGCTTTATCCTCTTCGGGCTCTCCCAGTCCATGTACTGAGCTTTTTCCTTTAGGCAGCTAACAGAACTATCATCAAGGACCTGTCACGTGTCCCAGAAGACTACAGGACCATTCATGAAGCACAGCGCTACTAGTGCATGCGCAGTGGGTACCCGGCTGTGAAGCTGCAAGCAGTCACAGTCGGATGCCCACACTGAAGATGCCGGCCTCCAGGAATCCAGGACGGCAGGTGAAACTGGCTGTGGGGGACACACCACGGGACCGAGGGACAGGTAAGTGGCTGTTTTTTAAGTAATCAGCTACAGTTTTCGTAGATGCTGACTTTTATTTTTTGACTCCGCTTTAAGCAATGGGTACAAGTGGAACAAGCCCTGGCGGGGGTACCATTGAGCTCCTTACCATGGTGCCATATGGATTATCTATTCTGATCCTGCATTCACTACTCTGGTGTACTCCTACTCAATTTATTAAATGGAACAAATGTGGTTCCTCACATCACTCGTGCCAGTTTGAGCATGACCTGAAGCGACATACCTAGGCTCTGGCCAACATGTTGCGTGACAGTTCACGTGACTTCTTCAGGGTAATGTGATCTGTTACACAACATGTAGGGTGGAGCCTAGTGATGTCACTTCCAGTCATGCTCAAACAGGCAAAAGTGATGTGAGGAACCATTTTGATTAATGGCTATAATATGCTGTTGATTCATTACTTTTGTGAGTACATTTTTTACTTGAATAAAGTGTTCATATTTTATGGGGTTGCACTATGATCTATTCCCTTTATCTTTTATCATATACACCTTAATTCCACTGGATATCCGAGAGCCATATTCCCCTAAAGGGCCAGAACTAGTGAAGTCATTACTAAGGATCGGCAGTGGATAAGCAGAATCTGGTTTTATCCCTAGGTGTGTAAGACCTATCCGTTAAGTCAGAGGTGAGTGCATGGTGCACCTACCCGGTGATGGGAAACACCACAGTATAGTCGGCATGGTGGAGTAACGCATATATGTTCACCATAATTTGGAGTCACATATAATTTGTCTAATGTGAGTGGATACTGTAACACGTTTAATTTTTGGTTATACAAAACAGTGTTGCACTATGGTATGTTTTTGGTTATTTTGCATGGATCTGGAGTTTAAAGAAGCATAATACGTGGAAGGAGCACGTCACGGATCAGAAATTTGGAGACACATTTTCCTTATAAAGCGTGTTTTTGGCCTATTATAATTTATAGGTCATATGGTCTGATATTAAAAATCCCATTTCAGTCTTTGCAGATGACACCAAGCTGTGCAGTGGAATAATGTCCTTACAGGATGTCTTCAACTTACAAGCCGACGTCAATGCACTGTTTACTTGTACAAAAATAATAATATAGCGAGTGCTCTTTAGATCATCAGAAAGCAGCTTGCATAAGATCAACCTCTAAAAAATCTTCAACAGAATAATATATAAATGCAGCGCTCATAATACAGTGCAATAGTGACGATGCGCAATCTTATGCGCTAAAATAGTGAGCATGACTGTGGTGTTTTATATGAAGACAATGGTAAGTATAGTGTGACATCATTAAATGGTGACATAGATATAACCAATCAATTCCATATGAATAAAAAGTCTATAAAATCATCAAGATATTTCAATGAACTTGTGCAAAAGCTCCTAGAAACCTGTGTCAATGCTATTATGTGCTCGTGACTTCCGTGATATGAAGAAAAAAGGGGTGTGCTTGCACTCACCAGACCCAAAATAATAATGTGCATATAATGAAGGTGGTCATCTAGGCCTCAATGGATACGTGATACTCCGATGGCACAGGAACCTGGGTAAGACCTCTGCACCTCTCAAATGGACCCTCTGGAAGGACCTCTTCGCTGTCTTTATAGCCCAGTGGTAGATGCACTTCAGCACACACGCCACCTTTAGTGGCTCAGAAAAAAGCCACTGGAAACAAAGTGCTAATATAGTGTAGCAATTTTATTTTAAACGGTGGTGTACAAATAGCAGCATTAGCAGTCCAAAGCCATAAGCACAATCAACAGTGGTGGGTAGCATCAATTACACCATATATAAGGATGGTAGAAGCAGCTGGTGAATATATTGCATGCAAGTCAAAATAGCTGCTGATTTAGCACATGGCAAGCTAATACCCTGAGGCGTTTTGTGTGATGGCACCATCGCACGAAACGCATCAGGGTATTAGCTTGCCACACCGACGTCCTACTCTACTGCTGATCACTGCTGTGAGCCATGTGCTAAATCAGATCTGGGGGTTCTGGTAGATCACAAGTTTAATAATGGCATGCAATGCCAGGCTGCGGTTTCTAAAGCGAACAAAATCCTCTCTTGTATTAAAAGAGGTATAGACTCCAGAGAGAGATATCATATTACCCCGGTACAAATCATTCGTAACACCTCATCTAGAATATGCAGTTCAGTTTCGGGCACCAATTCACAAAAAGAACATTGGGGAACTTGAGAAAGTGCAGAGAAGGGCAACTAAACTGATAAGAGGCATGGAGGAGATCAGCTATGAGGAAAGATTAGAGGAACAGAATTTATTCTCTCTGGGGAAGAGGAGATTAAGGGGGGATATGATCAACATGTATAAATACATCAATGGTTCATATAGTGAACTCGGTGTAGAGCTATTCACCCTGAGGTCATCACAGAGGACAAGGGGGCACTCTTTATGTCTGGAGGAAAAGAAATGTAATCTCCAAACACGGAAAGGTTTCTTCACAGTGAGAGCTGTGAAAATGTGGAATAGACTCCCTCCAGCGTTGGTTCTGGCAAACTCAGTGGATTGCTTAAAAAAAGGTCTGGATTGTTTCTTAGATACACAGAATATAACAGGATACTAACATTTATAGGTAAAGTTGATCCAGGGAATATTCGATTGCCTCTTGGGGGATCAGGAAGGAATTTATTTCCCAGCAGGAGCAAATTGAATCATGCTTTGCTGGGGTTTTTTTGCCTTCCTCTGGATCAATTGTGGGTATAGGATTATAACTTTTTTTTTTTTCTATGGTTGAACTGGATGGACTTTTGTCTTTATTCAGCCAGACTAACTATGTAATGTTATGTCAAGGTGACCAGGGAGTGTATGTGGTGCTATCAACACCGTGCTTGAATTGTAGCCCTACAATTCAAGCACGGTGTTGATAGCACCACATATACTGGATTGAATGTTTATTCTGTTACAATTTTTTTTGGACTGTCACTTTGTTTCCAAAGCTTATGGTTCTATTTTTGATAAGATAGCACACCACATTTTTTTCATCTATTTATTTCGTGTGAGTACACCAGCAATCTTCTTCCCTGATATTATTACTATAATTTGAACATAGCAGCACATAGGTCTTTACCATTTGCATTTCTCTGATCCTTGCTCATTCCACTGTGAAGGAGACCACCTTACCAACCGTTCAGTGTCTGCTATCCCTCTCTGCCAATCCCTCCACTGGCTTCCACTCACTCAACAAATAAAATTTGTTCCTGCTCTAAAGTATTATTATTATTGTAATACAGGATTTATATAGTGCCAACAGTTTGCTCAGCGCTTTACAAAATGAAGGTAGACATTAGTTGCAATACAATTTGGTACAAGAGGAAACAGAGGGCCCTGCTTGTTAGTTTACAATCTAGGAGGAAGGGTTGAGTGATACAAAAAGTAATAGCTGTTGGGGGGATGAGCTGATGGAGGAAATAAATGGCGGTTTACTAGGTAGAAGCAGGATAGACTTCTTTAAAGAGAGGTTTTCAGGGATAGTCTAAAGGTGGATAGATCAGGAGACAGCTGGACAGATTGGGGTAGAGAATTCCAAAGGATGGGAGAAGCTCGGGAGAGGTCTTGGAGGCGAGCATGGGAGGAGGCGACACAGGAACTAGACAGCAGAAGGTCTTGGGAGGATTGAAGAGAGCAGTTTGGTTGATATTTTGAGACCAGATTGGTGATGTAGCTGGGGCAGAGTTGTGGATGGCTTTGTAAGTTGTTAGTATTTTGAATTTTATTCGTTGAGTGAGTGGAAGCCAGTGGAGGGATTGGCAGAGAGGGATAGCAGACACTGAACGGTTGGTAAGGTGGATGAGCCTGGCAGCAGTATTCATGATGGACTGGAGGGATAGCCTATGTAAAGGTAAGCCAATGAGGAGGGAGTTGCAGTAGTCAAGTCAAGAGATTACCAGGAAGTGAATTAGGATATTGTGGTATCATTGGTTAAAAAGAGGCGTATTCTGGAGATGTTGTGGGGGTTGAGGCGGCATGATTTGGACAAGGATTGGATGTGGGCCTGAAAGGATAGTTCAGAATCCAGGGTTACACCTGGCACCTTGGCATGCAGGGATGGGTTGATAGTGGTGCTATTGATCCTGACTGAGAAATCAGGGGAAGAGGCATGTGGGGGAGGGAATATTATGAGCTCAGTTTTGGATAGATGGAGTTTTAGGAAGTGGAGTGACATCCAGTCTGATATGTCTGTTAGTAAATCGGTGATACGTGTGGAAACTGATGGGGTGAGCTGAGGAATAGAGAGATAGATTTGTGTGTCATCAACATAGAAATGGTATTGGAAACCATAGGAAGCTATCAGCTGACCCAAGGAAGAAGTGTAGATCGAGAATAGGAGAGGTCCAAGGACAGAACCTTGGGGGCCCCCGACAGTAAGAGGAGTAGAAGAGGAGGACGTAGAGTTGTAAGTGACACTGAATGTGCGGTCTGATAGGTAAGATTCAATCCAATGGAGAGCACAGTCACGGAGACCAAGTAAATAGAGTTTTTTTTTTGAGGAGGGGGTGGTCAACTGTGTGAAAGGCAATGGAGAGGTCCAAGAGCAAGAGTATAGAATAGTGACCATTGGTTTTAGCAGTTAGTAAGTCGTTTGTGAGTTTTAGGAGAGCAGTTTCTGTGGAGTGTTGTGGGTGAAATCCAGACTGAATGGGATCAAGAAGGTTATTTTCAATAAGGTGGCAGCTCAGCTGGTTGTAGACTAGACGTTCAAGGAGTTTGGAGGCAAAAGGAAGTAAGGAGATGGTTCTTAGGTTGCCAAAATTGGCAGGTTCCAGTGAGGCTTTTTTAAGTATGGGGGTGACTAACGCATGTTTTAGAGAGTTGGGGAAGAAGCCAGTAGAAAGGGAGAGATTGAAGATATGAGTTAAAGAATGAAGGATAGAGCCAGAGGGTGACCGTAGTATTTGCGAGGGAACAGGGTTCAGGGGCAGGTGGTTAGGTGGGCTTTAGAAAACAGTTTACCAACCTCCTCTATAGCAGCTGGGTTAAACAAGGGAAGTATAGATTGTGCAGGTGGACAAGGAGTGTAGGGTGAGGGAGATATCTGTACAGTGGAGATCTCATCACGAATTGTATCAATCTTATTTTTGAAGTGAATAGCAATCTCCTCCGCAGCGAGTGAGTTGGTGGGTGGAGGTAGAGAAGGACAAAGTGGAGAGTTAAAGGTAGAAAAGAGTTGGCGGGGATTGTGTGAGAGGGTGTTAATGAGAGTGATAAAATAGGTCTGTTTGGCAGTGTGGAGACAAGAATTGTATTCTTGAAGGGCAGATTTATATTGGTCCAAGTCTTGCTGGGTCTTAGTCTTACACCATAAATGCTCAAGAGTACATGTTTTGAGGCATCTGGTATTGTCTGTTTGCCAGGGCTGTAGCAGTCAGGGCCTAAATCTGTGTGTAGTGAGGGGGGCCAATGTGTCCAGGGTGGATGACAGTAAACTATTGCAGACAGAAGTGACCAGGTTGGGGCAGGACAGGGCTGAGATTCTGTCATAGAGACAATCTGTTGCCAAAAAAAGAAGAGCAGGGTTAAGATAACGGAGGTTTCTATGGGTAACTGTTTGGTGGTTGGAAGCCAAGGAGAGAGTGAAGCTAAAAGAGAGTGATAAGAGAGAGGAAGAGGAAAGTTGGTGAGGTTGCAAGGAGTGCACAGGTATCAGAATACAAGGTCGAGGCAGTTACCATTCGAGTGAGTAGAAGCATGTGTCCATTGTTTTAGGTCAAAAGAAGTGGTTAGGCTCAGAAGTTTAGAGGTAGCAGGAGTGTTAAGATTACAGGGAGGTTGAAGTCACCAAGAATGATAGTGGGAAGTTCAGAAGAGAGAAAGTAAGACAACCAGGCAGAGAAGTCATCAAGGAAGCTTGATACCGGTCCAGGAGGACGATAGATCACAGTAATTCTTAACTAAACTGAAGAGAACAGACGAATACAGTGAACTTCAAATGAGGAGAGGGACAGAGAAGGAGATGAATGGAGGACCTGAAAAGTGCTTTGAGGGGATAGGAGGATTCCTACTCCACCTCCTTTCTGTCCACTAGGCCTGGGAGAGTGAGTCCAGAGGAGACCACTATAGGAGAGGGCAGCAAGAGAGGGAGAGTCAGATTCATGAAGCCAGGTTTCTGTAATTGCAAGCAAGTTAAAGGAGTTTGTGATAAAAATGTCATGGACAGAGGTGAGTTTGTTACAGACAGAACAGGCGTTCCAGTGGGCACAGGAAAAGGGGAGGCTTCTTCTAGGAAGAAGAGGAATAGTAACTAGATTGTGTGGATTGCGGCTGCTGTTGGAGGATAGGGGGTGCCGGGTATGTTGATCAAAGGAAAAAGATGGAGGCCCAGGATTTGGGGAAATGTCTCCAGATGTTAGGAGAAGCAGCCGGGTGAGAGAGGTAATATGGGAGTATAACTTATATGGAGGGACAGGTCCCAGTGTCCTGGAGGCTTTATTAGTGTGAGGGTTCAGAATTATCAGGAGTTGATGAGTACAGTAAAGAGGTGAAGAATGGAGTGAAGGTGATATATATAAGCTGTGGGGTGGAGAAGAGGGGTGAAGGAGAGAAAGTTTGAAGAGAGAGGACACAACTGTGAGAAGGAGGAGTAGGGAATGCATGTTACAGAGTGGTGAGATGAAGCAGACTGGATAAGAGCTGAAAGAGCTGGATGGGGAAACAGGTCACCTGTAGTCTAATTAGTAGTTGAAGTTGTCTGCTGTTGTTTCCCGCTTTATGCATTCACTGAAGTGCAGAGTCGAAGTGTAACACTTAATCCACGATTAATACTTTATCCACAATGATATTTGACAATGCTGCCCCTGGCTGTGCTGCCCTTGGCTGTGCCTCCCCTAAGGAAGGCCTAAATTTATACTGAGTTGGGTGGGGGAATTGCCAATTAATCAATTAGGAATGCTTAGCAGAGACATGGCTAGCAGGGCAAACTTCTCACGCCAAAGGAGGACTACAAGAGAAAAGAGAGCAGGAGGGCAGAGTTGTAAAGAATAGGATCAGCTCATAAATTTTGGGTTAGACAATAGGAGTAAAATAAACACCACAGTAATATGGATTAAAGTTAAAGATTTTTGATGCAGTAAGAATGACCAATTAGAACATTGATAGTTATGAATCAGCTTTAGTTAGAGGTGGAATTTAAAAGCAGTATAGGTTACACATAGCCAGGGGAGGACTGACCATTTGGAAACTCGGGCACTGCTCGAGGGCCCGGGGTCAGTAGGGGTCCCCATGAGATGTCCCTGGTACCTTTTTCATAGGCTTTTTTGAGTTTGGGCAAGGACACAGGAGCCCCATGATCCCCTATTGCCCAGGGGCCTCATGAGTTGTCAGTCCGCCCCTACACATAGCAGTGCAAGGTGAATTAGCATTCATACATGGCATGGGCGATATTACAGTTGGATATTGCTCTCAGACAATTAACATATAACAGTGCAGGGTGAATTAGCATTCACACATGGCATGGGCGATATTACAGATGGATATTCAAGACTTCTATATTTCTGGTCCCCTGGATATTCTGCCCTATTTGGGCGGATAGTAGGCAACGCTTGATAACGTACGATAATGTATGTTGCAATGTTTATGTTTTTGCTTCTCTGTGCACTGGCTTGTTCCTTGGAGATGTGGCTATTTTTCTTGGTCTCTGTACTGTTACCATGTGTTGTACAAAATCATTTACAAAAAAAAAAATAGTTGCTCACAAATATAGGTGCTACTGAAAACTGATGACAATAAGGTGTGATTGTGAAGAGTGGGATATTTTCTTTCGGAAGATAAAACTTATAAAATTTTAGTAAAGAGACATGGTCATATTTTTCTTCGGCTGCATGTTTGCTCTAAGTGTGAAGGCATTTTTTCCAAAAATTCCCCCCAGAAAATCAACATTTTTAAGTAAGTTTATGATTTTGTTTGGTCACATTCATAGCCATCTTGGGCCACATGTAGGACACCCCTGGGTTAAAATCGTTCAGGTTTTTCTGCAGTTTGTGTCCCGTCTTAGGAAATTTACTCCTCTCTTTGTACTGTTGACTCTTGCCATTAGGATAGAAAGTATATTGAAAACCTAAATGGAAATTTTAGAATTTTCACAAGAGCACTAGGTGCAGGGAAGTGTTAAAAACTGATCTCCTTCTTTTAATGAAGTTTATTACTTTGCATCTCATACCTGTTCACCTCCTGGACAAGAGTAATTTTTACACTATGGACCTGTTTATTCAGCAATAACTGTCATTACTAAAGATAGCAAGGTAATACTTACATGTTTTTTTTTTTTTTACAAACAAGGCTTTCTGTTTGTGATATTGTCCTGCAACAATGATTTTAAAATCCTTAGAAAATAAAACACAACAAAACTAAACAAAATGCATTTTTTTCTCTTTTTTTTTAGCAGTATCAGTGTAAAAATAAATGTGTCACTGCATATAAAATGTGGACATTTTATTCTGTAATTTGTCTTGTTTAAAATGTCACTAAAATGTAATTCTGGTACAAAGCATTTCAAAGTTATTTACAAATAAAATAGTGTTTTTTTTTCTCAATGTTGTACTCTTTTAAATGGGAACTGTCTAAATAGTTAATAACTAAAATAGAAACAAACAAAAAATCAGCAGGAAAATAATAGTTTAAGAGAGAAGTAGACTAGGGAGTTAATTAGGCTTAAATGAGTAAACTAAGAGTTAATAATGGATTAAATAGAGAAACATTTTATTTAAAAAAACACAAACATTTATTTTACTTGTCAGGTTGCTTTAAAGGATAAATTCACCTTTCATAACATGTTACATGTTACTCCCATATTCAGGGTGTAACATGTAACCTGTTATAAATAGACTGCCCCTAGCTTGCCTGCTTTGACAGCTAGTGAGAGATTTTTAAATAATGCTACTATTTGACCCATTCAGAGTCCTCTATGGATGTGAAACTACAGGGCAGCACAGTGGCTGAATGGTTAGCACTTCTGCCTGGCAGTACTAGGGTCATTGGTTTGAATTCCAACCAGGGCGCCACCTACCTGGAGTACTTATTTTCCACCATAATTTGCAAATAAATTCTTTCCAAATCAGCCAATGTGATTGTCTGGATTTTTTTTTCTCATTTTGTCTCTCATAGTTGGGGTCTACCCATGATGCCAATTACAGGCCTCCTTCATCTTTTTAAGTGGGAGAACTTGCACAATTGTTGGCTGACTAAATACTTTTCTGCCCCACTGTACCACAGCACTGTGGAGCACCGTGGTAGTTAATTGATTCTTCCTGTCAATATATATGCTTGCCCATACATCCTGTATGATCAAACAGATAAACAGATATACTGACAGGTCTGCAGGAGACCTGCATGGCACCAGTGATCTGGTGCAATGGTTCGCAGGCTCCTGCAACAAAAAATAATAAATGCACATTTTTTACCTGCGAAAAAATGTGCATTTTATTATTTTTTTTTAGCAAAAGGTGAACTTATCCTTTAACTGACATCATGTGCAGCTCATCCTTTTGATCTACAGATAAATGAATGGAATAATATAGAAGTAACAATATGTTACTTTGTATCTTTGTGTAACACAGTAATGCCGGCTTTGTTTAATTAAAGCTGACCATTTTTTTATACTGGGAGGGCAGAATTAGGGCAGACAGACTAGATGTGCTATACACAGCCTGTGTATAATGAAGTTTTTTTGGGTGTGTGTAGCACTCCCAAAGGCTGCAACTAGTTAAGTAGCTCATTTAGACTAAGCTGATCCAAACCAAACTATGTACTGCCGCTGGGGCAACTGTATGAACTTTATGTAGCCTCAGCTGCATTCAGTGCTATGTTACAGCAGTGGGATAGGAACTTCCCATCCTGCTCCTGAAACAAAATCAAGTCAGGCTGAGCACTGCTCAGCCATTCACAAGAAGCTTGTATTCTACAAATGAATACAAAGCTTCCTCTGATTGGCTGAGGTAGAGAGATGGGCAGATGATGACATTAAGACTTGAGTTAAAGCGGTAGTAAAGTGTTACAAAAAAAAATATTTACCCCTGCAAGGCAATGGTATAATGTGCTATTATGCATCTCATACTACCACTTTATGAAAGACTTACCTTAAAACAAAGCCCTCCAGCGGAGAACTGTCCTGTGTTCATGGGCTCCGGCCATGTGACGGGCCGAGCTGCAATGACGTCACTCCTGCGCATGTGTGTGGGAATCGTGGCACGTTGGAGATATTAATTTTATCTACAGCTAAGCTTTATTATAAGCTTACCTGTAGGTAAAAGTATCAGAAACAAGTTTGCTATCGCTGTAATCTTTAATTAATTTATGATGACTGCTTTGCAAAAATAGCACTTTTGGTGTGGCCTGACCTATTTTCTTAGCTGTTATAATCCACTGATACTGCTGAACAAAGCAAATCATTTGCAGAGAAAAAAAAGTACATAAAAGAGTTTAGTCGCTAACTTTGGTCTCCTCACTTCCTGTATGATAATTCTGCATCAAAACTGGAATGCACCAAATAACCATGCACACAGCCCATCTTTGAACAAAGCAAAACACAAAGCACCATACTGCAACTGAATGCTTTCTTACCAGCTTGACAACTATAAAAATGTCAGGTAAGCAATGAATGTGTATATCCTACTCATGTCATGTCATTGTCTTATTTATAGGCAATCATATTTTTTCTTACAGCTACATTGCAGATATAGGTTTATTTTCATTAGTTTTCATGTATGTCAAATTGATGCACAAGTGATTAAAAATCATTTGATATCAATATACAGTAGTTCAATAAACGTGGTATGTAATATTCTATAGAGAGCAAAGGGCTAATTCATAACGCATGGAATGTGACACCCACCAAACATTTGCAGGTTGTTAATTATTCCCTTTAATTAAAAAAATACATCAAGGAAGATTCACCTGCAGTGAATATTTGCAAATGTCACTACTTTATAGATATGCCTCTAACCATTCTGTGCCACTGAAGAGTGGAACTGTTTTATTTTTAACCTAACAATGACTCTTTGTTTTCATCCTTATACATTGTATACGTAATATATATATTGCACATGCTGTATGTACATACATCATGCACACATGCATATTTTTTAAATTTAATTTATTTCATACCCATACATAAAATATATGCTTAATTCATATTTAAGGCAATAAAATAGTGGCATATTGTAAAGTTATTTTTTGTGCCATGTTCATTCTATTCTATCTTATGGATTTATTTTAGAGAGCCTAGATTTGTTCTAAGAATACTCTATTTAAAGGAGGTCATTTCGGTTTTCCGCTACAGAGGTCATAAAGGAAGTTTTGGTAAATCATGCCGACCATGCCTCTAACCATCTCAAAGACATGTGAATTAGCACATTTTAATAGCTACAACAGTTTCAAGAATATAGCTACAAAAAAAAAACACATTTTAGATGATATACTGTATATATTACATTATGAAATTCTCTGTATTAACATTACAGAATAGGGTAGAATTGTAGGTGTAAGGTGTTATATAGCCTACAGCTGATCAGGGGTCATGAAGCTAGGAACTATCACATGCCTATATAAAGCACATCTGGAATCATTCTAATACTTTTTAAAGCTTTGTAAGTAGTACACTTTTGACTAAAATTGTAGTTTGTAGTTTCTTGTAACTTGTAGATTCTAAAATGTGTCAGGTGTTGTATTTGTTGACCTACATATGTGGCGGTGTTGCACAATTTGTAACCACCTGCGTTCTGACAGTTTCTTCTTTGCACATTTTAGTTCAGTTATTTTCAAAGGCACAAAATCCAAAAACGTAGCAGCATCCATTTATTTTGCAAATCAGTGGTTTTTTTTGGAAATCAATGTAATATTGTTACATCAGTGATCCATGGTAAACAAAGGTTAATTACTACACCTCACAGTTGGACCTTTGGGTTTATTTTCCCTTAGACCTCAAAATGATGTTTGTTTTCTAGAGTTTTCATACAAATGACAGGACAGCAGGTTAGTCATGACTCATTGCTTGATTAAGCAAATATTTAGAGACTGGCTGAAAGTTTAACTTTTTAAAAAGTGGCCCTTTGTAGTTATTTTCATGTTACTAAATTATGCCATTTTAAAGGATGTAGTAAAGATTGTCATTTTTTTCACTGCAGCAAAAAAATTTTGGAAGTTATGGAAGATATTATTAATTAAAATATTATCTTAACCCTTTCATAACAATTTTCTATTGTTTTTGGATAATTAAACAAAGAACAGTCATTTTAGTCACAGAGTTCAAAAAGGTTGTACATTATGATCTCACATTATAAGATTCAGCAGTGGCTTGTTTGAGGCACACACTTGTTTTATCTACCAGGGATACGCACTGCTGATTGGAATAGATTTCCAGATGTGCCACTTTATGTTTATTTTAGTTCACATTTTAGTTCACAGTTATTTTCAAAGGCACAAAATCCAAAAACGTAGCAGCATCCATTTATTTTGGATAGCAGATATACATTCATTGTGGGTCTTTGCAGAGAAAATAACATTCAAATAGCATTTAAAATGCCTGAATGTTGAATGTTCTAATTAAAATGTGCTAATGAAATGTGAGTGGTTTGGCATGAATTAATTATAAAAGGGGTATAACAGTATTACACTATTAGTTTTTTTTCTCCCTTTTGGAACTTGGTGGTGTGGCGAGGAGACGAATGAAGAATCACCCATAGGTCTGAGGTGGAAAATAGAGGAGTCCTCAAAGGGGGTCCAGGAGCCCTAAATAATCCTGAAAGGTGTTTTACTCACCAATTATCTGGTGAGTGCGGTTTATGTTGGTTTTTGGCACTGGTGGATGGTGGAAGAATTATTTGAAGCACTGAAGTTTATTTTTTAAGAAAGTTTTTTTAGATCACTGGACTTTTATATATATTTTTTTAGATTTTTGTGTCATGGGATTGTGGTCACTTATTTTCATCACTGGACTTTGAAAATTATTTTATATTTATTTATTATTTATTAATTGTGTTTTGCGCTGGTTTATATTGGAAAATGAGTTGGTGCTTATTGGACCTGCACCCTGGCTAGTGATCAGTATGTATACAGTACTTTATCCCCCTAAAAAGGATCCATCTTTAACAAACAATGCTTCAACAAGCAGCAGTTTTGTAATTCCATGAAGCATCATGGTTTTTCTTCAAGATTTTTGGAAAATGACAGATATTTTACAAAAGTAACTGACTTTTCACTTTCATTTCCAATCTTTTGTTTTTTAGTTTTTTACAGTACAAAAGAAAAGAGTACAAAATTACAAAAATGTATCGACTGTGCACATATTTAGACAAAGGTTTTGTTAAAGAAATAAGTACAACAGTAATAACATTCCCTGAGTTTTGTGTAAAATACTGCAATTGAGAATCATCAAGGCTAAGGGTGTCCACAACAAAGGTCCCATAAATAAAGAAAACAAGGGGTCCGATGACTCCATGATATCACTATGCAAATTAACAAAATTCTCCAAAAAAAGTTTGATTTTTCCCTCCAAAATGGGGTATGGAACCCAAGACAGCCGTACTGCAGCCGTGAAACTCCCCCAGTCAAGCTAGAGGACCAGGTAAAGAAACAATGAAAAGAAAGGAAAAGGAATAGCAATAGCAAGCACCCCCATCTGCCCCAACAGGTTTCTGAGTTTGTTTAGGTGGTAGCTTTTTATAGGTCAAATTGTATCATAGAGGACTTTCATAACCTGCCTCTAGTAATTCTCGCCACCACAAAAATAAATGTTGTCAAGCGTTGTGTGTGTCTTGGGACTCACTCCAGTGGATGGCCAAGTAGCACCTGTTGCGGAGACTTGATCAGGTTGATGCCCATAACAGAGTAAATTAAATTATAACTACGGATCCAAAATCGTCTGACTCTGACTTTTCACTTTCAAATATTGGGTAATATGGCAGTATTACCATCTCAAACGGATTTCTGCTCTATTTCAATCAGCGATGTGACACAGTGGCCTTGACTTCCAAAAAAACTTTGCTTTTTATGGCTTTAGTGATCCGCTGCATCTTCATAACTCTCTAAGGAAAATAAAAATGTAAACTATTTGGTACTTCTAAATTAGGATTATGTTTGATTGGTGTTAAAGTTTAATGTGAATGATGTACTGGTTATATGGCTTTAATGATATAATTGAATTAATTCAACAAGGGCATAACTATAACTATAGATTTCTGTGGGGTCCTAAACAGTGGTGATACCTCAGGCATAAATGAATGCATTCTCTAAAAGCTCCAAAATGAAGGCCCATTGAGTCTTGTCAATTTTAGTTGCATTGAGTTAATTCTGAAAGGCCTGCAAATGCACAAGAACAGACCAACAAATTGACAGGCAACATATTTTCCAACACAGCACACCATGTATTGTGGAGCACTGCAACACGTGCATTGGGGATACATTGCTGTTTAAAATGTACTGCATTGCAAAGGTGTGTCTCAGCCCTAAAAGTGCCGCTGCTACAGAGCACATGCGCTATAGAAAAATTGGCACCACTCTGGGGGAGAGTAGTAACTGGCATGCTATATTATATACAGTAGCTGCCCAAATCTGGGCTAGCAATCAGTCTTAATTGGAGTTAGTCTTAATTGGAGGGTGTAACATATTGGCCGTATAGTACAGTACTTAGTGCTTGTTGCTAATGTCTCAGAAATCCCCACTCTTAAGAATATTAAGTGGCATACAAAGGAATGAGATCAAGACCAGGCTATCCTACCTATTACGTCAGTCAACAGAATAGCTGCTCCAACTGACTAAATCCACAAACATGAAAAAGTCCGCTCCTGGGAGGTTCTCGGTGTTGGGCCAATTGATCTGTGGCAATAGATTTACCCTTTAGCATCTGCTGTAGCAAGGTAAATGTGGCTTTTTCTAAAGACTTGGAAATTTCAATCTGTGCAACATTGTGGATGCCTCAGGCCATCCTGCCTAAAAATGAAGTACAGTACACTGATGCACTGCCTTGCCCTTGGTGTAAGTTTACTTGTCTAGACAAGCCTTTCACAATCTTTTTAACATGGAGGCACCCTTGAAAGTCCTTTCAGATCTCAGGGAACCCCTATTAATGAATGCTATATCTACAGCTCAAGGTACAATAATGTAAACATTGAGTTGAGAAACAAGAATAAATAAAAGAATAAGGATTGTGGCCACGTGTATTTGTCACCCAGGGCTGTTGGATACAAGATTATTTTTAGTTGGTGCTTAGTAAAATACTTTTTTAAATTGGTTGACCGTGAGCAGATTGTCCCCCCCCCCCCTCCCCCTTTACAGATTGTTAGAAAGATAATTGGTGTTAGTGGTTACTTATATGAGAATCAAAAAATGCTCTTGGACTTCTAGCAACCTCTGGAGGAACTCCAGGCTTCCATAGAACACTGGCAGAGAAAGGCTGGCCTAGGCTAGACTGTGGCAGTTTATTATATGAGTTTGTTGTAGCAGAAGGACCCCCAGCAGTATGTGAGTGGGATACACTGGGGGTGATTTACTAGTAGTGCTCACTTTGCAAAGTGAATTTTGAATTCACTTAGTGAATGAAGTAAAGCAAATTAAAATTCACTTTGCAACAGATACCCAACCATGTACAAGGAACACAGGATTTTTGCTTTCACATGATTGGTTGATAGAAGTCAGCAAAGCTTTACCTCATTCACTATGTCGGGGTCAAAAAATTCACTTTGCTAATTTAACAGCCTTTATTTCTTTAGTAAACCAACCTCGCAGATTGTTTGTGTGTGTATGGGTATGTTCGTGCTTGGAATAAGAAGGCCTCTGAACCAAAGTGAAGTTGGATCTGAGCAGCAGTGAGAAAAATGCCATCAGAATTTAGTACATGTTGAATAGGCTGAAAATCTGAACATACCAAGCTGTGTGACAAAGTAACAAAGAAGCTGAAAAATCTTTTAATACTTTATTGAGCTGAAACAGCTCCTGTGACGGAAGACCTTTATTCTTAATGGATAAAGAAAAATTGGCAAGCCTTAAAATGTATCTTTGTTTGACATTGAGCATTACAAATATACATATATATGTACATACTGTTGTCCTGAATATACACTCCTATTCATTCAACTGTTTACTTTGCATAGTATTGATTGAATGTTATCCCAGTTAAAAGGTCATTTTCTGTTATAGTGGGCCTGAATCTGATTTGAAGCAGATTTAATTAAATTTAAAGTGAATCCTAATCTAATCTCTAAAAGCTTTAACATGTTATTGTAATTTCAAAAGCCCATTTATAAATCTGCAGCTTTCATTAAAGGAGATCTATAGTCATAGTATACACTTTCAATTTACAACATCAGCACTGTAGTAGCAATACAAATGATAAATATTTTTAACCATTCAATATACAGTAAGCTTACTTAAAAGTTATCCTTTCATGTTGTGAGTTCTGCCTGTCTTCCGGTTATCTCTTTCCACAACTTCCTGGAATCCCTACACGCTTTGCAGCTTCTCCTCTGCTGTTTACTCCTGAAATTCCTCTCAGCAACTATGTAGTTCAGAAAGCAGTCTCTGTGAAAGGTGTGACACAGCAGTGCAAACCCACAGGGCATAGTGAATACGTCATAAAATGCAAAAATGTAAGGACGCAAATGTAAAGGACTCTTTAAACTTAAGTTTTCAAACTTCATGATTGGTCAGATTATTGAGGGTAGGCTAGAAACAATTAAAATACATTAAAGTAATAGCAGGTGACCTTGTTATGAAGGTCCTTCATGGGACAATTTCCCTGTCTTCCAGTTTTGCTTCTGTATGGTAACCCAGTCACACTCTCTTCCAATGGAATCTACAAGTAGCTATTTCCACATACGTTGCATAGACATTGTCCACTGCTGTTACTATTAGGAAGCCTGCCCTGAAAAAAGTCATGCAGCCACTGCTGGAGTGCATGTAGACAGAAAGTTGGAAATATTTTAATTAAAAAGATGTCAACAGTGCTTTTGGAGACTAATGGGATCATTTAACCTGTTGCCGACCAGCTACAGTACATATACTGCGGCAGGGCGGCACCGCTGTGCAAAATCACGTATATATACGTGATTTTGCATATTGGGTAGGAAAGCTCAATTTGTGGGGGAAAAAAGGACGTAAATTTCATGTGGGTGCAGCGCTGCATGACCGCGCAATTGTCAGTTAAAGTAACGCAACAACGTAACATAAACCGCTTCAGTAATAAAGGTAAATAGGCCTTTTACATTGCAAGGGAGTTTTCCTTTAGCTTGGGAATGTGGTAAAAATAGGCTTTGAAGGAACACCTAATCACGTGCAAGGGAAATGTTTGTTTTTGCGTGAACATTACTGAATTATGGAATTTAACAGAGCTTACTTTACAGAGGAAGGAAGGTCAAAGAATCTTAAATGGTTTTATTTCAAACAAACATTGACAAAAATTCTTGACTAATTTACACTTTTCAAAATGAGTGTTTGTTAAATGAACCTCTTCTCTTTGTAAATATACCCCATTGCGGCAAAGTAAAAAAAAAAAAGTAATGTAAAAAACATTTGTTTACAACACATTTTAATGAACATAAGGTTAACTCCCTAAATAAACTATGCACAATGCCCTCTGCTCCACATCAGTCAGAAATGTAGACACAACATGTACTAGAGAAGTTCATTCCTCTACAGCAGCATATAGTTGCATTGTAAGGGGAGACACCATTTCCTTTCATTTATAAGTGTTTGCTGTGGGGTAATGAAAACTTTAGTGTGATACAGCATAAATTGTTTAGAATGACATGAATGATGACATCACAACAGTATTAAAATGTAGTGAAGAAGGTTAAAAATTCATTAATGTAGGGCTTGCTCACACCAGATTGCAGTGCGGGAAACCAGCACCACATTCAAAGCACACTTGGTGTGAGATCTGATGTGAATGTCAATATATTTCTAATGACAGCCCAAACGCAGACTGCAAACACCGTATGCTTGCCTGCTCTGGATTGCTCGGGACCATGCGATTTGGTGTAGTGCATGTTTCAAAAGTAATGCACGCAATCTAGTGTGATTTCAGCCTATTCAAATCAATGGGCTGAAAATGGCACCGCACAGGAATGCGGCCTGCCTTAGTGTGCAATTTAGGTGTGAACCAGCCTTTTTAGTTATACTGATGAGGGAGACCATTCATCTACAATAATATGCCATAATTAACAGAACAGACCATAATGTATGATCCATACAATATACAGTGGCAAATTAATGTGTAAAAATAGTCAGAATTCTATGATAAATGTAGTAAACATAAATGTAGATAGATACAAGCAGTCTTTTGTTCAATAAAAAAAAATGTATTTTTTGCAATAAAGAGTTTTACATGCATGGCCATGGTTATTTAAATGCCAGGTTTAATGACCGTAAATAAAGCCACAATGGCTGGTAAAATCCAATGATAAGTTGTGAGTGGTACATCAGCATCAAGCAATCACAGTTCCTAGCATAGTATACATTTGTACCCGGTCTGTTTCTGACCCAATTCCAGTGGTGGATCAACAACGGGTTGCTGCGGATAGGAGACTACCTCCGGGGTGTCCGAATTTATCCTCTTCAGTACTTTACAAAGAAACTACAGATGCCCCCCATGGAAATTTTCAGATATAATTGAATCGCCTCTTTTATCCGCTCGAAAATTGTTTTACTAGATGGACCGCCCATTCTTACTAGTTTTGAACTTTCATGTCGGCATACGATTCTCTCTAAAGGCCGTATTTCTGTGGTGTACGCCCTTCTAGCTGATCCAAACTATAAACTCCCCTATATGGCTCAATGGGAAAGAGACCTGAATGTTAGTTATGATTTATCTGATTGGCAAGACATAGCCCTGGCATTATCTAAAGTTTCCATCAATACTACCTTAATTGAAGCAAACTATAAAACGCCTAGTCCCAACTCGGACGGCGAGGATGTGTCCTTCTGCCTCACCAATATGCTTTCGGCGTTGTGGCAAGATAGGTTCTATATTCCACATTTGGTAGCAATGCCCGATAGTAACTAGATTTTGAATCCGCATGTTTAACCTTATCTACATGGTGACGGGAGTTAATGTTTGTAGGGCCCCGGAAACGGCCCTCTTCCATAAATTTCCACTTGCAGTAGCAGAAAAGGCTCTTAAATTGCTTACTTATATGCTGTTAGCAGCGAGAATCACTATTGCTAAATTTTGGAAGAAATCAATTATTCTGCTTGAATATGTCAAGAACAAATTAAATTGGATCATGATTAATGACAGACTCACCTGTGTTTTACATAATAATACCATCAAATTTGATAAAACGTGGGATCCGTGGATTCGATACATCTCTGTGCCTTAGTACGTCCTGATATGACCCTCTTCTCCTCTTGTTACTGTTACCCTCTTTTTCTTCCTTTCTACTGTCTTTTATTTTTTGTTTTCTGGAGCTAGTTGAGTTAAATTTTTTATTTGTTCTGCAACATTTGTCATGGTTTTGTTCATGATGAATGTTCAGTGCGATCCATATGTTTCCTACTAATGCTTCCCCTGTACAATGTGGACTTAATGCCGGGAACTTTATGTTTGAGTTATCTAGTCATTATTGGACAGATTTTCTGGCTCTCTATGGTATGTCTGTTGTTTATTCAACCAGCTGTTTTTTGAACATGACATGACATGACTATAACATGACACTTGTCTATTACGGTTTCTGTAATTGAAAATTTTCAATAAAAATATTGGATAATAAAGCTTTCTAAAGGTAGCTTGTAAGTAGAATATATGAGCTGCTATTGTTGAATTTTAAACAGGCATGCTTTAGGGCTTTAATCCTTATCTCAGGATTCACTACCTGTTGTATCATTTACTTAGAATAAGCATACTGGGTGGATGGTCAGACTTTTGCATGCTTGTTCTAGGTGGCTCAGGTTACAAGGTAATAATGCCAGAATAACAAAAACAGCCTTTATGCATTCATGAAAACAAAACCATTCAATAATGGAAATTCCAATATTTCTATCCTTATTTAATGTGTCTACATGTGTCACCAATACTATCCAAATCATCTTTGAATATCTACAAGCCAAGCTGTCTATGTCAATGCCTTGGGTTCAGTTCAACCATGATCTGAAGAAGTTTGGATGCCAAACCTGAACCCCATTGAAATGCATTAATAAAGAGCCCCCTCACGTGAGTATGGGGTACATAGTACCCCCACTCATTCACACACAAAAAAATATGTCACCTAGAAATAAAGACAAGCAAATGTTTGAAAAGTCCTGTATTAAAAAACAAAAATCTCCAAAAAATGTCCCTACTAAATACATTGTCAATCACAATGCCACCAAAAAAAAAACTTGAAGACCCAGTGCGTACAACTGATAATGATGGTAATCATAGTAGAATAACAGCACCTCAAACTGTCATCAGCTACAGTAATTAATAGAAGGGGTGTGGATAGTGGTGACATTATTGCCCAAATGTAGCCATGGCTAATTTTGGTCAACATCGCGGTCCAAATACAGACATTTGCCCTATTTGGGCAGCGATTTTACCTCTGTCCTTGTCCCTTTGCTTATGTGGTGGGGGATTCCTGGTGACGTCAGCAGTTCCTAGGGATGCAGCAGGTGCAGGCACCTGCTGCTTCCATAGCAACCAATGACAGCGAGATGCTGTTATGTATAGAAGCAGTAGAAATACCATTTCTATACCCTGACCAGCCATAACATTAAGATCACTGACCAGTAAAATTAATAACATTGATTATCATATTATGATGTAATTGAAAGTCAGTGGGATATATTAGGCAGCAAGTAAACATGTTTTCCATTAAGTTGAAAGCAGAAAAAATGGGCATAACAGTTAGTTGCGTATGGGGCTGATCAGGGTGCCCATGATGACCCGTGTTCACAGCCAAAAGTGCCTACAGTGGGCACGCGAGCATCAGAACTGGACCATACAGCATTGCAAGAAGGTGGCCTAGTCTGATTTAGCATGTTCTCTTTTACATCATGTGGCTGGCTGGGTGCATGTGTGTGTTGCTTATTTGGGGAAGAGATGGCACCAAGATGCAGTATGGGAAGAAGGCAAGCTGGCAGAGGCAGTTTAATGCTTTAGGCAATGTATTGCTGAGAAACCTTTGGTCTTGCCATTCATATAGATGTTACTTTGACTCATACCACCTACTTAACCGTTTCAATACCGTGCAATTTTACACCTTCCTGCCCAGGCTATTTTTCAGGTTTCAGCACTCTCACACTTTGAATAACAATTGCGCGGTCATACAACACTGTACCCAGACTAAAATTTTATCATTTTCTTCACACAACTAGAGCTTTCTTTTGGTGGTATTTAATCAACGCTGGGGTTTTTATTTTTTGCTAAATTAACAAAAAAAGACCAAAAATTTTGAAAAAAAAACACATTTTTCTTTGTTTCTGTTATAAAAGTTTACAAATAAATTGTTGTTCATAAATTTAGGCTGAGATGTATTCTGCTACATGTCTTTGGTGAAAATAACCCAAATTAGGATGTATTTTTTAGTTTGTAGGAAAGTTATAGAGTTCACAAACTATGGTATAGATCTGAATATTGATCAATCCTAAAGTACTGACAGCCAATCTAATTTCTTGAGGTCCAAGAATGTCAGAACAGTACAGATATCCCCCAAATAACCCCTTTTTGCAGAGTAGACAGCCCGACGTACTTCATAAGAGGCATGGCGAGTTTTTTGAAGTTCTATTTTTTTGTCATAATTTTTCGGAAAATGAAAAAATTAAAAAAATTATTTTCACTATTTTTTTTTTTTACATACTGTCACCAGTGCAGTACAGCATCATCATATAACTGGCATGGCGGTTAATAGGGACACTGACTGGTGACAGTATGAAAAAAAAAATATATATTTTTTTTTATTATTTAATTTATTACATTTTTTTTTTTTAAGATTTTTTTTTCATATTTTACTACAACCAAAGTAGTACAATGTTACCATAGTAACATTGTACTACTTTGGGGAAGTGATCAGTATTTTTTTTTTTTTTTTTTTACACAATTTGCTTATAGCAAATAATTACTTTGCTATAAGCAAGCATTTACCTGAATGAAATCGATTCATTCAGCTTTTTTTTTTTTTTTTTTTTTTTTGTGCTTAGCTGTGATTTGGTCACAGCTAATCACATGACATGTGCATGTGATTAGCTGTGACCATTCACAGCTAGACACTAGTATACAATGGATGGCATCATGAATGAAGCCATTCATTGTATACAACTGTCATGTGACCTGCTGTGATTGGTCACAGCAGGTCACATGGTACCAGCAACGGGAGCCTTTACTCGGATCTGTCATCGGCCGTGTCTGAGGTGCACGGCCGGTGACAGATCGCACTGCTGCGCCGCTCTGCATTAGCGCAAATGGCGCATGTGCGGGAGCACGCCAAATGGCATGCACCCAGAGTGAAGAGACACATCTGAAGCCGCCAAACGGCCATTGGCCGGGCGGCTAATGGTTAAACATTGTTGCTCACCGAGTACCCCTTTTCATGGAAACGGTAGTTCCTGATGGCAGTGGCCTCTTTCAGAAGGATAATGCACCCTGACACACTGAAAAAATGGTTCAAGAATGGTTTCAGGTACACAACAATGATCTTGAGGTGTTAATTTGCCCTCCAAATTATCCAAATCTCAATTAATCGAGCATCAATGGATTGAGCAACCTCAAGTAGCTTTAGTAAATCCTTATGCTGCTAGCATTAGTAAATGGAAAGGAAAGAATATTATATTTACTTGTTGTAAACTTTTTTTTTTTACATTTCTTTAGTTACTTCCTGGTTTCCATTATTAGGCAAATTATGTCATACACCCCAGGAGTCTTCAGGAAGGGAGGAGGGGCTTTCTCAGCTAAGGCAGATGGATTGCAGATTCCAGAAAGTAAATTCATCTGCCCTTACTTAGGATGGCCGTGGCCAGAAATGCTAGAGGGGTGTTTTTCAAAGTGATTTCTCAGCAAAGAACAGCATGGACACATGGATCAATTTGGGAATTTGCTTTGAATAATAATTAATTAAAAATTAATTAAATTGTGTTTTTGGTTGGTGCTGCTCAGATGCAGTGTAGTTTAATGACTGTGTATCAACCTACTTATAAAAATTGATTGATGATCATTAGCACCTGCTTGGTATAATTGGTTAATCATACACCTGACTTTAATCCTACAAAATCTCTGACGTTGTGTGTACAAAGTGTGCAAGTGTAAGAATTGATGCTGGTCTAAAGCCAAAGGGCAGTCACTCTAAACATTGATTTGATTTAGATTTAGCTTCTGTTCGCTCACTTTGCATTTTGTAAATTAATTATGCTATCAAAAATGTATATTTTAGTTGCTATTTTATCACTTTACTGCATTTCTTCACACCTGCCCAAAACTTTTGCACAATACTGTATATCATGAAAAAATTAAAGATTCTGCAGCACAACAGTGACTTGATTTATTTCTTGTCCACCTCTATCTTTCTAGATTGTCTCCAGTACCTTGTACCACTGGTGGTTGTATCTTTGGCTTTCATATTTCTGCTGACCATTAACATTGTGCACTATGCCAAGAAACATAGAAAAGGTAAGTGAGTTTACGTCACAGATAATTTACCTATCAATCTTACAAAACTGAGACAAAGGGTTGTGCTATAGTCTCCACCAATACATGCAATAATCATAATCATAATACAATAATCATGTAAAAAGGCAAAACCTAACCTTTATACAGCATATTAAAGGAAAAACACATTTAGGGTGTAGCCTGTTACTGTGCATCTCTCCCCGTACAGCCATACAGCTGTACAGAATGTATACAGGAACCTGACTTTGCACCAGTTGATCACAGATACAATGCTGTGTGGGCCTCTAAGAAAACAAGTAATAAATGCACATTGTTTTACCTGTAAAAATTGCACATTAAATATTTCTTTTAAAAGTGAACTTATCTTTTAACTACTTGCTGTCTGGCCCATGTACATAAACGGTTAACAAAAACCCCACGACATAAAAAATTATATAAAAAAATAAAATTAATATGTAAAAAAAAATTTGAAAAATTATAATTTTTGGTTATAAACTAATTTGGGGTATTTTTTTTTTTTTTACTAAAAAGATAGCTGAATACATTTTGGCCAAGATTTATGAAGAAAGATTATTTATTTGCAAAATTTTAAAAGAAAAATACTTTTTTTGTACTTTTTCATTTATATGGCAAAAAAATAAAAATCCCAGTGGTGAATAAATACCATCAAAATAAATTGTTATCTGTCTCAAAAAAAATGCTAAAAAATTCATATAGGTATAGTGTTGCATGACCACGCAATTGTCATTCAAAGTGTGATAGAACCTAAAGCTGAAAATTGGCCTGGACAGGGAGGGGGTGAGTGTCTGGACTTGAAGTGGTTAAGCAAGGTGTCAAAGAGATGCATACATTGCTCTGAAGGAAATCAAAGCATTCTCCTGTAGAGAGGTGCAGGTGGAGAGGCGGGCAGTGATGTCAATCACAGAATGCTTTGCATTCATTGAGAAAATGCAAACCATTCTCTGAATGGCTCCTGTACCGAGTGGCCAGCCTTCTGTGTTCAGAATGCAGCAGGGCAGCCACTTAGATGGAGATCTAGAAGATAGTGGACATCAATGGCATAGCAGTGCCAGTGTCTACTACAGTAATTTCCAGCTCTTAGAGAGATCCCACAGGTATGGAATATGCATAGATATGTTGGTCTAAGCTGAACCAATGTAAAAAATGCCATACCCGGAATTCTTCTTTAATGATTGTTTGTTGACTTACAGTAGGTGTTTTGTTTTGCAGTCAAATGTTGCCAGCATTGACAGGTTTTCCATGTAGACATTTGGTGCAAGCAATGGTGTAGAATATTATTCATATAGGCATGGGCTAACATTTTGGGTAGGACTTACATGCAATATTGGCAAATGTAGATACAAAACCAAGGGCATGGTGGGAGACTTAGGGCAGAAACATCACTGTTTGACCCATTTGCATCACTGTTTGACCCATTTTTTCACCCGTTCTGTTTTTGTAACAAAACGAAAATAGGACCTTGATCTGTTTTACAAAAAAGATGTTGGTAGATGTAAATGGATGTGAACAGATGATCATCTGTTTTTCCGTAGAGATGCATTGATGTCCGTTTTTCATCCATCAACGGATGGATGAAAAACAGACAAACCGAACAGGGCCTAAGCAAAGCAAAGGTATGCTCAGAAGGAGGGAAGGGATAGTAAGCAAAGAAGAGCTTTAGACTGACACTTCATTGTTCTCTTGCCATTTGCTGGAATGATGCTCTACTGGGACCATTTACAGGCCAGGAATGTATCTGGCATGTCAGGAGCTCAGGTTGTTAGAGAGATTTCTGTTCACCTCCTGTCTGGTGAGAGGAATCTATCAAAAAGGGCATAGACAGTGAAAAAACAATCTAATAAAGAACTAACCCTTAACTTTAAAAAAGTTTTTTTTTTGTGCTGTTTCTCTAATGGAGAGAACTCCCACTACCTCCTATTCTGGTGACCACACCATAAATGCGGGGAAATCTCACTAATGGAGTCACAGTACAAATCTGACACACATTCCAACATTTACCAAACTTTCAAAACTATAAGAAAAAGTTTTGGTTGAAGCTGGGCTTTGAGTAAGTTTTATTGTATTTGTTTTACATTTTATTGTTATCAATACATCTGTTTTGGTGTGTGTATATATATATATATGTATATGTATGTGTGTGTATGTGTATATATATATATATATATATATATATATATATATATATATATATATTTCATCTGCAGATGATTTTACTTCTGTAGTCACAAGTCTAATTTGTATTTACACAGAGAAAGAGATGAAATATTACAACCAGTGTACCATAAGGTATGTACACCTGTTTTCACATTTAAAATGTCTCATAAAAGATGTAAGGTTTAAAAAATTTTCTAACTTAACATATGAAATACAGTGATAAATGTGTTAGTTTATAACAGGGGTCTCCAAACTTTTTAAACAAAGGGCCAGTTTACTATCCTTCAGATATTAGAGGGGCCACACTGTGGCCTTTAGGGAGTAGAAAATGTTGCCGCATCAGTTGGAGTAAACAATTTCCCATTGTTGGTGTCATTGGGAGGAACTGTGCCCCATCATTGGTGTCATTGGTAGGAATAGTGTACCATCACTGGTGAGATTGGGAGCAATTGTGCTCCATCATTGATGTCATTAGAAGGAATAGTGCCCCATCAATGGTGTCATTGGGAGGAATAGTGCACCATCATCAGTAGGAATAGTGTCCCATTATTAGTGTGATTGGGTGGAATTGTGTCCCATAACGATGTCAGTGGGAGGAATATTGCCCCATCATAAGAGTCATTGGGCCCCATTGTTGGTGTCATGGAGAGCAACTGTGCCCCATCATTGGCATCATTGGTAGGAATTGTGCCCCATCATTGGCGTCATTGGTAGGAATTGTGCCACATCATTAGAGTCATTGGTCCCCATTGTTGGTGTCATTGGGAGGAACTGTGTCCCATTGTTGGTGTCACTGGCAGGAACTGTGCACCATTGTTGGTGTTGGTGAATGAGTTAGTGCGCCAGGTGCCAGAGAAAGGCAAGCACAGGGCTGCATCCAGCCCCCCAGCTGCAGTTTGGAGACCACTGGTTTAAAAGATAACTTCACTTATAATTCACATCATGTAAATAGCATTATAAGAAAACGAGTTAATAGCAATACTTACAGTGTGTTTGACACACTGTAGCCTAAAGCCTCATTAGGTTTGTTTCTACAGTACAAACTGCACTGCAAAGGAACATTCAACTTCTCTTCTTTCAAGAGTATTCTCAAGTGGTGGCCAAGTGTAGCTTCCGCTCTGCAGCAAAAGGGGATTACACAAGCCCATGAAGGCTGCTAGCTATGGAGTGCCAGACTCATAAGTCCAGGCTGAAATGCAATTTTACATCAGAAAGACCAATGATCAGCAAGGGGCAACATTATGACTGCCCCTATACTGATACAGTATGTATATATATTTATAACCTAGACGTGCAACCAAGGTTTTTAGCAAATTAACTAACAACATGAGTAAAAATAAAAAAAGTGAAAATATTAAATTATTTAATTTAAAAAAGCAGAAAAGTAATAGCTAAGGGAATAAGGGAGCAGAGGAAGTTAATTAGGGTTAATTTTAATAAGCGTTTAACTATTATTATTTAACTTTTTTTTTTACCTTGGAAGGGTTTTAACTGACATCATATTCAGACTAAAGCTCAGCTCTTTGATCTGTAGATGAATGAAACAAACTAAATAGGTAACTTTATTAGATATGTGTATCACCTAACCCCAAAATCCCCTCAAAAAGTCACGCCTTCTCCCCAGAAAGCAACACAATATTACAACCTTTTTGAAATTATATAAACAAATTCAAACAAATGAATATAATCATAAATTACAAAAATTGGAAAAAATCATAAAATTCAAAAATACAAAAATAAAAAGTAAATAAAAAAAAAAAAAAGTCCAGCATAAAGTGTCCCAAAATGTCCCAATGTAAACACAAATAGTGTCAAACAGAAATGGTGTCCCAAAATTGTCCAAATCTCCAAATTTTATCCAGTCAGAAGAAATTCCCTTTCATCCCGCAATACCTCGAAAAAAACAAATTCAGAAATCTAGTGCATTACCTTTATAAATAATATATATATATATTCTCTTCGTGCAAAAATAAAACACAAAAACACAAAAAAGTGTGCAAACACTATATATGTGTATTTTCCGTGCACATGTGAATGAACTGTGACCACTGAGTGGTCACAGTTCATTCACATGTGCACGGAAAATACACATATATAGTGTTTGCACACTTTTTTGTGTTTTTGTGTTTTATTTTTGCACGAAGAGAATATATATATATATTATTTATAAAGGTAATGCACTAGATTTCTGAATTTGTTTTTTTCGAGGTATTGCGGGATGAAAGGGAATTTCTTCTGACTGGATAAAATTTGGAGATTTGGACAATTTTGGGACACCATTTCTGTTTGACACTATTTGTGTTTACATTGGGACATTTTGGGACACTTTATGCTGGACTTTTTTTTTTTTTTTTTTTATTTACTTTTTATTTTTGTATTTTTGAATTTTATGATTTTTTCCAATTTTTGTAATTTATGATTATATTCATTTGTTTGAATTTGTTTATATAATTTCAAAAAGGTTGTAATATTAAATAGGTAACTTTGCATCCTTGAATCTTGATCATTAGCTATAAACACTAATCAGAAGATTCATTTATCACAGCAATTGCTAGGGCGGGTTGCTATATTTACCTAGCAAGGAGCTACTGGAAAAGCATGGAGGGAGCAGTAGCAGGGGGGAGGTACGGGGCTTTATATGCCCGGTGTACTTCTGTGAAAAGTTTTTGAGCATACTTAGACAACCTAAGAAATGAGAGTGGTTAACCAATTGGGGACATTGGGCGTGCTACCCAATCCCAAAAAAAAGTAATTCATGTATGTAGCACATCTAGTTCTTCTGCCCCTACTGCTGCATCCCCTCCTCGCACTTACTAGCAATTCCCAGCTATAATAATGAAAGCTAGAAACTGATGTGTAAATACAGCAGCTCCAGCAACTGCTACTGTAAAAAAAAAGGCTGTCTGACAAAGTGTTTGTCAACATTCTGCAGACATGACTAGAAAGATACAAAGTAACATTGTTTATTCATCTGCCTGTCAAAGGGATGAGCTTCCTCCTGAAGATGTAAAATGCAATTTCCTGTATGTGGCTGGCTCACTGATTTTCCCAGAAGTCTGAACTAAAGCTTGCCATACACTGTTAGTTTTTTAACTCGCAAAAGAGGTGGATAGAGGAATTCCCTGTCAGGACATTGTATTCTGATAACATCACCCACATATTTTCCAACATGTCCTTTCAACAGAAGTTGATCAAGCGGGGACAGTCGCACACTGATCGAAATTTACACCATTGGACGGGCTGAATTTTGATCAGTGTATGGCCAGCTTTGGATACCATCATATTTTAGGCAACCCCTGCAATAGGATGAGATACTCCCTAAGGGTTAATTACTTCTGAAGGGATGCAGACATTTAAACTTTTCTCATTTGAACACTGAAAGTGCATTAGGTGATTATAATGAACCTATGCAATTGCCACCTATGCAATAAGTCCATCCGTGAAATTTAATTGCTACTAAATATTCCATGGTCAACTGTTAGTGGTATTATAACAAACTGGAAGCAACTGGGAACAGCAACTCACAAAAAATGACAGAGCGGGGTCAATGCATGCTGAAGTGCAAAGTGCGCAGAAGTCGCTACCTGTCTGCAAAATCAATAACTAAAGACCTCCAAACTTTGTGTGGCCTTCAGATTAGCACAACAGTGCATTAAGAGCTTCATGGAATGGTTTTCCATGGCTAAGCAGCTATATCCAAGCCTTACATCACCAAGTGCACTGCAAAGCGTTGGATACAGTGGTGTAAAGCATGCTACCACTGATCTTGGTTGCCAGGAAAACGGTACTTGCCTGAGTGCATTGTGCCAAGTGTAAAGTTTGGTGGAGGGGGGATTATGGTGTGGGGTTGTTTTTCAGGGGTTGGGATTGGCCCCTTAGTTCTAGTGAAGGGAACTCTTATGGCATCAGCATACCAAGACATTTTGGGCAGTTTCATATTCCCAACTTGGTGGGAACAGTTTGGGGATGGCCCCTAACCTGTTCCAACATGACTGCGCACCAAGTGTACAAAGCAAGGTCCATAAAGACATGGATGAGCGAGTTTGGGATGGAGGAACTTGACTGGCCTGCACAGAGTCCTGACCTCAACCCAATAGAACACCTTTGGGATGAATTAGAGCGGAGACTGTGAGCCAGGCCTTCTCATCCCACATAAGTGCCTGACCTCACAAACGTGCTTCTGGAAGAATGGTCAAACATTCCCATAGACACGTTCCTAAATCTTGTGGACAGCCTTCCCAGAAGAGTTGAAGCTGTTATAGCTGCAAAGGGTGGGCCAACTCAATATTAAACCCTACAAGCTAAGACTGGGATGCCATTAAAGTTCATGTGCATGTAAAGGCAGGCATCCCAATACTTTAGGCAATATAGTGTACATGGTTTCACTGCAATCATCAGGAGCAGGAGAATTTATTTTGGGTAGTTCTTTGGTGGTACGTCATTGCATTGGCAAGAAATAGCTACATTTTAATAAATAAGATTTTTAAATTTTTGTGCCAGTTTTCCTTTGACAATAAAATATCAGGAGATATCCTTTAACATTTACCACCAAATGGAAGCCCAAGTTGTCCTGAAAAAGGTATATTTCACCTGGATGCACAAAGTAGTTGTGACAATTTGTACAGATTTACTAACACATGTCAAAGTTGCGAAATTGTGCTTAGGCAGTAGGATTTGTTTTACCCTTAGGCACAGGGGGCGGACTGACAACTCATGGGGCCCCCGGGCAGTAAGAGATAATGGGGCCCTGTGTTCCCCCTCCTACACTCAAGCACACCCACACAACACCCTACCTACATATTGCAGCTCAGCTGCATAGAAGGGGCATTTAAATATTTACTGCAGCAAAGCCTGCATGAATGTTCCCGGCTTCTTTCCATAGAAGCCACTGGGCACTTTCAGGTTTAAAGATGGCTGCCATGTGGGGGAAGTGAAAGAGAGAGGGGAGTGAGAGGGTAAAAAAGAGGAGGGGAGAGAGAGAGAGAGAGAGAGAGAGGGAGGAAGGGATGAGAGAGGAGGGGTGTGTTTTAAATTGTGCTAAAAATTGGGCATGGCATAAAAGGGGTGTGGTTAAATAGTGTCTGAGACAGGGGCAGACTGACAACTCATGGGGCCCCCAGACAATAGGGGATCATGGGGCCCCTGTGTCTTCGCCCACACTCAAACTACTCCCAAAAAAGCCTATGAAAGGTACCAGGGGCATCTCATGGGGCCCCCTACTGACCCCAGGCCCTCGGGCAGTGCCCGAGTGTTTCGAATGGTCAGTCCACCCCTGGTCTGAGATGACTTATGTAGTGCAGAAAGAGGTAATGGTAAATAGGGAATGTACAGTGTGGAGTGTATGACAGTGGGTAGTATGTACAGGGAGAGGAGTGCGGAGTGTATGGTGGTGGGTAGTATGTTAAGGGAGAGGAGTGCAGAGTGTATGATAGTGGGTAGTATGTGTAGGATGGTGTCAGTAGGTGGTGTCAGTAGTTCTTCATTTTTATTAGTATTATTTTTTTTTTTTTACAATTTTATGATTTGTTTTTTACAAATAAAGTTTTATTATTTTTATCATTTTTTTTCACTTTTGGGTGGCCAGTGGGTGGTGTCAGTAGAGCAATGGCGTGGGTGTCAGAATTTTTTAATTTTTATTATATCATTTTTTTTTTATTTTTTACAATTTATTTCTGTATTATTTTTTTCACAATGATTTTGTGGGGGCAGTGGACAGTGTCAGTAGGGAGTGAACAGGGAGCATTAGTATATGTTGGGCTGTCATTAGATTGGGATGAATAAACAGAACCTGTATCCCCTTATATCGAAAGGAAGGGAATTTATGGAGGGAGGGAAGGAAGGAAGAAAGAAAAGGGAGGGAAGGAATGGATGGAGGAAGGAAGGGGAGGGAAGGAAGGAGGGGTGGGAGGAAAGAATGAAGGAAGGGGATGGAGGAAGGAAGGGAAAGCAGAAAAGAGAGTGAGGGAATGGATGGATGGAGGAAGGAAGGAAAGAAAATGGATGGAGGAAGGAATGAAGGAAAAGGAGGGAAGGGAGGAAGTTAGGGAAAGTTAGAAAAGGAGGGAGGGAGGGAATGGATGGAGGAAGAAAGGGGAGGTGAGGAAGGAAGGAAGAAAAGGGAGGGAATAGATGGAGGAAGGAAAAAATGGTAGGGAGGAAGGAAGGAAGGAAGGAAGGAAGGAAGGGAAAGAGAGGGAAGGAAGGAATGATTGAAGGAAGGGGATGATAGAGGAAGGAAGGAAGGGGAGGGAAGGAAGGAGGGGAGAAAAAAAGGAAGGAAGAAAAAGGAGGGATGAAATAGATGACAGAAAAAAGGAAAGAAGAGGAGGGAGGGAGAGCAATAGGGAGGGAAGGAAGTTAAGAATGAAGGGAGGGGAAGAAGGAAGGAAGAAAAGGGTGGGAGGGAGGGAATGGATGGAGGAAGGAAGGAATGGATGGAGGAAGGAATGAAGGAAGGGGAGGGAAGGAAGGGAGGAAGTAAGAAAAGGGAGGGAGGGAAGGAAGGAAGAAAAGGGAGGGAAGGAATGGAAGGAGAAAGTAAGGAATGAAGGGAGGAAGGAAATGAAAGGAGGGGAGGGAGGGAGGAAAGAATGAAAGTAGGGGATGGAGGAAGGAAAGGAAGGGGAGAGAGAGAGGAAGAGAGAGAGGGGGGGAGAGAGGGGGGGGAGAGAAATGAAGAAAAAGGAGGAAAGGGAGGGAAGGAATGGATGGAGGAAGGAAGGGGAGGGAAGGAAGGAGGGGTGGGATGAAGGAAGAAAAGGGAGGGAGGGAATGAATGGAGGAAGGTAGGAATGAAGGAAGGAAAGAAAATGGATGGACGAAGTAATGTAGGTAAAGGAGGGAATGAAGAAAAGGGAGGGAAGGAAGGAACAAAGAAAAGGGAGAGAATAGCTGGAGGGAGGAAGGAAGGAAATGGATGCAGGAAGGAATGAAGGGGAGGGGAGGGAGGGAGGAAAGAATGAAGGGAGGGGATGGAGGAAGGAAGGGAGGTAGGGAGGAAGGGAGAAAGGAAGGAAGGATTGAAGGAGGGGGGAGGGAGGGAATTAAACAATGAAGGGAAGGGATTAGAGGAAGGAAAGGAAGGAAGGAAGAAAATGGATGCAGGACGGAATGAAGGAAGGGGAGGGAAGGAAGGAGGGGAGGGAGGAAGGATGGAACAAAAAGGAGGGATGAAATAGATGAAGGAAGGAAGGAAAGAAGGGGAGGGAGAACGAAAAGAAGGAAGGGAGAGAGGGAGGGAGCGAAGGAAGGAAAGAATGAAGGGAGGGGATGGGAGAAAGGAAGAAAAGGGAGGGAGGGAATGGATGGAGGAAGGAATGAAGGAAGGGGGGAAGAAGGGGGAAGGGAGGGAGGGATGGATGGAGGGTGAAGGAAGGGGGATGGTGAGGAAGGAAGGAAGGAAGAAGAGAGGGAAGGGAAGATTGGAAGGAGGAAGAAAGGAGAGAGGGAGGGAGCGAAGGAAGGAAAGAATGAAGGGAGGGGATGGAGGAAGGAAGAAAAGGGAGGGAGGGAATGGATGGAGGAAGGAATGAAGGAAGGGGGAAGGACTTGGGTGGCCTAAGGACCCGACATCCTCTATTGGGCCTTGTGCTCACTGCCTGGCACCATAGAGCTCAATTGGCATTTGCCATTGAACACCAGAATTGGCAGGCCCTCCACTGCTGCCCTATGCCTTTCACAGATGAGAGCAGGTGCACACTGAACACATGTGACAGACATGAAAGGGTCTGGAGAAGCCGTGGAGAACGTTATGGTACCTGTAATATCGTTCAGCATGACAGTTTTGGTGGTGGGTCAGTGATGGTCTGGGGAGGCATATCCATGGAGGGACGCACAGACCTCTACAGGCTAGACAATGGCACCCTGACTGCCATTAGATATTGGGATGAAATCCTTGGACCCATTGTCAGACCTATGCTGGTGCAGTGGGTCCTGGGCTCCTCCTGGTGCATGACAATGCCTGGCCTCGCGTCGCAAGAGTATGCAGGCAGTTCTTGGAGGATGAAGAAATTTATACCATTGAATGGCCCCCACGCTCTCCTGACCTAAATCCAATGTTTCGGTCCATCCAATGCCACCAAGTTACATAGGGTGCATAGGGCAGCCCATTCACTTCAATGGGCTGCCCTATACTTGTTTGTCACACAATAGAAGTTCCTACTCCTTTTTGAGCTACAAGTTTCACATGAATTTTAAAGGCATATTTTGCCACAATTGCAGCTTGATTCTGTTGCATGACAATCACTGCAAAATCTCACTGTTTGGGGTTCCATCTAAAATGAATGACACCCAAATGCTCAATGCTCAATGCGCATTTTGCAGTGATTGACACGTGATTTGGAATCGTGGGCAGAATCGTCGTGGTTCTGTCTGCAATTCAATATTGCCTTGTGTGAATGGGGCCTACAGGACTGATGCCCGATGACTAAGAGTTTTTTTGCCTTCAGGGGCCATTCAGCTCTCACTCAGCTCCTACCTGACAAGGTTGCCAACCACTCACAACTTTTTTTTTTTACTGACAAACCATGGAAAATCTACTAACGCATTTTTTACTGAGAGCCTGAAATATGATAGAAACTCCTATTAGAAACTAAGAGGGGTAGAGGGAGTGGAGCAATAGAGACAGAAGAGGGGAGGGGGGAGAGGGAGGAGGGGAAAGAGAGGTAGAAATAGGAGGGAGAGAGAGAGAGAGAGATGGGGAGATGGAGTGAGATGCAGGAAGGGAAGAGAGAGGGAGGGTGGGAGAGAGGGGGTGAGAGAGGTGGGTAAGAGAAAGAGAGGGGAGTGAGAAAGAGGGAAGGTGAGAGAGATGGGGGGTGAGAGAGGGGGGTGAGAAAGATAGGTGGGAGAGAGAGGGTTGGAGAGGGGGGGGTGAGAGAGAGAGCAGGTAAGAGAGAAAGGGTGGGAGAGAGAGAGGGGGGTGAGAGAGAGAGCAGGTAAGAGAGAAAGGGTGGGAGAGAGAGAGGGGGTGAGAGAGAGAGGTAGGGTGAAAGAGAGAGGGGGGATGAGAGATGGGGGGACAGAGAGGTGGGGCTTCCCTATAACCCCCATATTACACCAGGAGACCAAACCCAAAATTACCCAGGGAGATCCTCCCAAATTTTATACTGTAATCTGTATAATCATATCAGCAGGTCTCCCTGAGCTCTACATCAGCCGTGGTGAAGGGGTCAGTGTCCAGTCATGTCACCTAATATTTTGGACTCCTCTCACCTTCCTGCTGCTTGGCAGCTCCATCACCAGCTGCAAGTAGCAATGCATGACAGCCTGGGACCCCAACCCACTCTGCCACTACATTACATGTGAGCTATTTAGCTGCGATCTGAGGCCAATGCAGGTACTGACTGACTGTCACAGGGATCAAGACCAGGTCCCACCAAATCCCAGTCATTAGTATGTACTGAGATCTGTCTGACAGTTCAGTTATTGTGCTGGGAGCTTGCAGAGAAGTGATTCTCAGCACAGAAAGTTCTGCCACCCATGAACATATATGTGCAGCATGTGGATGTAAAAGCCCACCTTTTCTACCACTGCACATATGCATGATATGGGTGGAAAGCGGTTACTGGCAAGAGCTGTTATTAGTTTTTTTTTTTATAGCTGCCTGAAGTACAACGTTTAATAAATGAAATATGTATACCCTGACATCTAGTGGTAAAATGCTAAATTACATCCTCAATATTCTTATATTATTATACAAGATTTATTTAGCAGTTTGCACAGCTTTACAAAATAGAGGGAGGCTATACAGTTACGATATAATACAAGAGGGGTCGGAAGGCCCTGCTTGATATGTACATATTAAAGATGATCAAAATGTCTAAAAATAAAGACAATGTTCTATTAAGAATATTCACCATAGAAATTTTTAGGCATATAATATCTCACAGTCTATAATATTCAATATTTCACCATAGTAGCACTGACTACAATGGTGATTGACAGATTCCCCAATGGTCCATCAGGTTTGAGAGATGCATATTTATGCTGTCTCAAGTTGGACCAATGTAAATATGCAATAAAGATCACACTTGGAGTTCAGCTTTAAATCACTTGCCTCATATTTTAAATGTCTGTATCTTCTAGGTACTAATTGAAAGTTACATCTTTTACATAGCTACATATGTAACAATTAATATATTGTAACACATTATTATTATTATTACATCGAGTTTATATAGCGCCAAAGGGTTTGCTCAGCGCTGTACAATAGGGGGGACAATACATGGCACAGTACAACAAAAACAGACAGCGTACGAGGGGTAAGAGGGCCCTACTCTTTCAAGCTTACAATCTAGGAGGGAGGGGGTAGTGGAACAATAGGAAGTGGCTGAGGGGGATGAAGTGGCTGAGGGGGATGAAGTGGTGGGAGGAATGAGGGAGGATGGCCGTTGGGTGAGGGTGGGGTAGGCTTCCCTGAAGAGATGGGTTTCGAGGGAGCGCCTGAATGTGGGGAGGGAAGGCGACAGTCGGATGGATTGGGGCAGTGAGTTCCAGAGGATGGGGGAGGACCTGGAGGACATAAAACAACTCTAAGGACCCTTTCACATGAAGGGTCTGATCAGGTTCATCTGTCAATATTTCAGGCGGACCTGATTGAATGTTCCATTCACCCCTATGGACAGGTGGGTGTCTATTTACACCTGCCTACCTCCAATCCAATCCGGTCCCCTAAAAAAACTGAATCTGTGGATCTTATTGGAGGGCAGCTGGGTGTAAACAGACAGCGGAGTCCGTTGACTCCCAGCCACCCATAAAGCAGAGCGGGCTTCACTCTGCAGGAACTGAGCAGACACAGGCCTGACATCTATCTGCTCTGCTCAGCAGGGGAAGGCGGACAGATCCCCTGCTGATCAAAACAGAGTTCACCCCATGTGAAAGAGGACTAATAACTAAGACAACCTGATGTAACTTTGAGATATTCACAGCACTGGCAAATATTCTGTCCACGTTTAATGTCCCTACTATGCCTAGCCAAATGGTTTCTTATTTTCACAGACCACAAACCTCGAGAACACAATTTATCAGTGTGAGATCCTGTTTTTGTCACTAATTTTATGCCATCTGAAAGTACATTAGACTAGCTTGGATCACCCAACATGTAAGGAACCTTAACGTAGATGTTAGCCCAATCCCTAAAATACATATAATGTTTAGCATGTTAATGTGCAGTAATTTTAAATGTTACTTTCAATGTGTGTAAATATGCAGCTTTAATTGAGATACTTTTTTTTTTTTAATCCAAACTTTTTTTTTTGATTGAAAAGGAGTATATAAAAATAAAAGGGCAAGGAACAATCATTCAGAGGAATACATGTACTGTCATACATCTCATATATAAACCAAATCACAGTCAGAACATATGAGAGCCCATTGCTGCGAATAACCAATGCTGTAACAATCGACATCTTACAAAGTAAAAGGAAAAAAGGAAAAAAAAAACAAGAGAAAAAATTTAAAACATAAAAATAAAAAGGAAAAAACATCAGCAACAACTGCAGGTGTGTACCCAAGCCATATCCTAGCAATGAGTTAGCCGTTATGTCTCACATTTGCAAAAGTCTATTCATTATCAACCTTGAAGGGGCCAGTCAGGGCGTATCTAACCAGTTCTGCCAAATAAGCTGAAATTTACGCAAAGCGCAAAGGAGAGAATTAACATATTCCACCCATTGTTTCTTAGTAGGCATCGTACTAAACAGCCAATATCTAGCTATTAGTTTTCTCACCAGATACAAGGGACGAGTAACCATTATATATGTACCCGGGAGATATAATTCAGGATCTAACACTCCCAATAGACACACTAGTGGATCAGATGGAATGGGAGTTTGGGCGAGGGAAGATACAATACACAGAACGTCTTCCCAATTGAGATGATACTTAGTGAGCTTGATATAAAGGTGATTGTTTAGGTACTTCTTGTTATAAAGTGAAAACACCTTGACCTTGTCTCCCATGTATACCCTTGGGCTTCTAATGGACATTGCAAGTGGTTTAAAAACACATTATGCACAGTTGTCAGGAACCCCATACTGAGAAATGTCATGCAGCCACCACTTGACTTTAGACAGGAAGTGGTTAAGAAGTTGCTGGAGATCAACAGCACTAAGATGAAACAAAAGATAAAAAAAGACAAATGATTTTTAAAAATAGCAATTGCTTAGGGTACACAGTGGTTAGAAAACTAAAAGCTATTTTAGTTAGAATTTACAGGCACTAGTGAGTGGCAAAAAAAATCATGTATGTATTTTACTCATCGTTTCTATAGTGTTTACTTTTTTGTTTAATTAAAGCTTTTTGATATATTTAGATTGCTGCCTTATAAACTCTCTGTAACATCCACTGAGGATACCCCCATCTTAAAAATGTAACTTGCTGTTCTTTTGCTTTTTTCAGTAAAATCCTAAATCTCTTTACACTTTCTATATGTATTAAAGAGTTCAATGCAACTAATGTGTAATATTTTATTTCTTTTTAAAATTTATTTTAGGTACTTATATAGCGCCATCAATTTACGCAGTGCTTTACATATATGTTGTGCATTCACATCAGTCCCTAACCCTCAAGGGGTGTACAGTTTAAGGTCCCTAACTTACATTCATATACTAGGGCCAATTTATACAGGATCCAATTAACCTACCAGCATGTCTTTTGGATAGTGGGAGGAAACCGGAGTACCCAGAGGAAACCCACACAGGCACAGGGAGAACATGCAAACTCCAGGCAGGTGGTGCCATGGTTGGGATTCAAACCAATGACCCTAGTACTGCCAGGCGGAAGTGCTAACCATTTAGCCACTGTGCTGCCCAAATATTGATGCTAAGTGAAGATTACAGTATATTTGACCATATATGGCAGTACTATGAAACTTATTAAAGGCCAATTTACACTATATGTGGTGACAGACCTTTTATCACAAGGTAACACATCTGTCACTGTAGGGGCACACAGGAAGCCATTGTTTTCTATGTGTCCCATTTGCACTGGAATGCAGCCTAGAGCTACGCTGCAGCATGCTGCGGTAAAATGCTGACATTCTGCATTATATTACAGTGCACAGGCCCGATTTGCACTGCAATGTCTGGCAGCGAACCACACCACACCACACTTCCTGATGTTACAGTAAATGTTTCGTACACTTCAAATAAAGCTCTACAAAACAACACAAAAAAACGGAGCCGTGTGGTGTGCGGAATCTCCCCCTAGTGCAGCCAGCAACACAGAGTGGCCAAAGCGGTGAATCACTCTGGCTGCTCTGCATTGGGGTGTGAATACGAATAATAGCAGAGTTATATTTATAGTAGTGGCTATTTATTTTTTTAAATTTGCATTGGAACATGACAGCTTGATTTCTTTTCCTCCAGTATCCACAATACAATCCTATGGTTACAACGCAAGCAAACTAGTTTGATACATTCATTTTATTAATCTCTAATGATATATATACTTTAAAGTGAAACTTAGCTCTCCCCATGTTTTTTTCCTCTACTTTACCTGTATTGCTGGGTTATCTTTAACCACTTGCCTTCCAGAGGATTTACTCCCCTTCCTGACCAGGCCATTTTTTGCAATACATTGCTGCGTTACTTTAATTGACAATTGCGTGGTCGTACAACGCTGCACCCAAATTAAATTTAAGTCCTTTTTTTCCCATAAGTAGAACTTTCTTTCTGTGGTATTTGATCACCTGTGCATTTTTTATTTTTTGTGCTATAAACAAAAAAAGACCGACAATTTTGAGAAAAAAACTATATTTTTTACTTTTTGCTATTAAACATGTCTAGTAAAAAAAAATTCAAACATCTAATTTCATCATAAATTTAGGCCAAAATGTATTTTGCTACATGTCTTTGCTAAAAAAAAATCCCAATACTTGTAAATGAATTGGTTTACGTGAAAGTTATAGTGTTTAAAAACAGCGGTAATTATACTGGATTTTTTTTTTCACTAGTAATGGCGACAATCAACAACTTATAGGGGGACTGCGGCAAGCATTGTGACACTGGGGGGAACTGACTTGGTGTCATTGACATCCCCAGTGACACTGATACAGTGATCAGTGCTAATAAAAAGCACTGAGGGGGCGTGGCTTGGCGCCGAGCGGAATGGCCGCTTAATGTAGGAGCTCCCGCCGTCCGGATCGGACTGCCATACAGCGTGGTCGGGAGGGGTAAGACCGACCCCTCACATCATGGGGAAACACGACCGGACGCTCTCCGGCACCCAATCGCGGTCCCCAAGGGGCCCCAAGCCAGCAGGGAGACACATTAAGGAGCTCTTTAGCTCCCAGGCACAGAGAGCAGGGCCGCAGCCACCTCCCTCTCTCTCTCAATCCCCCTCTCCCCCTCCCTCTGCAGCCTCAGCCTCAGCCTCTGACACAGGCTGCTCTTCCTGCATGGCTATGCAGGCTGGAAGTGACACAGTGCCACAGCATGATCTCTCTCCTGCCACACAGTCCTTGTCCCTAAAAGATTTACATGCTGTGGCCTCTGATATAAAGGCCTCTCTGGCCACTACCCTGACCACTGCCCTTAATGATTTAAGGGAAGACATTCGCGCAATGGGCTCAAGACTGGCTCAGGTAGAAACGGTCTCCAGTAGCAACAAGAATGCTCTACTCCACTTACAGCGACAGTCAGGGGCCCACACTGCGACTATCAGAGAGTTCTACAGGCAGATTGAAGACTTGGATAACCGTGGCCGTAGACATAACATTAGACTCCGCGGTGTACCAGAATCCGTGGAAAACCCTGATATACCTAAGGCGGTGACAACCATCTTTAACGACCTTCTGGGTCGCCCGCCGGCGACCCCTATTGAGATCGAGCGTGCACACAGAGCAAGTCAGCCCAGGGGGAGCGATGTGGATCCACCCAGAGATATCATTTGCTGCATTGTTAACTTCCTGCTCAAGGAAGATATACTTCGATGCGCTAGGATCAGAAGACATCTGTCATACGAAGGAGCGGATATACAACTGTACCAGGATTTATCCAGCATGACCTTACAACAAAGGTGAGCTTTGAGGCCACTACTAGAGTCGCTCCGTTCCCATAATATTATATATAGATGGAGATTTCCGTTTTGCCTTTCAGCTCGGGTTGGTGGCCACACATATGATTTGCGAATTCCTGAAGATCTACCATCTTTTTGCTCGTCACTGAATATCCCATTAATCGACCTGCCTGACTGGCAGGGGTCTCTGAGAGGGCTTCTGACCCTGACCCCAGATTCAGCAGATGGTGCAATGGACTGGCAGGGCCATTCCCTTCGTAGAAGACGGACTGTCCCTTCGACTCCTCCAAGACCTCCCATTGGAGGCGCGGTGGTCGCTTCTAGCTCATCGGCCTCCCCCGCGCACAGAAAGCAACGGCACGAGCCTTAAACGGCTCCCGCTCCCCTTTCATCGGGCCACTTCTGTGTAATTTTTTTCAGCTGCCTGTGGTTAATTATACTTCTTCTGCTGTTCCCATGGCCTTCCCTAAGGAGCCCCGAATGCCTCCTCTCTCACAACCTGTTTTGCGCTGGACTCCCTTCCCAGTTGACACGTCATTTGTTAGCTTTTTGGGGAATCTACGCCTCTGGACACTGACCAGCACCCACTAAGGGAAAGACGCCCTGGGGGTGTCTCTACTGTACCCCTGCCTCATTGGTTCCAAGACCTGCTGCGAGTGATAGCTGGCTGCTCCGGTGTGGATTTCTTGACCCCCGGCTCGCTCTCTACTGCTGAGATTTGGCTCCCCGGATCCCCCAGCTGAACTTCTGTCCCCTCCTCATCTGGAATCAGTGAACTGGTCGCTCACGCATCTGCCTTAGTGGTCAGCCTCCGGATCGTCCGCCCACCTTTTGCTGCATCCTCCTCGTACCCAAGGGAACCCCTCCTGCCTCATTGTCTGACGCTCTGTTATCTTTGAAGCGGCTCCCAGCTGAACTCAGCCTCTCCCTGGCGTTCTGTGACCGGCTATACCCAGTTGACTTCTTCAGTGCTGGCGCAAGAGGGCTGAGTATTGTATGCACTGTATTTGGGACTGTGGAGGTGGGCTGATGTCGGGGTGGGTTTGGGGATGGGTGTGGTGGGGGGAGTTTGTGGGGTGGCTCCTGGGGTTACTGCTTCTTGCCTGTGGTTAGATGAACGAGCATCCCCTTCCCTGCTTCCTATAGGGTTGTCCCGCCTGGCCTTGCCTTCTTCTCATTGGGTTATTCCTGTTTCCTGCTCTTGCTGTCAAGCGGCTTCTAGGGATAATAGCATGGGTGGGGCCCCCTTGAGGTTTATTTCCCCTTTGCTCTAAGGATCTTAGTAGCCGTGCGGTTGTGGGGGAGGTGATGCTCGTCCCTTTTGTGATGATGGGGGCATTGATTATATTACTTATATACACTCGCAGTATAGGGTCAGTGCTTTGTTTAGTATCGGCTTCACTGGTGCTGATCCTGGGATGTTTAGCCTGTATTTGCTAACCACTTGGGGTTCCATTGTGTTTCTCATTGTTAATGCCTTGATTTTCGTTTGTTTTGCCTCTGCTAACCCATTGATAACTTTGTTTTTTGTTAAGGAGATGCTTGCAATACTCGTCTTGGCCCTCCACTCTCCCACATTTGTCTTCCCTCGTTTCAGGCCTTGCGACCGTCTCCACATTCTCCAACCCTTCTCTTATATATGTGTCCTAGAGTTAACCAGACACTCGGGCTTGGATAGCGTGGGGACGGTTTTTGACCTGATTTACACCTCTCAGAATTTATTCCTGTCCCAGCCTGCGCTTTAGTGCCCCACACATGGCTTACACTTTGCCACTTCATGGAGTTGGTATGAGACCCTTCCTACGCACGGTTTTTCTAGAACCTCCTAAACCTTACGTCACTAACGAACTCCTCCCTCCTCTTCACATAACTTCTCACCTGATTATATATTTTGGCGTGACCACCGGCCGGCGGTGGCATTTATTCTCGTCTCGGCATCCTCCTCGTTCCCCACACAGTGGGCTCTGTGAGCTCCTACTGATCGTCTATACGGCGCGTTTTACTATATCGTTTGTTTCCATTTCTTGCTTCTCTTTCTTTTCTTTCTCTTTCCACCGCCTTCATACTTTCTCTCCTAGTCATCTTCCTCCTTTTTTTTTTTTCTCATAGGGAACAGCGGGTCTCTTCCTCAAGCCGTTTATCTTTTCCACTTTTTCTTATTATACTCCCCCCCCCCCCCTTTTTTTTTTTTTTTTTATTTCCCTTTCCCCTCATCCCTAGTGCATTTTACTGACGGGTTATCATGTCGGCCTCCACCTCAGTCTCAGGACCATTGTCCTTGAAATGCCTATCACTCAATGCCAAGGGCCTGAACATGCCCGGGAAGCGTTCCATGTTGCTCTCCTACGTGCGTAAACAAAAAGCGGATGTGGTCTTCCTCCAAGAGACGCACTTTCGCCAGGATTTTATCCCCAAACTTTTCAATTTCCATTTCCCTACAGTTCTCCATGCTGCTAACCCTCTAGCCAAATCAAAGGGTGTTGCCATCTTACTCGCTAGACATTGTCCTTTCTCGGTGTTGGACTCCCTTGTTGATCCAGAAGGTAGATACCTGTTTGTAAAAGGTTTTTGTGCTAAGCGACCTGTTACACTGGCCAATGTTTATGCTCCTAACACCAAGCAGGTTTCTTTCATGCGCTCAATTACCACCGCCCTGGCTGGGTTCCAATCCGGAATGTTGATTTTAGGGGGCGACTTGAATATCCCACTAAGCCCACTGTTAGACTCCTCTTCGGGTAGCTCCTTTCTGCCGTTCAAGGCCCTTAAACAAATACGCACACAACTACAACATCTACAATTGCATGACCCCTGGAGAACCCTTCACCCTTCTGTGAAAGACTACACATTTTACTCTGCTCCCCATAATAAATATTCCAGGATAGATTATTTCTTCCTGTCGCAATCGGATCTCCCACTCCTCCATGCTGCTTCGATAGAACCAATGGTTCTTTCCGACCATCACCCCATCACCATGACCTTGCAGTTCCCTGATGTGTTCATTCGCTCGAAATTTTGGCGCCTGGATGCTTCCCTTCTTGCAGATTCTGCTATTTTACAGGAGATACGCTCCAATCTGACGGAATATTTTTCCCTAAATTCCTCTCCTGATATCTCCCCCCTTACGCTGTGGGAAGCCCACAAGTGTGTTATCCGTGGCTTCCTCATTGCAGCGGCGACAAAGCGCAAAAGAGATAGACAAGAACATTTGAAATTCCTCACGGGCAGGATACACTCCTTGGAGAGGGCGCATAAACGGTCTCTGGCCGTTTCGACCTTATCTGAACTAACGAGTCTACGCTCACAACTTCTTACTGAACTGGGCAGGGTGGTTAAGAAACGGTTCATTCTTTCACAAAAGCTGTATTATGAATTTGCTAATAAGAGTGGGAAGTTTCTCGCCAGAGCTCTCCGTGAGAAAAGATCCAGCATGACGGTGCACAGAATCAGGGGTTCTGATGGCACTATGGCCACATCTAACCCTGACATTGCCACCCACTTTGAACAATTTTACACTTCCTTATATAATCTCCCTCCGTAACATCCCCCTCTGCCCACTGACAATTCCAGGGCCTCCCTGATTTCCGAGTTTCTCCGCCTTCACGGCCCAGCGGCCCTCTCGGAGGACTTGGCTGCATCGTTGGAAACAGACCTGACACTGAATGAGGTGCAGTGTGCTTTGCAACGGATGAAACCGGGTAAGAGTCCGGGCCCGGACGGCTTTTCGGCGGCCTATTATAAATCTTTCCTTGACATCCTGGGTACCCCTTTCCTATCGGCATTCAACACTTTCTCTCAAGACCCTCAACCTCAAAATCGCCTTCTGGAAGCCCATATCACAGTTATTCCTAAAGGTGACAAGGATGCCACACAGGTTTCTAATTATAGACCCATCTCCCTGCTGAATGTGGACATTAAAATCTTTGCGAAAATCCTTGCCAATCGACTTCTTCCTCTGCTCCCCTCCTTGATCCATTTGGATCAAGTTGGATTTATCCCGGGTAGGGAGGCCAGGGATAATACCATTAAGGCCCTCAACCTCCAACATTGGCTCTGTAAATCTAACTTTCCAGGTTTCTTCCTTTCCCTGGATGCGGAGAAGGCCTTTGATAGGATCGCCTGGGACTATCTGAAGGAGTCTTTGGTGCAACTGGGTCTGGGTGAGAAGATGCTCAATTTTATAATGACCCTGTATTCAGGCCCTACTGCGCGTGTCCGGGTCAATGGCCATTTGTCAAACTCTTTCCCTTTGGGCAACGGCACGCGTCAGGGTTGCCCCCTTTCTCCACTCTTGTTCGTCCTTTCCTTGGAGCCCCTTCTACGGAAGTTGCGCTCTAACCCCGACATCAAAGGAATTGCGGTCTCGGATAAGGAATATAAGCTTGCGGCTTACGCGGACGATATTCTTCTTTTCCTTGCCGAACCGCATATTACTCTGCCGAATTTACTAAAGGACTTTGCATTTTTTCGTTATTTGTCAAACTTTAAGATTAACTTTTCCAAGTCTTTCGCTCTCAACATCACCTTGCCTTCGGAAGTAGTTTCTGAGTCGCGTTTCCCGTTTCATTGGGAAAGGGACTCGCTTTCTTATTTAGGTGTACAGCTTACCCGCAACCCCGACGATTTATATGCTAAGAATTTTTTACCCACTCTTCGTTCTCTCCAAGGGGATTTGAATAAATGGCACCATCCTTGCTTTTCGTGGTTTGGAAGAGCTGCGATAATTAAAATGAACATCCTTCCTCGCCTTCTCTACCTCTTTCAAACTCTGCCCATCCACATACCGCTTGCCTTCTTCACATCCTGTAGGAGGCTCTGTTCTCTATTCCTATGGAACCATAAACGCCCGCGCATTGCTTATTCCCAACTGATTCTCCCTAAACTTAATGGTGGTATTAGCCTTCCTGACCTTCACCGCTACTATTTGGCGTGCCAGCTCTGCCGCGTAGTGGACTGGCACGTCCATTCTGCTTCTAAAGACTGGGTGCAACTAGAACACGCCTTCTCGTCTGCACCTCTGATTTCGATCCCTTGGCTGCCGCTGAAGCATACGCCTCAGGTCCTTCTCACTCACCCTTTGGTAGGCCCTACCCTGAAAGCCTTCTGCTATACCTGCAAATCAGCATCTATTTCTGCGTCTCCGAATTGTCTCACTTCCATCCGACTCAACCCTGACTTCCCCCCTGGAATGCACAAGAACTTTCTATCTGAACATTGGCCGCATGATCAAATTTTGGCCAAACACTTTCTCCACGAAGGCAAGATGAAATCACTCCACGAACTGCGTGAAAGCTTGGTTACCCGCGATTTTCCTCTCTGGGTTTATTTGCAAATAAGGCATTATCTGCTCTCGCATAAACCTTTCCGTGATTGGACCCGCCCTCTTACCCCTTTTGAGGATATTTGCTCGAAAGGAGAACCGCGTAAGCATTTGATTTCAGAAATTTACCCCCTCTTAATTGAGAATAGGGCCTATAACTCCCTGCCCTCCTGTCAGGCCTGGAATAGAGATTTGGATGATAATTTGTCGGATTCCGACTGGGCACGTGTATTCAAATATTCTCATAAATGCTCCCTTAATGTCTCGACGCAGGAAAACGGTTACAAATTGGTGTCGAGGTGGTATCACACCCCTTCACGAATTTCTCATTTTAATCCTTCTTATCCCAATACCTGTTGGAGGTGTGGGGCCGCGGACGGATCATTTTTACACATCTGGTGGTCCTGTCCGAGCATTCAACCGTTTTGGCAAGAGGTCCATAGGATTGTAGTTTCGGTGACGACCGTGCCTCTGGATCTGTCTCCGGCCCAGTTTCTCCTCCATCATTCCTCCCTTCTGGGGGGACAATATCATAGATCTTTGGCCATGCATATGGTCAACGCGGCCAGACTCTGCCTTCCCGTCCTTTGGGGCTCTTCTCGCCCCCCCTCTGTTCGTGATTGGCTTGTCCGTGTGGGTAAAATGGCAGACATGGAGGAACTAATTGCATCGGCCCTTGACACTCCCACTAAAGTTTCCCACATTTGGGCCTGCTGGATCTATTTCACAACTACTCCTACATACAGGTCTCTTATGGACCATAAGGTCTGACTTGGTCCGGCTTTCCTGCTGATGTTACTTCTTTACAGTAGTTTTTGTGGTAGGCACTGAGACTCTTTTCGACAATGTATCCCTTCCCACGCGACTCTGGCGTTAGCTTAACTCCTATCCCCATACATGATTAACCCCAGATATTGCTGACATTACTCACCCCATATGTTTCCCCCCCCCCCCCACTATTAATTTTTTTTTTTTTTGTCCTTTCCACCCCCATCCCCCCCTTTCTGCTTCTATCATTTTTCTCTCTACCTCCCTTTCTCTCTTTTCTCCTTTCTCTTTTCTTCTCGCCTCTCGCTTTGCTATGCTACCTGGAACACTAGACATGCCATTCTTTCACTCTCCCCACTTCCATCAACGGCTCCTACCGCAACGTATGCCGGTTTTGTAACTCTCCCCATTGTCATAAGTTTTTAACCGAATCCTACGTTCAGGGGCCATGACCACTCTTCCTATCGCTACAGCCCTGCATGGCGAGGCACGAGCGCAGGGAATATTATATGATGCAATTACACCCCATACTATACTATATTGGCTCCGGTTTGTTGCAAGCATAACCTTATTGTAGTCGGGTTTTGTATCATTGCATTATCTGTATTTTCTTGTTTGAGTTACTGCTGTGTCGCTGTAGGTTGTGCCTGCTGTTTTGCTTAGGCACCCTGTACATGTCTTTTGTACCATTATGTTCTTTATTAATAAAGGCTTTCTTTTTGGGAAAAAAAAAAATAAAAAGCACTGACACTGTACTAATGGCACTGGGCAGGAAGAGGTTAACATCTGGGGCGATCAAAGAGTTAACTGTGTGCTGTTTCACTATGTGTGCTGTGTGTGTGTTTCATTGTAAGCACACTGCTTTGTATTGCTCTGCTATGTAGAGATCTGTGTTGTTTATACACAGGTCTCTCACCCATCAGAGATACTCAGCAATCACTGGATGCCGGCGAGTAATCATGTGATTTTGCACACCCATGCTGCCCTGTAGCAGTATTTCTGCTATAGGGTGGCGCGGAAGCGGTTAAGAACACATGCACACCTGCAAAGAGAATACAGCATTGTTCCAATAATCAGAGAAATAAAAGAGGTATCTCCTGCGCCTCCAGATATACTACTAAAATACAGCAGCCAGCACTACGGGTGCCACAATCTAAGCACCCACAATATACAGGGAATGAGAGTAGAAAACAGTGCGGCGCTTCTATACCCTTACAGCCCTAGATGTTAGATATACCAAATACCTAATCACATGTATCTAATGAGTGATAAACTGGTGATAACACACAATAAAGTGACTAAAACACAATAACATGAATAGTGTCCATGTGAAAAATGAAGTCATGCAGGTGTTCACTGCAAATGCCAATCCTCAGACAGGTGGAGTGCCCCCCTCCTCAGTTAGATGGAGTGCCAATCTGCAGACACTACAAGTGCCAATCCTCAGACAGGTGGAGTGCCCCCTCACCTTCCTGCCCAGGCCCCCCAGGACCAATGAGCCTTTGGATATATAATCGATCTATTCCCCTGAGCGTGGATGGATCCCTCTGCTGATGGGTCCCTCAGATGACAGAAATGGGCCTCTCCTCCTCTTAGCTCCTATGCAGATCGTTGGTGGTATCGATAGGTCTCCCTCCCTCACGATCACAAATGAGGAAAGAGAGCTTGCATAGTGTAAAACCACTTTATTTAAACAGATAAAAGTCAAAAACCTACTCACATGCTTCTATGACAAATCAGGCCTTTACACCACTCAGAGGGTGTACTGTATTCGGGACCAGGTGCACCAAGATGGCGCCCGTGCCGGATGTGACGTCAGAACGTTCAGTCGTTTAAGCTCCTCCCCCTGGCGTATCTACGCGTTACGTCACTCACACACGTGACTTCATCAGGATAACGCCCATCCCGGGTGGAGCTTTATTTATCTCATTCACTGGCCAATCAGTAATTCGAGTGGGCTGAGCTTCACCGCCATGATAGTGGAGCTCACCTAGTGTGTATAACCATCGGGGACGTCTAGTGACTAAACGGGCCCGTCCCTCCTAGATATACAGATACCTATTATATCTATTGGGATAATAACTTGTATAACATGTAATAAAATCGTATGCAGGCAGGAACCTGGCATATATGAAGCAGACAAATCGGTAAGAATAAAAAATTATAAGAAAGATTGTTAAAAACTATAAAAATAAAAACATTTTTAAAAGTCATTCTGTACCATCAGGTAAAGTCTATGAAGTAACACCTACCCCTATCATTAGGGTACTAAGATATAAAAAAGGTGTATTACTATAGAGAATACATATATAAAAGGTAAGGATATCTATACCAGTAGTGATTCCTCACTGTGATAATAAAACCATATATCTGCATAATTGTATATATAAACTGAAAAACCCGAAAGGTCATTTGTATACGGTACACCATCATCATGATAACTTAATTAGGCAACATCCTAAGGCCATACCCGCCATATACCTTGGTCATGTTACATACATAGGCTAATAGTACCTAAACATACATCAATAAACCTCAAATGAGCACAGATGGAGAGTACACTAATCATTACTTCAAAAATTACTAATGAAGCAATTTAAGTCAAATTCTACGTTCAGACCTCTCGGGTGTTGGGACCTCATCAAGAAGATCCATTTCGACTCTGCCTGACTAATGGCTCTAATCTTGTTGCTTCCTCTCCAGTGATTGTTAAACTTCTCTATACCCCAAAACTTCAATTTCGTTGGATCGCTTTTATGATGTATAGCGAAATGTTTAGAGACACTATGTTTGGTATGCCCTTTTTTGATGTTCTGCACGTGTTCTCGGATCCTTTTCCACATAGGTCTCTTTGTTCTGCCAATATATTGAAGTCCACACTCGCACTGGAGGCCATATACTACACCTACTGTCTGACAGGATATGAAATCCTTGATAGTATATGTCACTCCTGTTGTTGCCTGGAATTGTTTCCTTCTTGTATTCAAACCCTTTGTCTCCCTACACGCATAGCAGGTCTTGCAGGGATAGAACCCTTTTAGGTCAATAATCGTGGTTCTTAGATTAGTCTGGGGTGGATCAATCACATTCTTTACCAGACATGTTCTAATATTTGGAGCCTTTCTATAGATGAATTTTGGTTTAACAGGTATAACTTTCGTCAGGACTGGGTCTGATTGTAAAATGGACCAGTATTTCGAGATTGATCCACCCCAGACTAATCTAAGAACCACGATTATTGACCTAAAAGGGTTAAAAGGGTTTGGGGTATAGAGAAGTTTAACAATCACTGGAGAGGAAGCAACAAGATTAGAGCCATTAGTCAGGCAGAGTCGAAATGGATCTTCTTGATGAGGTCCCAACACCCGAGAGGTCTGAACGTAGAATTTGACTTAAATTGCTTCATTAGTAATTTTTGAAGTAATGATTAGTGTACTCTCCATCTGTGCTCATTTGAGGTTTATTGATGTATGTTTAGGTACTATTAGCCTATGTATGTAACATGACCAAGGTATATGGCGGGTATGGCCTTAGGATGTTGCCTAATTAAGTTATCATGATGATGGTGTACCGTATACAAATGACCTTTCGGGTTTTTCAGTTTATATATACAATTATGCAGATATATGGTTTTATTATCACAGTGAGGAATCACTACTGGTATAGATATCCTTACCTTTTATATATGTATTCTCTATAGTAATACACCTTTTTTATATCTTAGTACCCTAATGATAGGGGTAGGTGTTACTTCATAGACTTTACCTGATGGTACAGAATGACTTTTAAAAATGTTTTTATTTTTATAGTTTTTAACAATCTTTCTTATAATTTTTTATTCTTACCGATTTGTCTGCTTCATATATGCCAGGTTCCTGCCTGCATACGATTTTATTACATGTTATACAAGTTATTATCCCAATAGATATAATAGGTATCTGTATATCTAGGAGGGACGGGCCCGTTTAGTCACTAGACGTCCCCGATGGTTATACACACTAGGTGAGCTCCACTATCATGGCGGTGAAGCTCAGCCCACTCGAATTACTGATTGGCCAGTGAATGAGATAAATAAAGCTCCACCCGGGATGGGCGTTATCCTGATGAAGTCACGTGTGTGAGTGACGTAACGCGTAGATACGCCAGGGGGAGGAGCTTAAACGACTGAACGTTCTGACGTCACATCCGGCGCGGGCGCCATCTTGGTGCACCTGGTCCCGAATACAGTACACCCTCTGAGTGGTGTAATGGCCTGATTTGTCATAGAAGCATGTGAGTAGGTTTTTGACTTTTATCTGTTTAAATAAAGTGGTTTTACACTATGCAGGCTCTCTTTCCTCATTTGTGATCGTGAGGGAGGGAGACCTATCGATACCACCAACGATCTGCATAGGAGCTAAGAGGAGGAGAGGCCCATTTCTGTCATCTGAGGGACCCATCAGCAGAGGGATCCATCCACGCTCAGGGGAATAGATCGATTATATATCCAAAGGCTCATTGGTCCTGGGGGGCCTGGGCAGGAAGGTGAGGGGGCACTCCACCTGTCTGAGGATTGGCACTTGTAGTGTCTGCAGATTGGCACTCCATCTAACTGAGGAGGGGGGCACTCCACCTGTCTGAGGATTGGCATTTGCAGTGAACACCTGCATGACTTCATTTTTCACATGGACACTATTCATGTTATTGTGTTTTAGTCACTTTATTGTGTGTTATCACCAGTTTATCACTCATTAGATACATGTGATTAGGTATTTGGTATATCTAACATCTAGGGCTGTAAGGGTATAGAAGCGCCGCACTGTTTTCTACTCTCATTCCCTGAGCATTGTTCCAATGCAATTGGCTGTGAGGCCAGAATGACAGCGGAGGGCTGGGCTGGGGTACAAAAAAAAATAAAAATGGCATTTGTGAATGTAGGGTGGGGGGTGCATTAAAAGACACAATGTTCCTTTTGGGAGTAAAAGTCTAACTAAAACCAGATCTAAAAATCTTATGAACAGGCAGGGTATTTTTAGCAGAAGAGACAGGCTAGGGGGTTGATGTACTAAAGGTAAATAGGTTGTGCACTGCAAGTGCAGTTGCTCTTGATCTGAGGGGAACATGCAAGGAAAGTTTAAAAACAGGATTTTTGCTTGAAAATTGTTGAATGAAAGAAATCAGCAGAGCTTCGCCTCATTTCAGAGCTTCCCCTCAGAGATAAAGCTACTGCAATTGCAGTGCACAGCCTATTTACCTTTAGTAAATCAACCCCAATGCCTGTTCTGCAATGAAATAAACCTACCTTATCTGCTTGAAGTTATTTCTACAATCTACAATGAGCTGCACACATGCAGGAGTTATGTCATCCTGTGCTGGCAATCAGGGTGGCCAAGGAACAGCAGCCACTAAGAAGATGCTGGCACTAACGAAGGACCTCGCAGATGGATGACTGTTGAACAGAAGGTAAGTATCTGCGGCTTTAGTTCCATTTTAGGTTTCATTATACAATCATTTGTATTTAAAATTATCTATTCTTATATAATACAAAAACATATACTACATAAAAATAAGATTTATGGCTAGATACAGTACAAATAATTGTTCCCAAATATATCATTATTTCAGCTCATCAAAATTAATATTACTTTTTTTGAATCTGCAGTTATGATCAGCAGTGCATTGAAACTAATCCTATTTATGGCAACCTGAATCAGCCAGTTCTTGGTAAGTGAATAGGAGTTTGATTCATTTCATACAAATGTGATAGACAAATGGCAGGCTTTATAAAAAGTGCAGGGACTAACAAGATATGATACTGTAGATTATAGATAGGTTCTTCTAGTTTCACAAAGATATAGATAAAATCCTGTATTTTCCTGATGCAAAGAATAAATATCAACTCATTATACAGCTGCAAAAAGTTTTGAGAGTGACACAAATATTAATTTTCACAAAATATGCTGCTTCAATGTTTTTAGATTTTTTTGTCAGATGTTACTATGGTATACTGATGTATAATTGCAAGCATTTCATAAGTGTCAAAGGCTTTTATTGACAATCACATTAAGTTTATGCAAAGAGTCAATATTTGCCGTGTTGAACCTTCTTTTTCAAGACCTCTGCAAATCGCCCTGGCATGCTGTCAATCAACATTTGTGCCACATCCTGACTGATGGCAGCCGATTCTTGTATAATCAATGCTTGGAGTTTGTCAGAATTTGTGGGGGCTTTTATTGTTCACCCACCTCTTGAGGATTGACCACAAGTTCTCAATGGCATTAAGGCCTGGGGAGTTTTCTGGCCATGTACAAAATTTCAATGTTTTGTTCCCCAAGCCACTTAGTTATTACTTTTGCCTTATGGCAAGGTGCTCCATCATGCTGGAAACGGCATTGTTCGTCACCAAACTGTTATTGGATAGTTGGGAGAAGTTGCTCTTGGGGGATGTTTTTCTAGCATTCTTTATTCTTGGCTGTGTTCTTAGGTTGCTTCTCAGCCAAAGGAGTGGGCTTACTCACAATTTTGTCTAACACATAAATGGTCTTAAGATGCTTTACTGTTGATATGAAACAGGACTGATGGTAGCGTTCACCTTTTCTTCTCAAGACAAGGTTTTTTCCTGATGTCCCAAACAATTGGAAAGGAGATTAGTCAGAGAAAATGACTTTACCCCAGTCCTCAGTAGTCCAATCCCTGTACCTTTTGCAGAATATCAGTCTGTCCCTGATGTTTTTCCTGGAGAGAAGTACCTTTTTTGCTGCCCTTCTTGACACCAGGCCATTCTCCAAAAGTCTTTGCCTCACTGTACTTTCAGATGTACTCACATCTGTGTGCTGCCATTCTTGAACAAGCTCTGCACTGGTGGTGCCCCGATGCCGCAGCTGAATCAACTTTAGTAGATGGTCTTGGCGCTTGCTGGACTTTCTTGGGTGCCCTAAAGCCTTCTTCACAACAATTGAACCTCTCGCCTTGATGATCTGATAAATGGTTGATTTAGGTGCAGTCTTCGTTGCAGAAATATCCTTGCCTGTGAATCCCTTTCTGTGCAAAGCAATGATGACTGCACGTTTTTCCCTTGCAGGTAATCAAAGTTAACAGAGGAAGAACAATGATTTCAAGCACCACCCTCCTGTTAAAGCTCAAAGTCTGTTGTTCTTACTCAATCAGCATGACAGAGTGACCTCCAGCCTTTTCCTCGTCAACACTGACACCTGTGTTAACGAGAGAATCATGGACATGACGTCAGCTGGTCTTTTTATGGCATAGCTGAAAATTAACATTTGTGTCATTCTCAAAACCTTTGGCCAGGGCTGTAGAATCTACTGCATCTCCATCCAGACTATCCATTATGGCTACTGGTCTAGCAATGAACACAGATTGACAGATGTTTTAAGATGTAAGCTCCAAAAAACTTCCTGTTCACTCACACTCATCAAGGTCTATGAAAAAGTCAAGGCAGATTGCTATGTTTTACTATACTATTTGTGAGTTCTTCTAACTTTATACAGCTATTGTTATAAACACCTAGATTTTAAGACCAAATTACGTATTTTTTTTACACTGACAATTTTTGTTGCTTTAAATTTCAAAGGGTCAAATGAATAAATTTTAATATCTCTTCCAATGCCTACATCTCCAATGCAGAACTGACAATGGGAAATTGCTGGCTGAAGTTTTTTCAGAAATCAACACTTCTGACAGTGTAGATCTCCTGGTCTCCAGCTGAGCTCAGTGGTTCTTCCTGCTGACTGCTAAATCAGTACAGAACACACTAAGGGACTATTCGTATATGCCACATTATTAGGTACACCTTGCTAGTGCCAATAAAATATCCCTCGAACCAGTACAACACCAGTCTGAACTGTTGATACAAGGCAGGATGGAACCAAGCTTTCATGTTTTTTACACCAAATTCTGCATCTAGCATCTGAATGTCGCAGCTGAAAATTGAGACTCCTCAGACCAGGCAACGTTTTTCCAATTTTATGTTGTCCAATTTTAGTGGGCCTGTGCGAATTGTAGCCTCTGTTTCCTGTTCTTACCTGAAAGGAGTGGCACCCGGTGTGGTCTTCTGCTGCCGTAGCCCATCTGCTTTAATGTTCAACATGTTGTGCATTCAAAGATGGTATTCTGCATACCTTGGTTATGACAAGTGGTTATTTGAGTTACTGCTACCTTTCTATCATCTCGAACCAGTCTGGCCATTATCCTTTGACCTTTGACATCGACAAGGCATTTTCATCCACATAACTGCCGCTCACTGGATATTTTCTCTTTTTTGGACCATTCTCTGTAAACCCTAGAGAAGGTTGTGCATGAAAATCCCAGTAGATCAGAAGTTTTTGAAATACTCAGACCAGTCTGACCATGGCATGGTTGTTGGTGCCAGACAAAGTAATTTAACTCCCCTTTCTTCCCCATTCTGATGCTCAGTTTGAACTTCAACAAATTCACCACGTCTTGATGCCTAAATGCATTGAGTTGCTGCTATGTGATTGGCTGATTAGCAATTTGTGTTACCAAGCAATTGAAAAGGTGCACCTAATAAAGTGGCTGGTGAGTGTATATGTATCATGGTACACATGCGTGTTACTGTGTTTACTTAACAAGCTTTATTGCACGGGTATACAGTATAAGAATTGCACTGCAGTACTAATAATAAGGAGCAGCAACCCAATGTACACACACTGTATGAGTACAGCTAAATGTACATGAAGTTGACAAGACTAATCATCTTAATTTGCCTAATACGTTTATTCCTAAAATTTTTAGTTCCATCTTGTAGTCATAACAGGGTGTTCTTCTGATTGAGATATTTTAGGAAAACACAGCATTATGGTTGCTAGATGAAGCTGAGGATCATAGGGAAAAATTCTATTAGAAAAAATGGACAGAAAATTTGTAATGGCTAGATGAGTGTTTGTGATGTTCATCCAGCAATTTTTTTATATACAGTTGTGACCAAAATTATTCAACCCCCAATGCTGTAAAGGGGTTTAGGGACTATAGTGTACATTTGGAATTGTATTCAGAATCAAATCCTACAAGGACGTTGTAACTACCCAAATGCAACTAAAATGACATCAATTGTTTATGTAATACAGTAGTAAATGGTTCTTATGTGGTTTCTTCATTGCCACAATTATTCAACCCCTTAAAGACTACCACTCTGAAGAACAGAGGTTCATACAGGTGCTTTCCATCAGGTATTGAAAACACCTGTGGATGTCACCGAGCAGCAATCAAGCATAATAAGCACCAATTAGGCAGCTTTAAAATGACTGTGATACTCAGCTCCTTCTAGACATTTACTGGTGTGGTTACAAACATGGTGAAGGCAAGAGAATGGTCCAGGAAGACAAGAGAAGAGGTGATTTCTCTTCACAGGAAGGGCAATGGCTATAAGAAGATTGCAAAGATGTTAAACATACCAAGAGACACCTTAGGAAGCATCATTCGCAAATTCAAGGCAAAGGGCACTGTTGAAACGCTACCTGGTCGTGGCAGAAAGAAGATGCTGACTTCGACTGCTGTGCGCTACCTGAAGCGTAGAGTGGAGAGAAGTCCCCGTGTGACTGCTGAGGAACTGAGAAAAGATTTGTCAGATGTGGGTACAGAAGTTTCAGCCCAGACAATAAGACGCACACTGCGTAATGAAGGCCTCCGTGCCAGAACTCCCAGGCGTACCCCCTTGCTGTCTCCAAAGAATAAGAAGAGTCGACTGCAGTATGCCAAAAGCCATGTGGACAAACCACAAAAGTTGTGGGATAGTGTTCTGTGGACTGATGAAACAAAATTAGAACTGTTTGGGCCCATGGATCAACGCTATGTTTGGAGGAGGAAGAACAAGGCCTATGATGAAAAGAACACCTTGCCTACTGTGAAGCATGGTGGAGGGTCAATCATGCTTTGGGGCTGTTTTGCTTCTGCAGGTACAGGGAAGCTTCAGCGTGTGCAAGGTACCATGAATTCTCTTCAGTACCAGGAGATATTGGATGGAAACGTGATGCAGTCCGTCACACACCTGAGGCTTGGGAGACGTTGGACCTTTCAACAGGACAATGATCCCAAGCATACCTCCAAGTCCACTAGAGCATGGTTGCAGAGGAAAGGCTGGAACATTTTGGAGTGGCCATCGCAGTCACCAGACTTAAATCCGATTGAGAACCTCTGGTGGGACTTAAAGAAAGCAGTTGCAGTGCGCAAGCCTAAGAATGTGACTGAACTGGAGGCCTTTGCCCATGAAGAATGGGCGAAGATACCCGTAGATCGCTGCAAGACACTTGTGTCAAGCTATGCTTCACGTTTAAAAGCTGTTATAACTGTAAAAGGATGCTGTACTAAGTACTAAGATTGAATGTCACTTGGGGGTTGAATAAAACTGATAATGCTGTGAGCACAGAAAAGACATTTGTGGTTATTTCATTATAACTGTTATGTTATATTTGTCTGACCTACAAGTGCCTCTTTAATGTAAATGTAAGCAAGATGACTGAATGATCAAAAGCAATGTCAAACTGGCCAAAACACTCAATTTCAGTGGGGGTTGAATAATTTTGGTCACAACTGTATAGTCTCTATTGTGTTAAAGGGTTCCTGGGAATATCTCAAACTCAAGTTTGAACTACAGCTGTTGTATATAAGCTACCTTGTGCTGAGCAGAAAACAGAAAATTATTGTGTGAAACATAATGACATTTAAAGTATGCATTTTCTTTTAATTTTAGATTCTACAGATGAATGTTGCTATGAACCAATGGCAACTGCGCATGCAAGAAACAGGGAGGAAGATCGGGTACGGTTTTTACAGCTTTCTTGATTTTTTTCCTCATGCTTTCATATGAAAATGGTCAGGCAAGAAAGATAGAGAATTCCATGCTTTTAAAAGTATATGTATAAATGTGCATGCACCCAGTGCAAAAATACTCGCTGGAAATGACTGTAGCCAAAGAATCTAACTTGTATATCAGTTTATGTGTCTTACACAGACCTACAGTTTGTCCCAGTATGCATATTAAAATTCAGTTTTTGCTATCCAAGAGACCATAATGAGAAGATATTTGTAGACATGTGCAATTAATTTCACTACAAATCGAAATTGATACAAAATGTTTGTTATTCTCAGTTCACAATAGTAACCAATTCAATTAATTCATTCAACTTTCTCTGTGCAGCATCCCCCCCAGCCCCCTAATGTTCATCTAAGCATTTTCTCAATCATTTGACACTGCATCTAGAGCTATATCAGAATCTTCCTCCATCCTAGCATCTTTCACCAACAATCCCAAGAAAACACCATTAAAAATCTCATTGTTTTTGCTCCAACCTAAAAGATATTCTACACATGGTTGTCAATTGCTCATGCACTCAGATGTTGCTTCTAAAGTCATAGCAGCTATTAATTATGCTGTTATGCAGTTGACTGTTGAGGAATGACTCAGAAGCAAGTTAAGAAATAACTACTGCATGCAGGTGCTGCTTTAAATTTAATAATTCCCAATTAATTATTGCTGGTTGTTTGAGTGTTGATTAGGCATGAGCCAAACATATCTGGGTTTGGTTCAAGCTGGGTTTGGCAAACTTTACTAAAGTTCATGTGCCTGGCAAGAAGTTGTCAAAAATTTTCATGGGGGTTTGGAATGCCCTCTTAAACATGTCCCCAAAAAATTCTCTTTGGCTGGGAGCAGCAATTTTAATAATGCTTTAAGTGAAATAAAATGCAAAAATCCTTTAAATAACATAACTGGGGAATGCCCTTACCCTACCTATAAAGTGGCACATCTCTATGATATATACAACTTGCTACAGCAAAACTGACATAAAAAATGCACTTTAAATCACTAGCAAATGACAGCTCCTGGACTCTTTAGTTTGTAAACACCTTCCTTACCCCAGACACCACTAAACTACTCGTACACTCCCTGATTATCTCACGCCTCGACTACTGCAACTCCCTCCTCACCGGCCTACCCCAGTGCAGGCTCTCCCCGCTTCAGACCATCCTGAACTCAGCAGCTAGACTCATCCACCTCACCAACCACTCCACATCTGCCACCCCCCTCTGCCTATCCCTCCACTGGCTCCCTATCGCCTAACGCATCAAATTCAAACTACTCACTCTGACCTACAAAGCCATTCACAACACTGCCCCTAACTACCTCACCAACCTGATTCCCAGGTACCACCCTACCCGTACCCTTTGCTCTTCACAGGACCTCCTTCTATCTTGCTCCCTGGTCTCCTCCTCCCACGCACGTCTGCAAGACTTCTCCAGGTCCTCCCCCATCCTCTGCAACTCACTACCCCAATCCATCAGACTGTCACCTTCCCTCCTCACCTTCAGGGGCTCCCTGAAAACCCACCTCTTCAGGGAAGCCAACCCCACCCTCACCTAACAGCCGTTCTCCTTCATTCCTCCTACCACTCCATCCCCACAGCCACTTCCTCCTGTACCACTACCCCCTCCCTCCTAGACTGTAAGCTCGAAAGAGTAGGGCCCTCTAACCCCTCATGTGCTGTTTGTAGTTGCTGTACTGTTTCATGTATTGTCCTCCCCTCTATTGTACAGCGCTGAGCAAACCCTTTGGCGCTATATAAACTCGATGTAATAATAATAAACAAAGTGGCTAGGGATTCCCTATATCTATACCAGACCCATATCACAGAGGAGAGTGTAGTATAGAAGTTATTAGGGACCTCAGACAAATAAAAAAAAAAGCATGTGGTCCCCCCTATTAAATGCATACCAGACCCTTAACCTGTAACTGTATTCGTTTACAAAGATGAGACAAACCCTTTAACACTGACAGAGGTGCTTAAAATGATCAGATTGATTTATTTATGTAAAACTGTATTTAAATCTGCTAGTACATCTAACACTCCTCTACCCCCAGACTGACAGAGCTGCTGTCCAAATCTGCCCCTGTACTCATTCCTCCTGAGTTGTGTCTTACTAATACAAGTGTGTTACTGGCCAGATCACCAGGTAAAAACAGAGGGCAAAAAGCCTAAAAAACAAAACTAATGCAGCCACCACTTCTAATGATTGGTGAGCTGCAATATATTACGTTTTTAGTTTTAGGTTTATTACCACTTTAAATATACTAATAAAAAGTATTACATTATATCTGTTTGGTAATTTAAAAAAAGAAAGTTAGCGATTGTGCTAGAAGTCCACACCTGAGCATAGCAGGAACTCTCATTCCCGCTCATGCATTTTTCAAGCATTTCTGCTCCTTGCAGATAGGGCAGCCTATTCAATTGAATGGGCTGCCCTACACATGACAAACCAACCAAAGAAGCTCCATAACTTTTTTTGGAGGGAAACATAACACGTTTTTTCACAATGCATTTTAGTGCATTTTTGTAGCACGTTTGCAGAGCAACAAAATGCGCAGAAAAATGCACGACTGCTACCTTCGCTTGGGGTGCCATTAACCCCAATGGTAATGCAATTAATGCAACGCAATTAATTAACGCAATTAATGGCAACGCAAGTGTGGCTTGCATGTGTACCTCATTGTTATGGAACTAACAAGAGGTTTTCTGTAGTCCTCTTTTTCTGGAGTGACAACACATCTCCTCTAGTAAGAGGAGTTAGTAACAAATACTACAGTGTGAAGTCCAAACATTAGTATGAAATTAGTTACTCTAAAAAAAATATAACAAGAAAGGTAATTGGTTTTTTTTTCTTTTTTTTCTAGCTGGAAGCTGAGGAACAGACATGCTATGCTTCACTAGACCTTAGTCCCAAAAGGCCTGGGAAAAAGCGAAGAAAGAAACCAAAACAAATTAGCCATCAGACTGTGGAAGACAGGCCAGCTAGCAGAAATGGCAAACTATTGTCTAGATCCAGCATATACCTGAACAGTGAACAGCTTACGGCGGAATGCCGAGCTGAAGAGGATTTGATCCATGATGACCCTGTCAGAATTTACCACTTATTACGAAAGACGAGAGACAACATGGCTATTGAAGATGAGAATCAAGATGACTGGCCAGACAAAGAGATACAATAATTTGTGACTTACTGAGTGAAACTCTGTATTCTAAACAGGTGAATCACAGAAGTTTAAAGTGCATACTACTACATTCAATCCCAGCTATACAGTGTGAACTGAAGTTATGTCACACAAAAGTGTCTCCCATTGGCAATCAATCACATTTCCTTGTTTATTCTAAGCCCTGTTACTGGCAACCTTACACCAATACCATTGTTTTTAAAACTTGCCCAACAGATCAACATTCTATGACCCTCTAAAAACTATTTCTGTCTTTTGTTTGCTAAAGTGTTGCATGAAAGTGCAGTCCAATTTATTTTTAATGACTTTTCAACTGAAAACCGTGACTTGTAGGCATATTCGCTAAGTTTTAATTCAAACAGAACAATAATAGATTGGTATTTATTGCAACCACTTATTGACTATCACTGTTCACATTTTCTAATATGAAAAAACATACCATAGAACTGTGTTATTAATGAAAATCATTGCAATTTGTATTTTATCTAAAGAATATTATATCAGACATCTTAGGGATGGAGAGTTTTACCACCTCCTAACATTCTTCCTGCGAGCTCTCCCCTTGGCAGGCATATAAATGATTGGGTATGTGCTGCTATCCCCACAATAATTCTTCTAACCATACTAAACTTGGCTCCAATGTCCACATTCATCTCCTGCACATGCTTCATTGCTCTAAGCAGCCCCAGTTTACTGACAACTTGCAATATTCAGAAGAATGGGTTTAATTTGTTGAATGCTCTCAAACACATCAGCTAAAGTCTCTCATTGGTTCAATCTTTAGCCACTCTCCCATAAGTCTGATAACCATATTATCAGATGCTAACCCACACCAACTGCACACCGTGGTTAAAGGACACCAACAACCCATAAACTTGCATATTGGTTCACATGCTATTGAGATTTGCAACATGGACATTGAGATGGGCAACATGGCCGGATCTAGCGTGGGTGCTGTGGAGGGCTGCACCCCCCCCCCCAGGTTTCTGTTGTGCACCCCCTGGCTGACGGCCGATGGCCGAGTATTATCCCCCATTCCCACACTCGGCAGGCCCGGGACATGAGTGCACAGCCTAGTGCAGTGATCTGTGTTCAGGAGCGAGGCTGTTCTGTGCTGTCTCTCTCCTGTCAGTGCAGCGCTCCTCCACACAGCACAGCACACACACACAGGATCGCTAACTTGGACTGCACACAGTTTAATTGCCTGCGCCCTGCACACATTTCCTGCTGCTGGGACTTGGAGGAGGCAGGGTGCAGGTAAACTGTGTACAGTCCAGATTATCGTGTGTGCTTGTGTGTGTGTGTGTTTAGGAGGGGGGGCTGTGTGAAAAAAATTTGTTTGAGATTAGAGGTGGAGGGATTAGTGACTATTTGCACTGGGGGGGATATTTGCTAGGAGGGGGGATTGGAGGGGAATATTTACAAGGAGGAGGGATTGGGGGTGGGGGGGTGATATGTGGAAGGAGGGGAAATTGGAGGGAAATGTGTAAGGAGGAAGGATTGGGGGGGACATGTTCAAAGAGGAAGGACTGGGGGGATACGTGCAAGGAGGAGGAATTATGGGAAATATGTGCAAGGAGGAGAGATTGGGGGATATGTTCAAGGAGGAGACATTGGGGAGGACATGTGTAAAGAGGAAGGATTGGAGGGGACATGTGCAAGGAGGAAGGATTGGGATGATACGTGCAAGGAGGAGGAATTAGGGGGGATACGTGCAAGGAGGAGGAATTAGGGGGACATATGCAAGGAAGAAGGATTGGGGGACATGTGCAATGAAGGATTGGGGGGAAACGTGCAAGGAGGAGGAATTAGGGGGGATATGTGCAAGAAGGGGGGATTAGAGGAGATATGTGCAAGGTGGAGGGATTAAGGGGGATATGTGCAAGAAGGGGGGATTAGAGGAGATATGTTTAAGGTGGAGGGATTAAGGGGGGATATGTGTAAGGAGGAAGGATTCGGGGGGGCCTGTTCAAGAAGGAAGGACTGTGGAAATATGTGCAAGGAGGAGGAATTAGGGGAAATATGTGCAAGGAGGAGAGATTGGGGGATATGTGCAAGGAAGAGACATTGGGGGGGACATGTGTAAAGAGGAAGGATTGGGGGAGACATGTGCAAGGAGGAAGGATTGGGATGATATGTGCAAGGAGGAGGGATTAGGGGGACATGTGCAATGAAGGATTGGGGGGATACGTGCAAGGAGGAGGAATAAGGGGGGATACGTGCAAGAAGGGGGGATTAGAGGAGATATGTGCAAGGTGCAGGGATTAAGGGGGGATACGTGCAAGAAGGGGGGATTAGAGGAGATATGTGCAAGGTGGAGGGGTTAAGGGGGGATATGTGCAAGGAGGAAGGATTCGGGGGAGCATGTTCAAGAAGGAAGGACTGGGGAAATATATGCAAGGAGGAGGAATTAGGGGGGATACATGCAAGGAGCAGGAATAAGTGGGGATACGTGGAAGGAGGGGGGATTAGAGGGGATATGTGCAAGGAGGAAGGATTGGGGGGGACATGTTCAAAGAAGGACTGAGGGGATACGTGCAAGGAGGAGGAATTAGGGGGGATACGTGCAAGGAGGGGGAATTAGAGGGGATATGTGCAACGTGGAGGGATTAAGGGGGATATGTGCAAGGAGGAAGGATTGGGGGAGACATGTTCAAGGGCGAAGAACTGGGGGGATACGTGCAAGGAGGAGGAATAAGGCGGATACATGGAAGGAGGGGGGATTAGAAGGGATATGTGCAAGGTAGAGGGATTAAGGGGAGATATGTGCAAGGAGGAAGGACTGGGGGGGGACATGTTCAAGAAGGAGGGATTAGGGAAGATATGTGCAAGGAGGAGGGATTAGGGAAGATATGTGCAAGGAGGAGGCATTTGGGGGGACATGTGCAAGGAGGAAGGATTGGGGGGGATACGTGCAATGAGGAGGAATAAGGGGGGATACGTGGAAGGAGGAGGGATTAGAAGGGATATGTGCAAGGTGGGGGGATTAAGGGGGATATGTGCAAGGAGGAAGGATTGGGGGGGATACGTGCAAGGAGGAGGAATAAGGGGGGATACGTGGAAGGAGGAGGGATTAGAAGGGATATGTGCAAGGTGGGGGGATTAAGGGGGATATGTGCAAGGAGGAAGGATTGGGGGAGACATGTTTAAGGAGGAGGGATTAGGGAAGATATGTGCAAGGAGGAGGCATTGGGGGGGACATGTACAAGGAGGAAGGATTGGGAGGATACGTGCAAGGAGGAGTAATTAGGGGGGTACGTGCAAGGAGGAGGAATTAGGGTAGATATGTGCAAGGAGGAGGTGTGACAGGACGCGGTGTCCAACCCCCGCCCTTCTCATCAACTCGTGACCGAAGGACCAGCCGATCTTGCACCGCGCTGTCACTTGCGTAACAATGCCACTCTCAGCTGCGCCCTGCACAAATATTTTCCAGCTCGCGGGACTACAATCTATGTGCTAGCAGCCTGAAAGCAATTGTTACTGGGTCACGTTAATTACACAATTAACCCTTCACACTGCCACCACCACCTTTTTACAGAGAAGAAGGAAACTCACAAATCTTAGCAGTAACATTGATATCAGCGTAAGCATCTGTAATATACACTGTCACCACAGACAGATATATTCAGAGGATTATCACATACAGTAGCACTCTTCAAGAGACAGGGATTCTTTAGTTTGCATTAAAAGCTTTAGAGACAGTTTCAACACTTTTCAAAATAGGGTTTATTACTAAAAAGGTCAAAATGGTGCAATTAAAATATTTACAGAAAAAAGATGTTATAAAGATATAAAGAGAGCAATAAAACAACAGAAAAATAAAAGAAAGGAGTTCAGAAGGCAGAATACTTGCAATGTCCTTGGTTTGAGCAGAGTCCAATTGTCCAAACAAAAAGGTTGTCTTGGCCCTCAAGTCCGTTAGATGTTTCCTGATTGATGTTAAATAAGAGCTGTCTTCTCCAGGCCTGTCAGTCTTTTTCTATCATATTAAAGGGGTGTTGCCTGAGAACAAATTATTAATCATCCAGTTTGGGGATGGGTGTTAGGAAGTAACCAAGGTTATGACCAAGTCGCCTTCCAATTTTATACTAAGGTTGATAACCTCCAATAGGTACAGGTATCATCCTAGCAACTGGCTGATTAATATTCAGAATTATATTTAAAATGCTGGGATACTAAACACAGCGAACCCTTGTCACCCAGGAGGAAAGAGACTGCTTCTTCTCTCTATAGGTGCTAATATATTCATGTATGGCCTTATTTGACTTATATGAAAATGATCTATCCAAATATATACCAAATATTAATGTGCCCAGTTCTTGCTGAACTTTATGAATTGTATGAAAAATGTCTCATGTGGAATGTATGTTTTATGGCATGCTCTAGCCCTGATGGCCTAACAGGTCATGACTGACTGAGTTATTGTGTTACGCTCGAGCAGAGTAAAGTGGTTTTCAAAGCAGACCCCTTGAACCAGACTAATTAGTGGTTTACAGCCCTGGAGCTCATCTATCTGTGTTTAAGATAAGAGGCCCTTTTGATCTCTGTTCAACTTACAGCTATACATTCCATTCAAAAGGGAGGACAGTAGAGACAACATGGCTGAGACCTAACAAGATGGCTGTCACGTACAGCGTCCATTTCTCTATTGCACACAATCGTCACAGGAGCGATTGGGGGGACATGTACAAGGAGAAAGGATTGGGGGGGACATGTGCAAGGAGAAAGAATTGGGGGGGATACGTGCAAGGAAGAGGAATTAGGGAGGATATATGCAAGGAGGGGGGATATGTGCAAGGAGGAGGGATTAGGGGGCAAATGTGCAAGGAAGGGGGTTGGGTGGGAGTCACTTTGGGTGGGGGGCCCATGGAACACAGCTCACTTTGGAAAGGTGGGGAGACCCCTGTTTCAGCTCCCCATATCCCTCTTATGTGTAAATCACCCTGTGCCTGTTAGGGGGTACAGGGTGATCTGTCCTAATATTGGGGTGGGGGGTTGTGGATTGTTTAATGCCATGTGGTTGCATCCCATTGTTCTGTTGTGTCTTGCTTGGGAGCAAACTGTTATGGGATGTATGTGTTTATGTGTATTGGCTTGGTGGGGGCTGTTTCTAGCAGCCCTCCTGATGGGACTGTCTGTTAGTGTGTCTCTTGTTACTAAAGGTAGATTGCCCCGCCCTGTGTCATTATGCAGGAAGGGGGGGGTTGTTCCCTTGAATGTACATATCTTGTATCTGTGGTAAAATAAAGGAGTCTATTTCCTGGTTTTACTTCAAGACTGGTGTTGTTTAGTCTTGTATGGTCTGCTGTGGTGTCTGTGGTCGGTGTTCGGACGGGGAAGCGGTAGTCTAACGGAAGTACCCAAGTGCAGTCGTGGTCCGGTTTAGTTACAGGAGGAATTTGTGCAATGAGGAGGGATTAGGGGAAATATGGGCAAGGAGGAAGGATTCGGGGGGATATGTGCAAGGAGGAGGAATTTGGGGGATTCATGCAAGGAGGAGGAATTAGGGGGATAAGTGCAAGGAGGAGGCATTGGGGGGGACATATGCAAGGAGGAAGGATTGGGGGGACATGTGCAAGGAGGCGGAATTATGTGGGATACGTGCATTGAGGAGGGATTAGGGGATATATGTGCAAGGAGGAAATAGGGGGGACATGTGCAAGGAGGAGGAATTAGGGGGAACATGTGCAAGGAGGAAGGATTGGGGGGACATGTGCAAGGATGAAGGATTGGGGGGATATGTGCAAGGAGGAGGAATTAGGGGGAACATGTGCAAGGAGGAAGGATTGGGGGGGCATGTGCAAAGCTAGCTACATACTGTGCAGATGGATGCTGTGTCTGTAAGAGAATCTGATCTCATCTATGTGCTGTGTGGGGTGGAGGAGATCTGAGCACCTAAGCTGTTTGTAGTGTGGAGAAGGGAGGAGACCTGCTGAGTGCTGTCCCAGCAGTGACCCTGTCCTCTTTTCTGCCAACCAATGTCTTATGCCCTACTGACTTCTGTCCTCTGAACTGCTGACCTGACAACCCATTTTCTCCACCCTGCTGACCCTGTCCTCTGCCCTGCTGGCCCCCTGTACACTGCCCTACTGACCTCACATCCTCTGCCCCCCCGAGATTTTTTACTGCACCCCTACATCAGACAGTGAAGATCTGGCCCTGATTGTCAACATCTTCCCAGACTCAAGTCCATCATTATTCATTGACTGGCAAACACACTCCAGACTTACAAGCACCTGCAATCTACTTGCTGAGGAATGCCAATAAAGCTAACTTCGTACCTCTGCGTGAGTGGTGCAATACATTTTATATGCATTACTAATAATCCTTACGGAAAGTGCTTTTGAAAACTACAGGCAAAACTCGAAAAACTTGAATATCGTGCAAAAGTTCATTTATTTCAGTATTGCAAATTAAAAGGGGAAATATATGAGATAGACTCATTACATGCAAAGCAAGATAGTTCAAGCCGTGATTTGTCATAATTGTGATGATTATGGTTTACAGCTCATGAAAACCCCAAATCCACAATCTCAGAAAATTAGCATTATTCAGTATTTAAATTTTAAAATCTTTTGAAAGCAATAGATGGTGCTATTTTCCATTCAGCATTTCCCTTCACTGCTTCAATATATCATTTCTGAGTAATGATTGTCCACCAGAGGGAGCTCTGTGTAATTCTTGACATTACGTATGGAGAGGGAGATCTGCTCTTCCATATGTATATATAAAGTATAGATAACTATGTGCGCCTATACCCCTGATGACGTTATGTATGATGAAATGCGTAGGGAGAAATAGAACGTCATCTTGGCTTCTGGCTGGGTCAGGGTTTTACATACAGCAGGATCCTGGGTTATAAATGTTTACTTATCTTGTACTTTGATACCTTTGTGCAAATGTAAGTTTTCTACTTTTCATTTAATAAAGTCTGATATGCGGTTTTACACTATAGGGAGTGCCTAACCTTGTTATAGTTTTGCATGCCATAAACGTATGTTAAGCCAGTGTTCTGGAGATTAATACTGAAATTTTATAGATAGGCAACTCTTATTAGTAATTTGGAACCACTAATCAATATGAGAATAAGTACTGTAGTAGGGAACAAACACAAAAAGATCTAATAGCTGAGAGCAGAGCAAGCTTTGAAAGATCTTTGTGGGATTGAGCTGCCTTCCAGTCCTGATCTATGTGGATGTCCTTTGCCTTACCCTTAAGCACATTTGACCACTCAGTAACTGAGGGTCACTGAGAAGTGATAAGCAGCCTGTGGGAGCATACTAGTGAGGAGTGGCATTCAACTTGTTCATGTGTGGCACTGACTTCCTGAGACTTGGAGATGCTTGAAGGACTTTTAACCATTTAGGTGCCATTATATTAGTGTTGTCACTATTTGCACAAGCACTTTCATTGTTTTATGCGATTCTCAGTTTGTGTACATTTTGTATCACAGTTATCACATATCTAATTAGGCATAGCTGTTCCACAGATTTTTGCACATGAAATTCCTGTTTTTTATGTATTAATGATACAATACTTGGTTACACTTACACAGTGTATAATTATCCATTTGACAGAGAGGTGTAACTAGAACGTCTAAGGCTCCTATGCAAGAAATCATGAAGGGTTTCCATCCAAGCCCAAGGCCCTTTACTATGGTCCCTTGGCAGGACCCTTTCACATATTCTGCAGCGGACCCCCTTCCTACGGTCTTGGGTAGGGTTGCCACCTTTTTTTAAAGCCAAACCGGAACATGTTAGCAGCGTATGGCAATTTTTCTTTTGCAGTATACACTATAAATATATTTTATAATTAAATAACATTTCTAATCATATGAATTTAATCACAAGAGTCCCCCTTACATTAAGTCCACAGAGTTCCCCTTTACATCTGAACTCGCTGAGTTCCCTGACTCGGCAGACTCTGATATAAGGAAGAATCTGGGGACTATAATTTAGGGGGAACACTGAGAACTCTGATGTACAGACGGAACTTTGATGTAAGGGGAAATGCTGCACTTTGGTAACATGGGCCCCCACTTACATCAGAGTTCCCAGCATTCCCCTTTAATCAGGGTTCCCAGAGCCCGCCTTGCGACAGAGTCTGCAGAGTTCTCCCTTACATCAGAGTCTGCAGAGCTCTAGAAAATAAAGGGGAACTCTGATGCATGGGGTGCTGTGGGAAACCTGATTTAACATCTTCCCACCTGCACTATAGCTAAAGGATGGCTACAGCGTGGGCTTCCAGTTCTGGGAAGATGTCCATGGACATCCACCCAGAACCCTGCCTCCCATGTGCCCCCTGGGGTGCGCATTTGACTCTCTCCTGTGGACATAGCTGATCACAGATCATGGTAAAGGGCTAATCACCACAACCCTTTACCATGTGATCAGCTAATCTCGTTAACAGACCTACCCGTTATCGGCAGTCCTTTCCTGCTATGCTGTGTCTGTGTGAGGAAAGGAGAGCTGTTAACTGGCAAGACTGTCAGCACATTGTTTACATTGATAATCAAGGCACTGATCATCAGTGCCCTGATTATCAGTACAGCCCCATCAGTGTTGCCTATCTGTGATCATCAATGCCGCCTGTCAGTGCCTACTCAGCAGGAAACAAATTCAGCTGCTGGGCTTCACGCTTTCCATGGTGCGCACACAGGAGAGGAGTGGGAGGAGAAAGAGCAGATCCTCTCTCTCTCCTCACCCATCAGTGCAAGGGAGGAGGGAGGGGGAACTGTCAGTGCAGGCTGTATGAGTGAGATGCTCTCTGCTCAGAGCCCTGCGGCAAGACTGGCATCCATAATGGGGATCCTTCAAAAAGGACTTTTTTTTTTTTTACTCCAGAGCAAGCTCCAGAAATTTTTTTTAAATTTTTCATATACATGTAAACAATCTAAATTTTTGGCAATAAAATTACTTTATATTGTATATTTTCTGAAAGCAGAGATCCTGTAGAATAAAAAGATGCAACATTTTGTCACATATTTGCTCAAATGTTTATTAATTGAATTTTTTTAGGAAAAATAGAAAAATTAATTTTAGTGTAATACACACAATAGAATACCTATTTTTGGTTAAAATATAAAAGATGAGGTTGGATCGAGTAAATAGAAACCAAGCATTCCATGTCTTAAAATTGCATGTGTCCTTGCTATCGCCAAAAACTACGGTGCCCAAAAATCCCCATAAGTGATGCTTTAAAACCGTTTACAGCTCATCAGTTTAGAGTTAACTAGGAGCTCTTCTGCTAGAATTATTGTTCCCACTATGATGTTCACAGGAATATGTCACACGTGTGGCGAGACCACAGTTTACACCCTGGGCTTGGGTTTGCACAGGTGTGCAGGGCACCAGGGATTGTGGCGTTTTTAAAAATATTTTCACCACTTCCATTTGACATCACTTCCAGTTTCACTGCATATAAGATTGAAGCATGGATTTGCCTCGGTCTCACAGTGCTCTCTCTGCCCTAGCCAGTGTGTTCCCGGGCTCCGGTAAGAGCCGAGATCCCAGAAATCACGGGAGGGAGGGCTGCTGGCAAGAGGGGGGCACCTCCCCGTGGGCTTTGTGAAAGTGACCGGCAGCTATGGAGCTGCCACATAATTTTCACTTTCAAGCCAGCTGAACAAAAAAAATACACAAGCTGATGGCTTCTACTACAGCCATCAGCTTGTGATTAAATATTCACTCTTTGGACATACATAGTAACTCCAAACATCTGAACAAGGGTATAGTATAGGTATACTGGGCAAATAGGACTGACTTTAATAAGGTTAACAGCAAAATTGGGGAGTCAGACAGGTCCTGGACTTGGATTGGAAAATCAGAAGTTTTTATTGTCAGAGCAACACTCTGGCCTGAGCTGGTCTTTGCTAGGATCTTGGTCTGCCTATCCTTATCCACACATTGCCATGTGCAGCATTTGGTTGTCTTGTAGGGGTGTAATATGCCCCTTTCACAGGTCCCGGGTCAGACACCCTGCAGCGGTTCTCATTTGTGTTACACCAATGTTTTCATACCAATTATCAAGCTGGGTTGTAAGTACTTTTTTATTAACCAACGATAACAGCAGAAATAGCATGGACCTATGCCTTTATTATAATATAACGAATATAAACTTTTTATGCCATTTTGTAGCTTACAGACAATATATGGAAGGCATTTACTCCTTAAGAAGTAAAGATAATATTCACAAAATGTGCTGCGTTTTAGGATGTATTTTTTATTGAATGTGTTCTTGGAAATATTACATGGAACAGTTATTTTAAAAATTGTATACTTTATGCTGATGCTTGTCAGATAAAAGAACCAACTTGTTATTTTTAACCCTCTGATGCACTATATTGCCAAAACGTATTGGGATGTCTGCCTTTCCACGCACATGAACTTTAAGGGCATCTCAGTCTTAGTTTGTAGGGTTCAATATTGAGTTGGCCCACCCTTTGCAGCTATAACAGCTTTAACTCTTTTGGGAAGGCTGACCACAAGGTTTAGGAATGTGTCTATGGGAATGTTTGATCATTCTTCCAGAAGCGCATTTGTGAGATCAGGCACTGATGTGGAACATGCAGTCTCCACTCTAATTCATCTCAAAGGTGTTCTGTCAGGTTGAGGTCAGGACTCTGTGCAGGCCAGTCAAGTTGCATTAGTCAGGTGGTCTTTAGTTAACACCTGATATTTATTATTTTGTGGGACTGACACTTTAAGCTGAATATGAATAATTCTCTTTCAGGCTAGCAAAAAGACCGTAATCATCAATAACACTTTCTCCTTTGTTGGAACTACCATTTATAGGTATGTAGACCAGGGCAAGTAAAAGAAGGGCTATCAGGAAAATTACTAGCAAAAAAAAAAGAAGGCAAAGAAACCAGACATGCCAGGTTCATTCTGTATGCCATGCAAACTAAAATTCCACATCGAATTAAAGAGACTAATAGTATATTAAAATAGGAAAGTGTGGGAAGTAGCCCAAGATTAGGCTGGTTTGGAGACTGCTGCAAGTTGTACATGTAGGCATCTGCCAGCGCCTGCAACTTTCTACATTACAGTGATTGTTATTTTAGGTATAAATACTTTTCAAAAACACAGGAAGCTCATCAACAAAAGGAGGCATACTAACATAGTGTTGTATATGTTTGATTTTTTTATTTTTTATTTTATTTGTCTTCATTGAAACCCTATTTCAAATGCCCTTGCCACAATAGGAAATGCATCTAAAAACAATATATTTGATACATTGCATTATACATGTTCAACTGATCCAAAACACAGGTGAGAAAACAAGATATAGACAGGAAAACAAAAACTGTGCTTACTTAGAAAATTTAAATTTTAAAATTGTGGACTGGTATCATGTTCACTAGTGAACATATAAAAATTACAACATTTTAGGTAAAAGAGACAGTAGCAGTTGTCCACATCCATGAGTTCTTTAGACTCACTATCAAGGTGTTCAGTCTTAAAAAGGTAGAAGCCAAAACATCACACACTGGGATTATTCTGAGGAGATAAACTGTGTGATAAAAGCCCAAGCCCCCAAAAAAGCATTAAGAAGAGTGAACTCTGGCAAAACTGGCTAGAGTACATCTTTATCCAGTCTGAAAGAGTGGTAGTTACTGTATGTCCAATTATCTTGATAGGAAGACCGCCTTTCTTCCCCCTATATCTGTGCTCTACATTTTTAAGTAGGAACTCTTCCATTTCACAAAGGAGTGCTATAAAATAAAGGGGTCCGGCAATAAAATTGAAAAACTACAAGATTTGAAGCCTGTTTTGCGTTGAAAGAAGTGATGTAACATTCTTTTGCTTCTGCTGTGTGAAGAGACACCTAGCTAACAGGTGGGAAGCCTCACTTTTCATCATTCACTGCCTGTGCTGCTAGTAATACGGAGTCATGTCAGAGCTGAGCTTCAAAGAGGGCAAATTGTTGGTACCCGCTTAGCTGGGGCCTCTGTGAGTGAAGTTGCCAATTTATTTATCAAAGGGTATGACAGCATATACAGTTTCCAGGAAAACGTTGTCTGTTAAGCATAAGCGTAGTGGACATGGTCAACTGACTGAAAGAGGCAAAAAGACCAAAGATTGTGACCTGGAATAATAAAATACCTGCTAAAGTGACTGCAGAGCTCAATCTCAGGTCTTCACAAGACTGAGATTGAGCTCTGTATACTCTGCATTACTCCATAGTAATACTTCATATTACTAGCAGCGCATGCAGTGAATGATGAAAGTGGGGCTTCCCACCTGTTTGCTAGATGTCGCATCACACAGCGGAAGGAACAGAACATTATATCACTTCCACTTTCAATGCAAAACATGTCATCACTTTCACACCTGCAAATCATGTAGTGTTTATTTCTGTCCAACCCCTGTATATCCAAAGGATGTTACACAGCCAGCACATTAAACTGTCTGATTGCAAGAATCTCAAGTATATAAAAAAAATAAAAAAGAGATAGTCCCATTAACTTTAGCTGCATTAGTTAAACCTTGAGCAGACTGTCGACATTGCTTGTACAAGGTTTGTTGAATCTTAAAAGACACACACACCAGATGCACTTCCTGTAGCATTTAATTAGCAGCACAAAATTAAAGCAGGAACAGTTTGCTTGAGGTGGGTTAAATATAGCTAGAATTTACAGGAATAGTAGTTTTAAAAGCATGTTAAAATAAACTTCCCGAACATGTAAAAAAGTCTATCGTACTGGAGATTTGTTAGCATTTATCCCCCCAAAGCTTCAATAAAACTTAAAAACATTAGACAAACATGCAAAATGCCTGAGTACAACTACTTGTCAATATTCAGTGTTTCCAGCTTGAACTTGTAACCTGGTTTCCTGTAAATAGTGAAATATAAAAATGGCAGTTATCATCAAAAATAAAATGTAAGACTGTTTTTTAGATGAAGTAAAAAAAAAAAAAAATACTACTGACCTAATAGCCACCATGGGGCCTTGAAGCTTTATACAAGTTTTAAAGGATAAGTTCATCTTTCATAACATGTTAAGATACACCTTGTATTCAAGGTGTAACATGTATCATGTTAGAAATGGACCAGCCCCCGCACCCCCCCCCCCCCGTTGTGACAGCTAGCAGGGGATATTCTCTTACTAGGTAAGTATACAGATATTTCTTGCACAGGTTAGTGTAGGTGTTAGAAGGAAGTAAGGATGGGGGGGGGGAGGGGGGGAGGGTATAGCAGTTTTATTATTAGTTTAGTATATCCTGAAATTCTACTTTATAAGGAACATCATGTGACCAAAGGCCTAGGGTTTCCATCATGTGACCAGTACATGACACAGAGGGGGTAATTTACTAAACCTGGAGAGTTCAAAATCTAGTGCAGCTCTGCATAGAAACCAATCAGCTTCTAGGTTATATTGTCAAATCACAAATGAACAAGCTGAAGTTAGAAGCCGACTGGCTACCATGCACAGCTACACCAGATTCTGAGTGCTCCAGTTTTAGTAAATCTCCCCCAGAGTGTGGGGCAGTATTTTATTCAGAAATGGCAAGAGTTTTAGTCCTATTACTTCTTATATATCCATTACAGCAAGATTCTTAACATAGTGTTACATTAACATTTGAATATAGGACTGCTTCATCGATATGGCAATGGAAAGGAGAAGAAGTACAGCCAAAGCTCTTTGTCCACTCACTGAAGCCCGCTGTCGGCTGATGTTACTCAGCCGGTCCAGGCTGGGGAAAGATCCTGACTTTAAAAAGTCAGGATCCACACCACAGGCTGGAGCGGCACCTGACTCAGCCTCCCAGCGAGCTGCTAAGAGCTTGAGCCAGTTGCTTCATCCACTTCCACAGCCCAGCGCTCCAGTGAGCACTGCGGGGGCAGAGCTGACAGTGGTGACTGACAGTCAACGCTCTCTGCTCAGAGTGGCGGTGAGAACTCAGCAATCAGCGGTCATGTAATCGCTGAGTTCTCACACTTAGAGCTGGCGGGGGCAGATGCAGCATCAGTTTGCAGCTAGGCAAGTATGATTAAAAAAAAAAAAAAAAAAGTCATCCCATACTATTTTTTAATCTAAACATGTTCAACATTTTCCATTTAATTTCACTGAATTTCATTCAATTCACTACTGTATAGTAATCTAACTTTACTTACTGGATTAAACTGGAATGTGAAGGCACACATTTAACTAAGACCAAACAGAGAATTTCTGTAAAACAATTAATGAAATGTTTATATGAATCTAAATGAAAAACACAAAATTGTAATATATCTCATCTTACGTATTTTTAGATGTTGTGGCTACATATTTTTTGAGGCTTTAATTCCTTCAATTTTCACATGGTGATCGTGCCAGTAATACACTTCTTGTAAAAAGGTGACAGTGCTTAAGCTCGCCATAAACTGTTTTTTTTCCCCAATAATGAAAACGAAGTAGATGGAGGAACGCCAACACCCCCCCCGCCCCAAACACACCTGCTGCCAGGACATTGTATTCTCACAGCGGCACACACTGCTGTCTGAATACACTGATCAGCTGCTCCATGTCTTGCCTAGATGCCAAGGCACACTGTATTTTGGGTGCACTCCCCCAGCATCGCAGGAATGAATGCTGTGCTGGGTTCAAAATTGTCAGAGAAAATGGAAATAGGCAGACAAGACTCCTTTAATACAGACAAGACATGGTATCCTTCTGCTATAAGCAACCACAAACAGAACTGTCTTGCAGACGCTTCTAATTAAAAGAATAGCAATGATCAGCACCTGACAAGGTACTGTACTAATACCGGCTATACCCTTTACTGGCTGTCAGTGGCTGTGGAACACAGGAGGAGGTTAGTAAACAGTGCTTACTACCTGTGTTTCCCTGAAAATAAGACACGGTCTTATATTTTTTTGGGCTCAAAAAAACACACTAGGTCTTATTTTTTAAATGTCAAGGTGTGGACAGGGGGTGCAGAGGTGAGCTGCAGGCAGTTGTGGATAAGGGTTACTATGGAGAGGGCTGGTTGATGAGAGTTTTGAGCTGCAGTCAGGTGTTGCTGGGGTGACTTGACAGGTGAGTTTCAGACAGGGTGCGGATATGAGCCACAGACAGCGTGAGGGGGTGAGTTGCAGATGGGGAATGCAGAGGTGAGCTGTGGCCAGGGGGCACAGAGCTGAGCTGTGGCTGGGGGGTGCAAAGGTGGGTTGCAACTCAGCTCACCTCTGCACCCCCCCCCCCCCCAGCTGCAGCTCACCTATGCACCCTGTCTGCAACTTACCTGACTCAATTTACCTCTGCAACACCTGACTGCAGCTCACCTTTGCACATCCCCCCCTGCCCTCATATTATTAGCTAGCTTTGCAAAACCCAGCTGTCAGCAGCCAGCCCCTCCCTATAGTAACTCCTGTTTCGGGTCCTATCTTCCCACACAGTGCACCAAGCGCACTTACTGCTCTGCCTCTTCCCCACTGGCTTCCATGCATTAGGCTGCAGGAGGAGATGCCCCACCCCTAAACACACTGCATACTGCACCCGCAGATATCTGTTCCTTCCCTGTCCCACAGTGAGTACAGAGGTAGGAAGGTTCTGTGGGAGCGGATGGTGCTGTCACTTCAGCCGCACTTCTGTGTTTATTTTATATATATATATATATATATATATATATATATATATAAATACTGTATATATATATATATATGAACATTCAGTGTACACTCATAAAACTTCAGAAGAAGTCCGGAAGTGAGGAAACACGTCACGAGACGTGACGTAATACGCAAACTGGAAGTGGCAGAGCAGCCATCTTTACTATTGGAATCGGCAGTACAGCGTTCCAGGAAGCTGCTCTAGGCTGTGTCATGGGAATTTGCTGCTGATTGACGAGTCCCTAAATGTAAGCACTACAAATAAATGTTCAATACTTTTAATACTACGCTACGTGGGCTTCTCTCTATGAGGATGATGGAGTTGTGAGATGTCTGCCTGAGGATTGGAACCCTATCTGTATCATACTGGAGTAAGAGTCCAGGGAGTGACAGCAACACTGGAGTGAGAGTCCAGGGTGTACCCGTTAAAGGCTTGCTATTACTCTATTGAGGGTAATTGTATGCATTTCAGCTATTTAGAAGTGTTCACAATTTTTATTTACTCATTTTATTTATTTTGTTTTATGAATGTACACTGAATGTTTACATATATATATATATATCTCTATCGTGTACATGGAGTGATTTCACGATTCACGTGTTGCTCACGATTTGAATCTTGTTTTGACTTTCATTTTGCACATATTTGTAAAGTATATACTTATTGTTTGGTGAACTATATACCAGTTGATATTGAAGGTAATACACTATTTAGTTTTTCGTGTTTTTGAGGTACACATCTTATCTGGATTTATGGGGATGTTGAAGTTGGACACGGAGGAAAAATTTATTTAGATTTTATTTTTGGACTTTACACATTGACTGGCACAAAAAAAGTTATTTTTGTATAATATAAAAGTCTTCCATGTACCATGGTAAATCTTGTGGGTCAGAAATACTCCTATCCTTTAGAACCTGGAAGCCCTCATCCACTATCTTGCACAGTAGTCAAGGAAATATCTTTATAGGAGGGAAGGCATAAACCAGCTTGTGTTGAGCCCAAGGAATCATCAGAGCATCCATTGCAAAAGCTAGAGGTTCATTGGTCTTGGCTACAAATTTGTTCATCTTGTTAAATCTGGAGGCCAGGATGTCCACAACTGGATTTCACCTTTGGCAGAGATTTTGAAAGATCTCTGGCTGCACAAGCCATTCCCAGAGATCTAGGCATTAGCAGCTTAGGAAATTTGCCTGCCAACCGTCCAGTATAGGCGACTGCTGTCTAACTGTACCGTGACTGGGTGGCCTTGCCAAATGAAGGTTCAGTGTTGTAGAGAACTGTAAACTCTGTCCCAGCCTGTAAGGTTGGCATCTGCTTTCACCACCTTCTAATATTTGCAAAGGAAACACTTTACCAACTGTAAGGTAGAAAGCGCTTTGTATGGCACGACAGAATCATTGTGCAAATCAGGGATTGGATGTTCCACTATATTGTTCTGCGTTAATATGTTTGATTGAAATAGATTGTAGTGAAACTGAGCAAAAGGAATTATCTCAAAAGGAAGCTAACAAACTGAGAGGTGCTGTTTTGATCGAAGGTTCCTTGGGTGGGACCTTGGGAAAGTAAAATTCTGTCTTGGGCTATGTCCAGGATTAGCCCCAGGTACCCTGGAGTGAAGACTGGAGAGCAGACTTTGAAAAGCTGATTATCTTAGCCAAAGTTTAATGGAACTGAATTATCCTCTGGATGTTTGTAGCCAAGGTTGAGGCTGATGAGTCCCTCAAGTGATATTAAAAGCTAAATTTTTTAAATTAAAATAAAAAAGAAGAGGTTATACCTACCTGCTCTGTACAATGATATTGCACAGAGCCGTCCCTTATCTCCTCTTCTGACACTTGCCGACTGGCGCTGGCCGCTTCTCCCTGCTCCAGGTGCCTCCTTAGCAAGTTTTCTGCAATGCAGGCATGCTCCTGAGCTGGGCTGTGTACGTCCATAGACACACACACATCCTTATAAACCATACCGCCGTTCCCTCCTCGCAGGCATTTGATTGACAGCAGCAGGAGTCCATTGCTACTCCTGCCCTCAGTACCACCTAAGAAGTAATGAAGTGAAAAGAGTGGTGCTGTAGCCAGGACAGCGCTGGAATGAGGTGGGTAGAACGGTTATTGGGGTGTTTTTTTACCTCAATGCAAAGAATGCATTAGGTAAAACATATTTCAACTTTAGAGCCACTTTCAGTAGAAGGCTGTTCAGGTAATCCGTGAGATGAATGCCCCCGGGTTCATAGGAGAGCCACAAGCAGGGCAAAGAGGAGGGCACAAAAGGTAGCTTTACAAATTGGAAATGTTGGTCTCCCACAATAATGCATAAACGTAATGCAAAAAAGATTTTGATTTGAGGGGAAAATGGGGATGAGTAGATAGATAGATAGATAGTGTATGTCCACTAATGACAGAAATTCTCCTTGTATTAGGATAAGCAAGGACAGATCTCATGGATTCCATCCAAAATTGTGGTAAACAAAGAAAACTGTGTGGAGATTTTAAGTCCAGTAATGGGTGGATGCCATATAAAGAATATGCTAAAATATATAAATAAACCACAACTCAAATAAAGGTAAATAAAAGGTAAAAAAAATATAAAATATATATAAAATCCTTGAAAATAATAGTCTTTCAAAAAAAGTCTTTCCAAAAAATAGTCTTACAAAGAAAGTCCACAAAAACCTTCCAGCAAGGAGATGCTTCCAAAGCGATTCCTGAGATCAGACCTCAAAAGAAAAAAGAACTCACATAGTGTATTACCATAGATAATAATGAGGTAAAGCATCACTGGAAACGCATGTGAGTCACACTAAAAAGCACACGTGATCACTAATACGTAAGTGAGCAACTGTGTAAAGCGTACGTGAAAACTCTAGCGACACTTGCATGCAGTGTTCATACTGTGAGAAATGTGTCCACTTCTAAGTATAAGGATTGAATACCCTTACAAGAGCGTGAATATAAACCAGCATGTAATCATCCAAATAAGTAAACAGCCTGGTAGGCTCAGCCAATGAATCAATGCTCCTCTATAAGCATACACTCTGAACTGCGCCACCATATAGGACTAGGCAATGATACAGTCCAAGTGAAGCCAAAATATCTTTATTGAATGAAAATGGATTACCATCATAAAGGAAATACTAAAAAATCAGCCAGACCATCTGCGGATTCTCAGGAGCGCTCCTTTTGTGTACTAAATGAAAATTCCAGGATTGCCATGATTGTACTCAGGTCGCAATCATGGCAGTCCCTAAAGTGCCTTGAAAGACAGTGATCCTTTTTTCCTTTCTTTATGTTAGTTACAGTGGGGATCGAAAGTTTGGGCACCCCAGCTAAAAATTTGTATTAATGTGCATAAAGAAGCCAAGGAAAGATGGAAAAATCTCCAAAAGGCATCAAATTACAGATTAGACATTCTTATAATATGTCAACAAAAGTTAGATTTTATTTCCATCATTTACACTTTCAAAATAACAGAAAACAAAAAAATGGCATCTGCAAAAGTTTGGGCACCCTGCAGAGTTAATATCTTGTACTGCCCCCTTTGGCAAGTATCACAGCTTGTAAACACTTTTTGTAGCCAGCCAAGAGTATTTCAATTCTTGTTTGAGGTATCTTTGCCCATTCTTCCTTACAAAAGTCTTCCAGTTCTTTGAGATTTCTGGGCTGTCTGTCACGCACTGCTCTTTTAAGGTCTATCCATAGATTTTCAATTATGTTGAGGTCAGGAGATTGTGAAGGCCATGGCAAAACCTTCAGTTTACGCCTCTTGATGTAATCCCCCGTGGATTTCGAGGTGTGTTTAGGATCATTATCCATTTGTAGAAGCCATCCTGTCTTTAACTTCAGCTTTTTCACAGATGGCATCAAGTTACCATCCAAAATTTGCTGAAATTTTATTGAATCCATTTTTCCTTCTACTTGTAAGATGTTCCCTGTGCCACTGGCTGCAACACAACCCCAAAGCATGATTGATCCAACCCCATGCTTAACAGTTGGACAGAGGTTCTTTTCATTAAATTCTGTGCCCCTTCTTCTCCAAACGTACCTTTGCTCATTCCGGCCAAAAAGTTCAATTTTAACCTCATCGGTCCACAGAACGATGATTTTTGTGGTGAGGACGTAGAAGAGGTTTTCTTCGGATGACTCTTCCATGAAAACCATATTTGTACAAGTATCCCTTTATAGTGGAATAGTGTACCACAACTCCAGTGTCTGCCAGATCTTTCTGGAGGGATCGTGCAGTCAAACGTGGGTTTTGAATTGTTTTTCTCACAATCCTGCGAGCTGTTCTGTCTGATATTTTTCTTGGTCTTCCAGATCTTGCTTTAACTTCCACTGTTCCTGATGACTGCCATTTCTTAATTACATTCCCAACAGAGGATATTGACATCTGAAAACGCTTTGCTATCTTCTTATAGCCTTCTCCAGCTTTGTGAGCGTCAACTATTTTCAGTTTCAGTTTTCTAGACAACTGCTTAGAAGAACCCATGGTGCTGATTGTTGGGGCAAGGTCAGATGAGTCTGGGCATTTAAAACCTTTGAGATTGACATCACCTGGTCTTCCCAGACGATGATTGAGAACGATCCATGACACTGACAGGTCTCAGCTTTGCAAAGGGGGCAGCGCATGCTATAAATTCTGCAGGGTGCCCAAACTTTTGCAGACGCCATTTTTTTGTTTTCTGTTTTGAAAGTGTAAATGATGGAAATAAAATCTAACTTTTGTTGACATATTATAAGAATGTCTAATCTGTAATTTGATGCCTTTTGGAGATTTTTCCATCTTTCCTTGGCTTCTTTATGCACATTAATACAAATGTTTAGCTGGGGTGCCCAAACTTTCGATCCCCACTGTATATGTTCCCCTAATCTAATATGTAGAGACCTTGAGGTTCTTCCTACATACTGAAGTTTATAGGAACATTCCAGTAAATATGTCACATATTTAGTTGAACATGTAATGAGTTTCTTCATTTTAAAATTTGCCCCTGTATTACTAGATGTAAACTCAGATATTGATCTCTTTGTGATATTGGTAACCTTGCAATAGGAAGAGGCTCTTCCAGCCTCTGAAGAGAATGTAGAGGTTTTAGTTAAAAGGATAGGTTTTTCTATGGAGAAAAAGATTCAATTATGGTGGGACTTGATCACCCTTGAGAAATATCTTAAGGACATCATCCCCAGAAGGCTTAGATGGGATTTAGGCCCTAATGATGGTCTTAATGATGGTGATTCGATTAAGGAGTGGAATAATTTTTTTCATATTTGTGAGAAACAGTTACTCAATATGCTTATTGAGAGGAAATAGAGGAAATTACAATCAATAGAGGTCAAATTATGTGAACTTAAAAATAAGGTTGAGGCTTTTAAAGACAATAAGGAATATGAGGATCTCTTTAAAAAGCTCCATGCTCAGCTGGACAAGAAATATTTAGATATTAAAAAGAAGAAACATAAGAAGTATATGAGATATGGGGGGTTATCAGACTAATAATATTTAAGTGGCAGGATACCATTTTGAATAGTTGTCAATCCCCCAACAGTATATCCACCAAATCACCAACTCAAGAAGAAAAAAACAAAACGCATGTCCCATTAGAGAAAATAGTAGTCCACAAGAAGAAAAATGGCCATCCCACTCAAGTGACCCAACACAGTTCCCCTTGGAGGAATAATGAGAGAGGGTATGGAAGCCCCTATCGTAGACCATTTAACATTCCATTGCACAATAGATTCCAGCCCCTGGAGGGGTGGAATAATCCCCGGGAATATTTTGATAGCCCAAGAGGAAATAGGGGTAATTTTTTTCAGCAGAATTACAGAGGGAGACTGCCGGGGGCCCCCAAGAGCTCCCTTTTACCATCAAGGGTGGAGGAAGGGAACCCCAAGGGGTTATCAATACCCAAACTATTACAGGTGGGAGATGGAAAGACCACCACCCCGGAGAGGGGAGGAACAAGTAGAGCAGTATCAAGAAAGCCCGAATATGCAGGGACACGATGTAAAGATGGACAAAAAAAGGAAAAAGGATGTGTAGGGAAAGGAATCTATAACCTTAGCGCCACCCCTCTGACCCAAGATGAAGTTCAGGTCTTTGATAAAGGATTCAATTTCGCCCCTAAGTCATCTTTAAATAAATTCAATACATTTATAGATATTAATAAGTATGTGAGGAAACTGAATATTAGAAAGTATTTTTCCTTTTTGCCAGGCCCAAGTAATCTTGCTAATGGCAAAAGCCCCTCTGATTTATTTTTGCATAGTGGATTGAGAAACAATTCTGTCTTCAATCCAGTTAATAATACAAACCAATATATTGAAGTATTCAAACAGATGGTTATTACAGAGATGAGAGATATTCAAAATAAAGTATTCAAAGAGGAATTCTCTTTTCAGAGGGGCTTAAACTCATTAAAGAAGAAGAATGGCATTGTGATCAGACCGGCAGATAAGGGGGCTGGAGTGGTTGTACTTGATAGGACAGCATATGAAGAAGACATGAATGTTATTTTAAAAGATGAGGATACATATTTCATTTTAAAAACAAATCCTCTCATTAAATATAAGAAATTACTTTAAGATATTATTTTAAATGCTAAGAAGGATGGAATATTAGAGGCTAAAGAAGCTAAGTATCTTATCCCGTCCCATTGTAGGATGCCTGTGATTTATTATTTGCCCAAAATACACAAAAGCCTAACGAACCCCCCGGAGAGGCCTATTATTAACGGTATAGGGTCTATACATTCAAGAACGGGGGAGTATATCGACTGGTATTTACAACCCATCGTAAAACAAATGCCCTCTTATCTAAGGGATGCCCAAGATGTTATTGATCTGATTGAACATAGGAAAGTCTCTGATAGTACCATACTGGTGACTATTGATGTCAACTCATTATATACTAACATTAAACAGGAGGATTGGATTAGGGCTATCAAGTGGGCGCTAAAAAATTACACAGACCTCCATGTGAAACAGAGGAAATTTACCATAAAACTATTGGATTTTTGTATGGGAAAGAATTACTTTTGGTATGGGGGCAATTTTTATGAACAGAGGAAGGGAGTAGCAATGGGCGCGAAGTTTGCGCCCAGCTTAGCAAACATCTTTTTAAGTAAATGGGAGGAGAAGGTGATTTTTAACAACAAATGGTCAGGCCTTACCCTGTGGAAAAGATATATAGATGACATTTTGGTTATCTGGGAAGGTCAAATGGAGACGTTGAAGGCCTTTTTAGACGTTATTGAGAATAATGAACATGATTTGGGCTTCTCCATAAATATGGATATGGTAACAGTTAATTTTTTAGATCTTAGTATTTTTAAAGAAAATGGAGATTTACTTACGAAGACGTACTTTAAAGAGACAGACAGAAATGGGTATATCCCAACTAGCAGCTGTCATCATCCCTCTTGGATTAGTGGTATCCCAAAAGGACAATTTATCCGAATACTGAGGAACTGTTCCAGGTTGACAGAGTTCATAGAACAAACAGATTATTAAAAATAGGTTTGTGGAAAAATTATACGATCCTATTGTGCTGTAAAGAACCAGATTCGATGTCAGTAGAAATTATATAGGAGACAAGAAAATCATAAGGGTAACTAATAAAAAAGAAAAGCTCGATAAAGCACAATATGCCTTTATTTCGGGTTATACTTGCCAGTATAAAGAGATGGAATCTGTCTTTCAAAAGTACTGGCCCATACTGATGAAGGACACGGTATTGGGCCCTAATTTACCTAAAAAGCCTTCGTTCATTTATCGTAAGAGTACTAATTTAAGGGATGTTTTAGTTAAAAGCATTGTTTCTCCCCCAAAACGCATCAAAACACGTTTGATTTTAAAGGTTTCTATCCTTGTAAAAATTGCACTACGTGCAAGGTTACCAGTATCACAAAGAGATCAATATCTGAATTTACATATAGTAATACAGCAGCAAATTTTAAAATGAAGAAATTCATTACATGTTCAACTAAATATGTGACATATTTACTGGAATGTTCCTATAAACTTCAGTATGTAGGAAGAACCTCAAGGTCTCTACATATTAGATTAGGGGAACATATAACTAACATAAAGAAAGGGAAAAAGGATCACTGTCTTTCAAGGCACTTTAGGGACTGCCATGATTGCGACCCGAGTACGCTGAAGTTTTGCGGAATAGACAGGATGGATACTCATTGGAGGGGCAGATATAAATTAAAAGCCCTCTCCCAAAATGAGACCTCTTGGATATTTGAACTTAAGACCTTGAGACCCTATGGGTTAAATGTAGACCTAGACCTTCATTCGTTTATTTCCAATTTTTTATTCTTTTGTAGTATTTCTAGTTTACTTGAGAGGATTTTTTTTTTTTTTTAAAGGAAACTTTATTAGGTTTTATTGTATACACACATTAACCAACGATGAAATTATGCAGTAGTCATAGCGTGGCAACATGCCAAAGCAGGTGAAGAATTCAAGAAATGACAATTGTTCTCATAGACAAATTGCAAAAGCCCCGAGAGAGACAAACAGGAATCAGAGAAATTTGGGAAGGAGAGAGTTACTTATAGGAAGGGAGACATCGTACGATGTATCAAGGTGCAAGGGCTTAAGAGTAAAGTATCCAGGATTTGGAAAGATACATGTATATACATTCGTAGGTATGAGCAAATAGAGATAAGCAGATGTATGCCATGTTGACCATTTTTCAAATGACCAAGAGGAAGGTCATTGTGCATATGGGTAAGAAGTGGAAGAAAAATGAGAACATAAGGTAGAGATAGAGCAGTAAGGAAAAAGGAACAAGGAGCTGAGAGAACCAGCATAGAAAAGAGTATGCCATCAGGAAAGGAAAGAAGGAGAAATGGAGGACAAAGAATTGTGTTGCCAAAGGTCAGAGGCCAGAAGACCAAGAGGACATGCCAGAATATAGAAATTAGGACACTAAGATATTAAGATGATAGAATAATAGGATAATATAATAATAGAATAGGAAGCAGCTTGACAGTATGTGTGAAAATGGGCTAGTACGGGGACGCTTCACTAAGAGTCAGCAATGAAGCGAGATTGAGAAAGAGAGAGAGAATAAGAAAACAAAACGCCAAGGTGGAAGGAGGGCAGATTGCCAAAATAGTTGAGTAAAGGTCCAAGAAAACACAGAAAAGGTAATTTAGCAATCAATTGCCCCCTAAGACGAACAAAACACAATGCATCAGGAATAGCCTAGAGACTAAATTAGGACTAGGTTAGAAATCCGTGGGAGGGGTGCTGGGGCTCCGAGGTAGGAAATACTCTTGAAACATATTGACCCCACTTGCGGTTGAACTTTTCCTCTCCTGATGTGGATGGAGAGATATGAATCCTGAGCCGATCCAAACGAAGTAGGAAATTAAGTTCCAGTTTGACATCCGAGATGGTTGGCGGGCAGTTGGAAACCCATTTTTTTAAAATAGACCTTCTCGCAGCCATCAAACAAGTGGATAGCCACGGTTTGGCAGTTCTGAGCATAGCAATGTGCTGATGTGGAGCAGCAGACACGGAAACATCCAAGTTGCCAAAAAGAAGAAGCAGCGGGTCTCTAGGTAACGGGAGAGTAGTGATGAAGAGCATAAAGTTCAAAAGTTGGTTCCAGAAGGTAGAGACCAATGGGCAACTCCAGAACCTGTGGTGAAGTGACGGCTTATATGAACCAGAGCGGACACGTAGAGATCGTGAGTACAGACAAGGCATATAAGCATGATGCATAATTTTGAATTGCTGCTCCCGCCAAAATTCGTTTGTGTTGAACACACAGGTAGTGTTAAAGCCTGTGAGTATTTGTTCTGCAGTGAAAGCATTGTCAAAGTCCCATATCCACAATTTGATGGAAGTAGAGGATTCCAACGGTGTTGTGTTTTGCATAGACAGTTGACTATAAATATTAGATATGTTATATTTCTGGTTCCTTACCAGGACTTCTATCATAGTCGTGCAGAAACAAGTGGACTTATTCTGAGCTATGGATTTCACAAAATTCCTGACTTGTAAAATATACAAAAAATGATGGGAAGGCAACTCAAACGAGCTAAGAATTTGTTGGAACGGAAGGGGAGATCCTGATGCAAAGTCATACAATTGGCTAACAAGTCTAAGACCCTGGTTATACCACTGATCGTAAGCTGCATGTTGTTGAGAGACAGAGAAGGAAGAATTGCGATGAATGGGGAGAAAACGAGATAGCCAGGGAGAAACTCCTAGTCTACGTCTGACCTCCCTCCATGTGAAGAGCGTATCCCGTATGAGTGGATTATGTTTAAGATGTGCAGGAAGTGAGTTGGAATTAGAATGTAAAAGGGCCGACAGATCGAACGGGCTCACCATGGCTGATTCGAGTTGGTAATTGGAGAACACGGACGCTCGGAAGGGCCAATCTATACACACCCGTAAAATGCAAGATAGATTATAAAGCCTAATGTTGGGGAGGCCCAGTCCGCCCTCACATCTAGGGAGAAACAACTTATGTATAGCTATGCGCGGGCGGCGTCCCCTCCATAGGAAACTGGAGATCGCTTTGTTTAACTTGACTATATCCGTATGTTTGAGCAGGAGAGGGATAGTTTGGAGAGGGTAAAAAGCTTCGGAAAACTCGTCATCTTGAAGAGATGGGCTCTACCCATGAGTGATAACGGCAGGTCTTTCCACATTTCCAATTCCAGTAAAATTTTTTGAATTACTGGCGAATAGTTAAGAGAATAAAGGGACGAAGCTAATTTCCCAATTTTAATACCCAGATAAGTAATATGGTTTGTATTGATTTTGAAGAGGGAGTTGCAGGCCCATTCAGGAAGTCGAGCATGATATAGGGGAAGAACCTCACTTTTCGCAAAATTTATACGGAGACCCGAACAACACCGAAAGTCTGCAAAAACTGTCTGGATGTATGGTAAATCTAGAGTCGGGTTGGAAGTGAATATTAATATGTCGTCAGCAAATAAAGCTAGGTAAAGATCTTGTTGAGCAATTTGGACGCCATGAAGTTGTGACTGAAATAACAAGAAATGGCTAGGGGTTCTAATACTAAATTGAAGAGCAGGGGGGACAGTGGACAACCTTGCCTTGTTCCCTTATGTAGTAGAAAGGGGTTAGATATTTTTCCCGCCGCTACTACCTGAGGCATTGGGGCGGAATACATAGCCTGAATTAACTGTGTAAATGGACCGGAAAAGTCAAATCTAGAGAGAACTAATTGGAGCCATTGAAAACGAACGTTATCAAAGGCTTTTTCAGCGTCGAGAGAGATAATCGCTAGGTCCTGTAGTAGATTATTTTTAGCCTGATGCAGAACTGTGAGCACTTTGCGGATATTTGATGTGGCTGAACGTCCCTTTATAAAACCCGCTTGAGAAGGGTGAATAAGAGAGGGTAAAATAATGGCCAAACGGTTAGCTATGATTTTAGAAAGGATCTTTGCATCTAGGTTAAGGAGGGAAATGGGACGATATGATCCAGGATCCGAAGGGTCTTTACCTTTTTTTGCTATTAGTTTAATATTGGCTTGCGAAGCCGATGGGAGATACACCCCGCTCTCCTGGATGGACTGATAAACCAGCTGTAAAGTAGGAGAGAGTGTTTTATCCATAAGTTTAAAGAATTCGGAGGTGTACCCATCCGGACCCAGAGCTTTACCGTTAGCTAAAGATCTAATAGCTAGACAAATATCCGCTTGTGATATAGGGGCATTTAGAGATTGCAGTGCTATTGGATCTATTTGGGGTAGAATTACACTTTCCAGAAAGGAGTGTGCTCGTGCCTGGTCAATAGGATCCGGCCCATATAAATTTGCATAAAAACTTTCCAAAATTGATATAATCTCTTCCGGAGATTGTTTAAGTAACCCCTGGGAGTCTTTGAGAGAGGTGAATTGCGTGGGGGTGAAAGGCTTCCTACACAGGCGCGCCAACAGTTTACCTGGTTTGTTACCAAACCTGTGATAGTGTAAGTCAAGGTGTGAGTGATATAATGCTTCCTGAGCTGCCGCCCATGTGTCAAATTGGTTTTTAGCATCCGCCCAAGCTTTCCTGTTTTCCTGCGTATTTGAGTCCGCTATCCCTCTTTGAGTCAGTCTAAGAAGGTTGCTAGCCTCAGTGAAATTATGCAAAATTATTTTTTCATAAGCGGACGTAAAAGCAATGATTTTGCCACGTAACACCGCCTTCCCCGCATCCCAAAACAAATTTGGATTGGAAACATGGGCCGCATTTGTAGTTTGGAAGTCTGCCCAGGTGTCTTGTAACTGCCCGGAAAGCTCCTGATTATTCGCCAGAAATGAGGGAAAGCGCCATATCCTAGGATGTGGCGTAGGGTCTAGAAAATTTATAGTAATAGAAATTGGAGAGTGATCCGATATGGCTATGTCATGTATGGTAGATGATACAACACGTTGCAGTAGTACGGAGTTACAGAAAATATAATCGATTCTAGATAAAGAATGATGAACGGGAGAGTAGAAAGTGTAATCTCTGCCGTCTGGATGGGTTAATATATCAGTAATTTGCATTGCTTCAACAAAGCTACATAGTAAAGTAGGTGTTGGATGGGAAATCTGAGAGGAGCGAAGACCACGGTCAACACTCTGCGATTTATCCTCCTGCTCCTGCATGACAGAATTAAAGTCCCCTCCCACGATGAGCGGCTTGTGAATATAGGCCGCCAGCCGTGAAGAGAGGCCTTGGAAAACCTGCCTCGTCGGGGAGTTGGGTGCGTAAAAGCTGGTAAGAACCAGCTCTTGAGATCCGAGTTTGATATGTGCTGCTATAAAACGTCCCTCGGTGTCAGCGTCCATAGAGGCTAATTCAGGATTAAGCCGTTTGTGGATAAGAATAAGTACCCCTGCTTTATTATTTAGGGAGGAGGAGCCAAAGACATGACCCACCCAGAGTTTACACATACGGACAAAGTCAGACTGGGTAAGATGAGTTTCGTGGAGCAAAGCTATATCTGCGCGTAAGCGCCGCAAATGTCTTAGTATCGCCATGCGTTTGTGAGGGGATCTGAGGTCCTTAACATTCCAAGAAAAAAATGTGTCATTCTAACTGATGTGATATATGTGATAAAAGGATAAGAATCTTACCAATTAGAGATGTATGAACGATTAGCGCTGCTTTGTTAGACGAATGGGGGTGGTTGGAATCTGGTCTCAGAGGACAGAGGAGTTCTCCCAAGAAATAAAGTTGGAAAAGAAGAGAAAAAAGAGAAGGGAAGACAAAGACAAGAGCAAGGGCCCTAGTAGAGCCCAACAAAAAATCAAAACATACAATATACCAAAACAGTATACAGGACTTCACGTCATTCCGCATGCTGTTTCCACCAACACCAGCGTGACCAGGAATAGCAGGAAGAGGAGCCTGCCCCAGGGACCAAAGTAGAATTGTTGAGATGAGGAAGGGCGTCCCTCAAACTTATTCCCAACAACGGCTCCAGCACCCCACCACCCACAGCACTGCTGAAATATGGAACCACGCACATGCAGGAGTAAGGAAGTAAAAAAATTCAGACATATATATGAATTAAACAGTAACATTGAAACAGGTGAGTGCATGAAAACACCGCATCATCAGATAATGCATAAAACATCTAGTGCCGAACAACCAATAAAACTCAGACTTTGGAATGTATGAGCATTTCAGTAAATGGCAAGATAAACCACTCAAAAGATTGAAAACACTTCCATCTGAACCAATCGGACCAGGAGAAAAGCTTGAAGCAATTATGAAGAGACCGATGGCCTCGTAGACCTTCAAGGTGGGCAAGATTTGGAGGAAGATGGATTGGTGCGTTGACGTTTAGGGGGGGGTCTTTGCGAGGACTGCGTTGGTCTCTGGGGCCAAAATTCCTACCCGCGTGTTGCGTCAACGGATCCCCGTCATTTAGGTGGTCCTGAAGATATTGGTGGGTTTCTTCAGGATGAACGAAAGATTTGGAGTCCCCAGATGGTGCAGTGAAACGTAACGTGGCCGTATATGCTAATGTGAACTTTATTCCTTTCTGGTAAAGAGTGGCACAGACTTGCTGAAATGCTTTCCGTTTACGCGATACTTCCTGTGAGCAGTCTGCAAATAGTAGTAATTTGTGACCCTCAATTTGCAGAGAAGGGGAATTACGAAAAGAGGTGAAGATCGCTACGCGGTCAGCATAGTTGAGATAGCGGACATCACAGAACGTGGCGCACGGCGCTCGATAGATGGAGGCCCCAGGCGTTGAGCTCTCTCTACCTGACAAGAGGAGGATAGGCCCAAAGCTGCAAGGATCCGTGCTGAGCAGAGATCGGGGAGAGAACCTGTATTGAAAGATTCTGGGAGACCCACAATGCGTAAGTTATTCCTATGTGATCGATTTTCCAGATCATCGATTTTATCCAAAATACTTTGCTGTATACGATTGGATTGTGATGTAGCCGCTGGCATTGAATGGACTTCATCTTCTAAATCAGATAGGCGCTGTTCAGCCTCAGATAATTGTTTAGAATGTTCGCCCAAATCTTTTCTCAGCTGTTTAATGCCCATGCTGACAGCTCTATCTACAGCCTGCGTGATATTTGGGAGCAAGATAGAGGATACTGCCTGAGCTATTTTGACATACTGCTCAGAAAGGCTATCAGTGCCAGAAGGGAGTGGAGAGGCAGTGAGGATGGTGGGGAGAGGCTCTGTCATACCTGCTCCCATGTTGCGATCCCGCTCTGTGCCTGTGTCCATGCTGTGACAGGCATCGTCGGCCATCTTGGCTACAGAAGGGGGAGAGCCGCATCCCTCCGCTCTAGCCGCCGACTCATGGCCGGTCTGCGGTACCGCTCCATGCTGGGGCCGCTGTGGGAAGGTAAGGGGCACCCCGAGGCTATAAAGCGGGGGTCCCCGAGGCAGTAAGCAGGCCTTATAGAGCCGGGATCCTGGGAGCCGCAGGTCCCGCGAGTTACAGCATCCGGCGCCGGAACCAGAAGTCGAGAGGATTTTAATCATTTAATATTTTGTGTTTTATTTATTTATTCTATTAACAAGAATAGTTTTATTGTCATTTATTTTCAGTTTTTTTTATATATAATTATGGGTTTAATGTTTGGCTTAGCACCTCTTATGAAGTTGCATATTAATGTCTTGCTAGGTTTACATTGGGATTGTGTATTTATGACACTGCTTTCATTATTTACCATTTAGATTTTTGTTATTCCTTATACTGCAGTATGTCTCTTGCCCTCTAGGGGGAGCTGGGAGATTGCCAAGACTATTGTTCTAAGTTTTTCCTTAACATCGTATATCTCTGTATACCGCTTATGATTTCCAATCACTGAGGTTCCGGTCTCGAGTTAAACATAGCAGGTTCACTCGCCGCAGGTACCGGGACTGTGGTAGTGTAGCACTGTATGGACAGTGGTCCCTCAGGGGACATGGCGGCGTAGACCACAGCGCTTATGTCGGAGAGGGGTATAAGTAGGACCTTCTTGTTAGACGTCTCTACCCTCTATGAATAAGTCAGGTGACGAAACGCGTCAAAGGGAAGTGACGTCAGGACATACAGCAAAGCCGGAAGTTACCGGACGGCCATCTTGGATCCTGGAATTTTTATTCAGTACACAGAAGGAGCGCTCCTGAGGATCCGCAGACGGTCTGGCTGATTTTTTAATATTTCCTTTATGATGGTAATCCATTTTCATTCAATAAACATATTTTGGCTTCACTTGGACTGTATCTGTCAGGAATGGACTCGCCAATAGTGGTGGGACTCACCTGCCTTGTGGGTTGCAGTACCAGGACTGGCCAGCGGGTGCTCTCAGCAACCAGAGGCTCACTCCTGCAGTCAGCCAAAACACCCGAGGCTGATTGCAGGAGGTGCATATAAGGAATGGCCAGACTTGCAATCAGGGCCTTTGTGTATGTTTCCCAAGAGCCCCTGTACCTGCATCCTGTCTGCTTTCTGTCTGATCCTGCTTGATCCCTGACTCTGATTGAACTCCGCCTGTCCTCACCTCTGCTATTCCTGACCACTCTCCAGTCTGCTCCTTTGGTACCTTGTCTGCCTGATTGTTCCTGACCCAACCCGTCTGACTACGCTCTGCCTGCTCCTTTGTACCTTGCCTGCCCGTTTGCTACCGACCCGGCCTGCCCGACTACGTTTAGTATTGTTCTTTTGTTATCTGTTGGGGGTTTTGGTTTGTTTGCACTGTGTTTATGTTTAGTCTTGCACTGCGTTTATGTATTGTTTAGTCTTAAATAAATTATATTGTTTATACTATATCTGAAGCCTGCAATTGCCTGTGTCAGTCCACACACCTCTGGTCATACCCGGAGCCCTGACAGTATCATTGCCTAGTCCTATATGGTGGCACGGTTCAGAGTTTATGCTTGTAGAGGAACATTTATTTATTGGTTGAGCCTATCATGGACTGCATCATTATCTAGCCCTACATGGTGGCATTGTGTGAAGTTTAATGTGGCCGGAGGAGCATTGATTCATTGGCTGAGCCTACCAGGCTGTTTCCTTATTTGGATGATTACATGCTGGTTTATATTCACACTCTGGTAAGGGTATTCAATCCTTATACTTAGAAGTGGACACATTTCTCACAGTATGAACACTGCATGCAAGTGTCACTAGAGTTTTCACGTACACTTTACACAGTTGCTCAATTATGTATTAGTGATCACGTGTGGTTTTTAGTGTGACTCACATGCGTTTCCAGTGATGCTTTACCTCATTATTATCTATGGAATTACACTATGTGAGTTCTTTTTTCTTTTGAGGTCTGATCTCAGGAATCGCTTTGGAAGCATCTCCTTGCTGGAAGGTTTTTGTGGACTTTCTTTGTAAGGCTATTTTTTGGAAAGACTTTTTTTGAAAGACTATTATTTTCAAGGATTTTATATATTTTTTTTGTACCTTTAATTACCTTTATTTATTTGAGTTGTGGTTTATTTATATATTTTAGCATATTCTTTATACGATTTATGAACTTTTTGGGGTGAAAAGTGTTTATGTGCGTTTAGGGTTTGCATATTTTAGGAAGGAACACCATGTATTATTGATATTGATAATGGGTGGATGCCCCCATTTGGTTTTGGGACTGTGGATATGTTTGAATAGAAACTTTTGAAACCATTCTTCAAAAGAAACTGGTACAACCAGCCTGAGGTTACTGCAAGGAGATCATTAAGTCTGCCTTCTTTTGATCTGATTCTGACAGAATGGAAGGCAAAAAGAGAGGAGGGGGTAGAGATAGAAACTCTATTTTTTTACTCCTTTGAAATGACAGATTGCACCCATGGGTACAGGACATCTCTGATCAACATTGGCACAAATGCCAACAGACGTCCCCCCAGTATTGGTAAACTTGAGAGTAGTGCTTGTGACAATCGGTTTGGAAGTAGATACTTGGGGAGAGTATCTCTTTTGAGATGTCATAGAGAAGGAGACTTAGCCTGATTCCTACAGGGTAAAAACACCTAAAAGCAGTGACTTCCTTAATGAATTTATCAAGGGATTCCCCAGAAAGGCATCCACCATAAAATGGCAAGCATAGAAGATGCTTTTTTTACAAACAGGTTCAGCAGACCAAATTTTCATCAACAAAATTCTGCGCATATGCACAGATTGGCTAATCACATTGTCAACACACAACAACGCTGATGGCATCAGCTGTAATTGTGAGAACAGAGTCCTCAAGGGCAAATTTTCTCTATTCATATGTTCTGTCCAGTTAGCAATGGTCTGGTTAATTGATACAGTAGCAATATCTGGCTGCAGGGCAAGATCTACAGGGGCAAAGAAATCGCCTTCAAGATTGCCTATTAACAGAATCCTTAAAAAAGGGAACATCCTTTTAGGAACCTAAGGTGTCTGTTAAGAACTGAAATGGCAGGATCCACAACTGGAACAGCTCTTTTGGAAAAAAAAATACTTTCTATAAGTTAAATTGTAGAAAAAAAACACAGAAGAGAATATCCTTCAGAATTGGTCCTCAAAGTGCACAATTAATCTGTGCGTGTACTGGGGAATATTTTCTGGACTTATCCAGAGAGTATTTGCCATGAAGCCATAGCTTGTACCTAAAAATGCAGTGGAGGGAAAACCCTCTGCAACCTCTGGAGCCACTATAATCCAGGTACTAACCGTATTCCTGAGGTTGTGTAGCAATGTGGTGTGTGCATTTTTGACAAAGAAAATAGGCGACAAGGTGTCATGCAGGAGGCATGAGGAGTTACCTCATCCTTCTGAGACTACTCCAAAGAGGCATATCCCAAAGAGGTTATCAGGGTCTGGGAACCATAAAAATTGACCACGGCCCTGTACCTGTATGGTACCCTGTGGCTAACTATACACGTATGAAGGTAGCAGCATATAACCCATACGCTAGGTATACAAGTCCTGCGCTGTACGATTAACAAATACAGTTTTTATAAACATTTTCACAACTGTCATAAGACCTACAAAATCCATAGCACTTTCTTTTTAGTCTCGGTTCACACTACTGCAACCTGAAAGTCGCACGACTTACAGTGCAACTTTGTCAGGCCACTTCCTGGCAACTTGAGTACTGCTTTGATGAGACTTCCAGGGAATGCCTGGGTAATTTTACCATAATGTCAGATCCAAATAACATCAATATAGAAGAGGATCAGACTTGGAGGAGACTTCCATTAAAGTTTATGAGCACAAGTCAGATAGAAGTAGTACATTAACCTTTTCTAAAGTCGGAGCGACTTCAGTAGCGCTAAATAAGACCGCTCTCATTGACTAACATGGGATTTCACATGTCATGCGACTTGGGGTCTTACAAGTCGGATCCCAAATTGCGGCAGTGTGAACTCAGCCCAATTCTACCAGTTCTATGCTTTCAAAAATGTATTGTTTTGGGGTACTTTACCAAATCTGAAAGCTGTAATTGAAAAATGAAAAAAAGTGAAAAACTACAAAAAAACGGTCTGGCCACCTGAGGCTAAATGGAGCACAGGGTCTGGTAGCAAAACGGTTAAACCTCAACTCTAGAATTAAAAAAACCCACCCTTGCAGTGGAAACACGCTGCACTACAAGTGTTCAATGCTCGTCAAGCCTAGGGGGACAGTGCAGGCAGTGTTACTTATCCAACTCCCTGCTCCAGCTGCGTCGGGCGCGCACTTCCTCTGCCTGAAGCTCCGGTTTCTGTGGACAGAGCCTTAGTGTAATCACAATAGAGGAACATTAACCATGTACTGTATGTGGAGGAGCCTGGAATGCAACCTCAGCTGGTATCGGCTTATAGATTCCGCTACAAAAGACCAGTTGCATCGCTAGAGGGATACTACTGGAGCACAGAATAAGGCAGAGGTAGGCAACCTTTGAGAGGTGGATATCTACCTGAACAACATGAAAGAGATCAAAGATCCCCGGGTTGTGCCTTTTTATTTATTATTAGAAAACACATTTATTATTAGGACCCCAGTAATAAGTATATAATTCCTGCCATGGCCACAAACTGAAATATTGTGGCCGCAGCATGTGTACACCGTTCTGAAGCTAAAAGGGGGAGTGGTTGGGAGATGGTAAAACTGCAGCTCAGCCAAGGGGTTACTACCCCCCTAACTGCTAGTGTTAACAAGCCCTAACGCACGGACCATTTTCAAAAGTACCAAAGGCTGGGTGGGTGGGAGAGGTCAGTTACTTCAAAATAACATGTTACACCCTAAATACAGGTATAAAACCTGTTACAGAAGGTGAGTTTATCCTTTAATTAGGAGACTAGTAAAAATTGTTATTTTTTTTATGTCACTAAGTGAAGAATGCATCACACAGTACAACTTTTTTAAGCCATAGCATTGGGGCCTAAAAGCCTGGGATATTTATTACACTGTAGGTTTAGCATCTTCATGTGGGCTTGGTTTACATTACACCCTTCAGTACCCATGTTAGGGTGGGAGAGGGTGTAATTTTGGGGTGACAATACTGGGGTACCACCTAAAGTTAAGGCTTTATTTGACAATATGCTCATTGATCGATAAATATATGTGTTAGAACTAATGCAGTTGTTTGCAGACACAATTGAGAAAATTATTATTATTAGTGTCCCTTTAAAATGGATATTTTGGTAGTGGGCAATTACTTTAACATACCGTGGTAACGGGTTTTTAATACTGTTTAACCCCTTCACGCCGGCCGCACACAAATGTCCGGCCTCCCGGCGTCTGGGCCTAGACGCCGAGCGGCCGCACATTTGCGTTCAGGTAAGAAAACACATATGTGCTGAGAGCACGCGCCCTGCACGCTCCCAGCACACATGTCCGGTACTCATGGAAAGGTCCCGGTCTGCTCTTTCGATCGGGACTTTTCCCGATCATGTGACCGCCGTGACGACGCGTCACATGATCCCTAAACCCCGCCTCCTGAAACTCTTAAAGAGCTGGGAGGCGTCGGCAGGAAGGGGTTAAATAAAGTAGGTTTTCTAAGGGGTGGAACTCCAAAGGTCTTTGTAGACATTTTAGGATTGTTGGATAGTATGTACATACTGTATTTAGTCAACAGATGTCCAAAACCATGTTGGTTTTTTATATGTAACATATTGGTGCACTTACTTTAAATGCTAAAACCAATCAATTTTTTTCTGTAAAAGTCAAGTTTCCCTTCCTATTGGTTGTGATGAACACTTTTTATCACTTAATATATGATATCTGTTGTTGGAAGACATACATACTGTAAACACACATGTGAAAGGTCTCAGAAAATATACAGGGTAACTTACAGGATTGGGTTTTGGATGAGAATTCATCATGGTGATACTTTGTATAAAGGTTTCATCAGCACTTTTTTGCCTTTTAAATGTAGAGAAGAATAAGTTGCTACTTGCTCGCCTTTTGGATCTCCGAGATCCTGGTGAATTAACAAGAGACCATACCATTTCGGATGACTGGACTCGAACATTTGGATGGGAACCATCTAGATTTTCGATTCTGTATATGTCTTCAAACATCATATCTGGCGTTTCTTTTCTCCTACAAGGTTGTAAGCTACAGGTAAATTAGAAAATGAATTGCGTCTAAGTAGAGGTTTTTCCAGCTTTAAGAATGGTCTAATTAGTTCCTGATTGCGAGAAGCAGCCACCTTACTTTTCAAATCTTCCTGGAAAATGATTGTCTTTTCTAAGCTTTCAATTGTATTATTCAAGCTGAAAAATGATTTTGTATTGATTTTTGGGTTGTGTATTAAAGGTAATGCAGAGAAAGATTTTTTTCTAATAAGAGCACACGTGGGGGAAGGATGCTTATCTTGCTCTTTGACATAGAAGGATTTGACTTCTGCTAAATTTTGGCAGGTAAAAGTGTTGTCCAAAGAGTTGGAATCAACTCTACGCTTTGACATGACATTGTGCTTTCCAGGACTTCTTCTAGGTGGAGTACCTGCCACCTGTGGAATCCATTTAATGTTTTTTTGACAAGAAGAATTCACATCATGAGTTTCTGGTTGTTTACTGTACAAAAAGGTATGCTTATTATGTTCTTTAATGTAGAAAGAGTCTGTCTTACAGCTTTCCACTTGGTTCTGCTTGATAAAAGATTTGCATGGAGTTGTAGCCTTACTTTCCATACTAGAGTTTAATGTAACAATATTTTTTCTGGGGCTCTGTAATACAGGGAATGCAGAAAACAAACTTTCAGAAAGCACATCTGTCACTTCTGAAAGCTCACTAATATTGCTGCGGTAAAAGGAGGAATTTTCACCATCAGTTTCAATTTCATTTTGGTAAGTGAATGTTTTGTCTAAGATTATGGTTCCATCATCAACAATACTACAAGCCTTCTTTGGGCTGTGAATTAAAGGAAACTTTGAACAAATATTTTTTCTGACTGGACTACGCTTCATGACAGAGAGCTGCCCGTTTTGTTCTTTCATGCAAGAACCAATTTCATGAGTATCCACTTTGCTTTGTTTGGTATAAAAATTGTCCAGGATTATGGAACTACTGTCCGTATTGGAATTTACAGTGAAAGTTATATTTCCGGGATTCTGTACTGCAGACTCCATAAAACTGGATTTTTTAAAATACGTACTTTGACACTTTGTGTTCCTGTACCTTGAACATCCCTTAAAAGGTTCATATTCCCTGAGCGCATGAAATTGCATACTTCTAGAGTTAGAAGGTCTGTGATATCTTAGAAGAGTGGAAAATTTTTTAGGAGCATTCCAAACATGCCGTTTATAGTACTGGACAATATTGTCAGCTGCGCGCTTTTTCCACGGCATTTCCCATAACCTTCGGATGCATTCTACCATATCTGGATAATAGTGAGCAAGACTAGAGTCTCCTGAATCACAGTATGCAATTTCCCTGGAATCCTGGATCCTACTCTCATCTGCTTGGTAGTCAATATAGGAAAATTCTCTAGTGTCTTCAAAGGAACAATCCTTATTTTGTCTCCTAACAAAGGACTTTATCTGCATTGGAACTGAGGAATGTAGTGGAGAGACGAAAAATGTTTTGTTGCCAATATTTGAACCAGTATATGGCATCAAAGATTGTGTAAGGCCTGTAAACAAAAAAAAAAAAAAAAAAGAAAAAAGATAGTTGAGCATTAAATTTTCATGAAGATTTCCAGATTAGTGTAGCAAAGAACAAATACTCGGACATTCCCTTAGCTTGACATGGATATACAGTGTAATTTACATTTCTCACAGATTAGTTGCACATGGTCATCTGCCATATGGGATTGGTTTGAGATGTTTCTGTGGCCCTGACTGGATCCCTTTAGAGGTTCTTCTGACCACTTTGTGAGCTACTTCATGCGACCAGGCCCGGACTGGGACAAAAGAATAGGCCCAGGCATTTTGGACTGAGCAGCCCCAAGCCTGGGGACCCTTTCCTTGAAGCCCAGTGGTGGAACACTAGGGCCCCGTCGCAAGAACAACCATTGCCCTTGGTGCCCAAAATTGAACTCCATATTCCAGATGAGGTGTTACTAATGATTTGTACAGGGGTAATATGATATCTCTCTCTGGAGTCTATACCTATACCTCTATTAATACAAGAGAGGATTTTGCTCAAGAGAGCGAGAACGAGAGAGAGAGAGCGAGCGAGAACGAGAGAGAGCGCGCGAGAAAGCGAGAGAGAGAACGAGAAAGAGAGAACGAGAAAGACAACGAGAAAGACAACGAGAAAGAGAAAGAGAGGGAGAATGAGAGAGCGAGAGAGAACGGGAGAGAGGACGAGAGAGAACGGGAGAGAGAGAGAGAGAGAGAGAGAGAGAGAGAGAGAACGAGAGAGAGAGAGAGAACAAGAAAGAGAGAGAGAGAACAAGAGAGAGAGAGAACGAGAGAGAGAGCGAGAACGAGTGTGAGAGAGAATGAGAACGAGAACGAGAGAGAATGAGAACGAGAACGAGAGAGAGGGCAAGAGAAAGAGAACGAGAGAGAGAGAACGAGAGAGAGAGAGGGAACGAGAGAGAGAGAACGAGAGTGAGAGAGAGAACGGGAGAGCGAGAACGGGAGAGCGAGAGAGAACGGGAGAGCGAGAGAGAACGGGAGAGCGAGAACGGGGGAGAGAGAGAACGGGAGAGAGAACGAGAGAGAGAGGGAACGAGAGATAGAGAACGGGAGAGAGGGAGAGAACGAGAGAGAGAGAGAGAGAATGAAAACGAGAGAGAGAGGGGAGAGAGAGAGCGAGAACAAGAGAGCGAGAGATGAGAGAAAACAAGAGAGAGAACGAGAGAGAGAGCGAACGAGAGAGAGCGAACGAGGAGAGAGTGCGAATGAGAGAGAGAACACAAGAGAGAGAAAGAAAGAACGAGAGAGAAAGAAAGAACGAGAGAGAAAGAAAGAACGAGAGAGAGAGAAAAAGAATGAGAGTGAGAGAGAGAGAAAGAACGAGAGCGAAAACGAGAGAGAGAGAGAGAGAGAACGAGAGAGAGAGAGAATGAGAGAGAGAGCGCGAGGGCGACAGAGAGAGCGAGCGAGGACGACAGAGAGAGAGCGAGGGCGACAGAGAGAGAGAGAGCGAGGGCGACAGAGAGAGAGAGAGCGAGGGCGACAGAGAGAGAGAGAGAGCGCGAGGACGACAGAGAGAGAGAGAGCGCGAGGGCGACAGAGAGAGAGAGAGAGCGCGCGAGGGCGACAGAGAGAGAGAGCGAGGGCGACAGAGAGAGAGAGCGAGGACGACAGAGAGAGAGAGAGAGGACGACAGAGAGAGAGAGAGGACGACAGAGAGAGAGAGAGGACGACAGAGAGAGAGAGAGAGAGGACGACAGAGAGAGAGGACGACAGAGAGAGAAAGCGAGGGCGAAAGAAAGAGAGAGCGAGGGCGACAGAGAGAGAGAGCGAGGACGACACAGAGAGAGAACGAGAGAGAGAGAGAGAGAGAGAGCAAGAGAGAGAGAACGAGAGAGAGAGAGAGAGAGAGAGCAAGAGAGAGAGAACGAGAGAGAGCGAGAGAGAGAGAGAGAGAGAGCGAGAGAGAGAGAACAAGAGAGAGAGAGAGAGAGCGAGAGAGAGAGAACAAGAGAGAGAGAGAGCGAGAGAGAGAGAACAAGAGAGAGAGAGAGCGAGAGAGAGAGAACAAGAGAGAGAGAGATAGAGCGAGAGAGAACAAGAGAGAGAGAGAGAGAGGGGGGGGAGAGAGAGCGAGAGAGAGAGAGCAAGAGAGAGAGAACGAGAGAGAGAGAACAAGAGAGAGAGAGAGCGAGAGAGAGCGAGAGAGAGAGAGAACAAGAGAGCGAGAGAGAACGAGAGAGAGAGAACAAGAGAGAGAGAGAGAGCAAGAGAGAGAAAGAGCGAAAACGAGAGAGAGGAGATTGTAAACGAGAGAGAGCGCAAGAGAGAGCGACCGAGGAAAGAGCGCAAATGAGAGAGAGAGCGCGAACGAGGGAGAGAGCATGAGAGCAAGAAAGAATGAGAGAAAGCACGAGAGAGAGAACGATAACGCGCGAGAGAGAAAGAACGCGCGAGAGAGAAAGAACGCGCGCGCGAGAGAGAAAGAACGAGAGAGAGAACAAGAGAGAGAGAGAACAAGAAAGAGAGAGAGAACAAGAAAGAGAGAGAGAACAAGAAAGAGAGAGAGAACAAGAGAGAGAGAGAACAAGAAAGAGAGAGAGAACAAGAGAGAGAGCGAGAACGAGTGTGTGTGAGAGAGAGAGAGAGAGAGAGAGAACGAGTGTGAGAGAGAGAGAGAGAGAGAGAACAAGAGAGCGAGGACGAGAGAAAGAGGACGAGAGAAAGAGAACGAGAGAAAGAGAACGAGAGAGGGAATGAGAGAGAGAGAGAGAACGAGAGAGAGAGGGAACGAGAGATAGAGAACGGGAGAGAGGGAGAGAACGAGAGGGAGAGAACGAGAGAGAGAGAACGAGAAAGAGAGAACGAGAGAGAGAGAGAACGAGAACGAGAGAGAGGGAATGGAAACGAGAGAGCGAGGGGAGAGAGAGAATGAGAGAGAGAGAGCGAGAACAGAGAGAGAGAACAAGAGAGAAAGAAAGAACGAGAGAGAGAGAGAAAGAAAGCACGAGAGAGAGAGAGAGAGAGAGAGAGAGAGAGAGGACGAGAAAGAGAGAGGACGAGAGAGAGCGCGCGAGAACGAGAGAGCGAGAACGAGAGAGCGAGAACGAGAGAGCGAGAACGAGGACAGAGAGAGAGCGCGAGAACGACAGAGAGAGAGAGCGAGCGAGGACGACAGAGAGAGAGAGCGAGGGCGGCAGAGAGAGAGCGAGGACGGCAGAGAGAGAGATAGCAAGGACGGCAGAGAGAGAGAGAGCGAGGGCGACACAGAGAGAGAGAGAGAGCGCGCGAGGGCGACACACAGAGAGAGAGAGCGAGCGAGGGCGACACACAGAGAGAGAGAGCGAGGGCGACACAGAGAGCGAGGGCGACACAGAGAGAGAGGGTGACAGAGAGAGCGAGGGCTACAGAGAGAGAGGGGGGGGCGACAGAGAGAGAGAACGACAGAGAGAGCGAGAGAGCGCGAGGGCGACAGAGAGCGAGAGAGCGCGAGGGCGACAGAGAGCGAGAGAGCGCGAGGGCGACAGAGAGAGAGCGAGGGCGACAGAGAGAGAGCGAGGGCGACAGAGAGAGAGAGCGAGGGCGGCAGAGAGAGAGCGAGAGCGAGGGCGACAGAGAGAGAGAGAGAGCGAGGGCGACAGAGAGAGAGAGAGCGAGGGCGACAGAGAGAGAGAGAGCGAGGGCGACAGAGAGAGAGAGAGCGAGGGCGACAGAGAGAGAGAGAGCGAGGGCGACAGAGAGAGAGAGAGCGAGGGCGACAGAGAGAGAGAGAGCGAGGGCGACAGAGAGAGCGAGGGCGACAGAGAGAGCGAGGGCGACAGAGAGAGCGAGGGCGACAGAGAGAGCGAGAGCGACAGAGAGAGAGCGAGGGCGGCAGAGAGAGAGAGAGGGCGGCAGAGAGAGAGAGGGCGACAGAGAGAGAGAGAGAGAGAGAGCGCGAGGGCGGCAGAGAGAGAGAGAGCGAGGGCGGCAGAGAGCGAGGGCGGCAGAGAGAGAGGGCGGCAGAGAGAGAGGGCGGCAGAGAGAGAGGGCGAGGGCGGCAGAGAGAGAGGGCGGCAGAGAGAGAGAGAGAGGGGGCGAGGGCGGCAGAGAGAGAGAGAGAGAGAGGGCGAGGGCAGCAGAGAGAGAGAGAGGGGGGGCGGGAGAGAGAGAGAGAGAAAGCGAGGGCGGCAGAGAGAGAGAGAGAGCGGGGGCGACAGAGAGAGAGAGCGAGGGCGACAGAGAGAGAGAGAGAGCGAGGGCGACAGAGAGAGAGAGAGCGAGGGCGACAGGAGAGAGAGAGAGAGCGAGGGCGACAGGAGAGAGAGAGAGAGCGAGGGCGACAGAGAGAGAGAGAGCGGGGGCGACAGAGAGAGAGAGAGAGCGGGGGCGACAGAGAGAGAGAGAGAGAGAGCGGGGGCGACAGAGAGAGAGAGAGAGAGAGCGGGGGCGACAGAGAGAGAGAGAGAGCGAGGGCGACAGAGAGAGAGAGAGAGAGAGCGAGGGCGACAGAGAGAGAGAGAGAGAGAGAGCGAGGGCGACAGAGAGAGAGAGAGAGAGAGCGAGGGCGACAGAGAGAGAGAGAGCGAGGGCGACAGAGAGAGAGAGAGAGCGAGGGCGACAGAGAGAGAGAGAGAGCGAGGGCGACAGAGAGAGAGCGAGGGCGACAGAGAGAGAGCGAGGGCGACAGAGAGAGAGAGAGAGAGAGAGAGAGAGGGCGACAGAGAGAGAGAGAGAGAGAGAGAGAGAGGGCGACAGAGAGAGAGAGAGAGAGAGAGAGAGAGAGAGGGCGAGAGAGAGAGAGAGAGAGAGAGAGAGAGAGAGAGAGAGGGGGGGCGACAGAGAGAGAGAGCGAGGGCGACAGAGAGAGAGAGCGAGGAGGACAGAGAGAGAGCGAGGAGGACAGAGAGAGAGAGAGGAGGACAGAGAGAGAGCGAGGAGGACAGAGAGAGAGAGAGCAAGAGAGAGAGAGAGAGCAAGAGAGAGAGAGCGAGCGAGAGAGCGCGAGGGCGACAGAGAGCGAGAGAGCGACAGAGAGAGCGCGAGGGCGACAGAGAGCGAGAGAGCGACAGAGAGAGCGCGAGGGCGACAGAGAGAGAGCGAGGGCGACAGAGAGAGAGAGAGGGCGACAGAGAGAGAGAGAGGGCGACAGAGAGAGAGAGAGGGCGACAGAGAGAGAGAGAGGGCGACAGAGAGAGAGAGAGGGCGGCAGAGAGAGAGAGAGGGCGGCAGAGAGAGAGAGAGCGAGGGCGGCAGAGAGAGAGAGAGCGAGGGCGGCAGAGAGAGAGAGAGCGAGGGCGGCAGAGAGAGAGAGAGCGAGGGCGACAGAGAGAGAGAGAGCGAGGGCGACAGAGAGCGAGGGCGACAGAGAGAGCGAGGGCGACAGAGAGAGCGAGGGCGACAGAGAAAGAGAGCGACAGAGAGAGAGCGAGGGCGGCAGAGAGAGAGGGCGACAGAGAGGGCGAGAGAGAGCGCGAGGGCGGCAGAGAGAGAGAGAGCGAGGGCGGCAGAGAGAGAGAGAGAGAGAGAGGGCGGCAGAGAGAGAGGGCAAGGGCGGCAGAGAGAGAGAGAGAGAGAGAGAGAGAGAGGGCGGCAGAGAGAGAGAGGGCGGCAGAGAGAGAGAGGGCGGCAGAGAGAGAGAGGGGCGGCAGAGAGAGAGAGGGCGGCAGAGA